>NC_092716.1:47459702-47770728 GCF_047496885.1 Scyliorhinus torazame | reverse complement strand
GACTATAGAGTCCCCAATTACTAATGCTCTGCTCCTCTCCCCCCTTCCCTTCTGAGCAACAGGGACAGACTCCGTGCCAGAGGCCCGTACCCCATGGCTTACCCCTGGTAAGTCGTCCCCCCCACAAGTATCCAAAGCGGTATACTTGTTTCTCAGGGGTACGACCGCAGGGGATCCCTGCACTGACTGTTTTTTCCCAGTCCCTCTTACAGTTACCCACCTATCTCCAATCTTTGGTGTAACTAATTCCCTGAAGCTGCTATCTATGACCCCTTCTGTCTCCTGAATGATCCGAAGTTCTTCCAACTCCAGCTCCAGTTCCCTAACTCGGTCTTGGAGGAGCTGGAGATGGCAGCACTTCCTGCAGGTAAAATCAGCAGGGACACTAACTGCATCCCTCACCTCAAACATCCTGCAGGAGGAACATTGCACTCCCTTCCCTGCCATTCCTCCAACTTTCTACCAAGATCTGGCTAAAAAATAATAATAATATAATAAAATATGGTACTTACCTCAGACCAATGGGTTTTATTATTAGGTTAGAGGAGGAGGGCGGGTGGGAGACACTACACGTGTAGTATCTCGGGTTTCCTCTCCACCAGAATTTATTGGGGAGGGTCTTCCCAGACGTCCGCGGGTCGACTTCCTGTTCCCGCCTAAAAAACTAATTTAAAATAAAATAAAAAAATAAAAAGAAAAATTCTCAGCTCCTGCTGAAATTGACTAACCAGCCAGCTGTTCTCACGCCGCCGAAATCGACTGGCCTGCCCCTGCAAAGACAAGTGCTTTTAAAGGTTGACTTACCTCCCAGCAACCTCCTTCCGCAATGCTCCCGCTGAAACTGACTCACCACTCACCAGCTGTTCTCACGAACATGCTGTTGAAATCCTCATTCAGGCTTGATTGCTTCAATCTTCTCATGGCCAGCCTACCATTTGAATTTTAATGTGCCCAAAACTCAGCGCCCTCATCTTAATCCACATCAACTCACATCACCCTTGTGCTTGCTGAATTACATTAGCTGCGGCCCCCTAATGTCTCAAAGTTAACATTTTTATCCTCCTCATAAAATATTTTTATGGCCTGATCCTGCCCTAGCTCTGTTAACTCCTCCAGTCCTGGAAGCTTAAACAGGTCTTTATTTCTCCAAATCTTACCTCGAGTCCATTTTCGCTCCCCTTGCCACTAATGGTTGCGTCTTTGGCTAAGTTACTAAGTCTCTCTGCCTCTCTACTCCTCTATGCCTTTCTTCTATTTCAACATCATTCTTAATTAACTCCAGGACCAGCAGTTACCTGTGCAACTTGGAGATCAAACCAACCACCTACACATAACCAACAATAGGCTCCCAGAGGATCAATCCTTGCACTGGTTCTCTTGAACATATATACTAGAATCCACCCTCGTATATGCTGATGATTTGACCCTAGCTTTCAGGCCAAAGAGCTTCAGGAATTTGGGAAAACATTCACTGAAGATCCACGTTGTCTGGGAGCCGAGTTCAGAAAATTGAGATTTTGATCCAACACTATATTTCAGCCTTTTACCTGAACAACTCGAAGGCCAGGGAGGAACTTTGTGTCCAGTTCTGTGGCCAGCCATGACCCAGTGCCAAAGGTATCATGGCATCACTCTTGACCATACATTGACCTACCAGCAACACCTCCAAAACATCCGAGCCAGTGTCAAGTTGAGAGTGGAAACCTGCAGGGACCACCTGGGGCAGCAAAGCTAACAAACTATGTACTGCTTCACTCACACTGGTCGACTCAATTAGCAGGGTACCGCTGCTCAATTTTGTTCAGGGGCGGCCAGAAATGTAGATACCCACGTCCAGGAGACCATGAGGATTATTTCTGGATTTTGTTGAGACCAATGCAGTTTGATTGACTTCCTGTATTAGCACGTATTGAACCCCCTTCTGCTTGACTGCAAACATGACCAATTGCAACCTCCCAAGCCCCAGCCAGTGTGTTCAATAGTACGCCTGGTGCGAAAATATGGCAGGAAGCCCAGAAATCAGTTTCACGCCATCGTAAATTTACAGTGCCTGTCATGGCAGGTCAGGAAACCTGACATAGGCTGGCCCGATTCCCCCCCTCCCCACACACCAGATTCTCCACGATGCTGGCGAGAAAACACGCCAGTGTTAAACATGCTCAGAACAACATGGAGTGCAGATATCGGAGTGCTCCCAAACAATGCCTGGGGCTGCCTCTGGAGTTCTGGATGGAGGCAATCCTGAACCCTGGAACACCATTGCAGTGGGTGGGGGGTGCAACTGCAGGTGGACCTTCCAGATTAAGCGTCTTGGAGTGGGTTCATCTTGCATCCTCAGAATGCTCCAGGAGATCCATCCTCAATCTCAGGAAATCCACCTTCAGGTCTCGGAGTGCTCCCTGAAATCTATCTTCCTTTTCAGTAGATCCTCCTTCTTTCTTCAATGGTGGGTCAATAATGTTGGAAACCTTTTTAATATGGCACCCGGACACGACAGCAGACTAGGCGCTATCCAGGCCGGTCCCACCATTGAATATGGCGTGAAACATCTGCATGTTAAGGAGGTCGGAGCCTGAAGATTTGATGTGTTTTTTCTCTGGCTGCTGTAGAAGGAAACTCCTGCACTTGCCACGGCATTTAGTCTCAAAATAGGAGAACTCCATCCCAATAACTGATTCGAGTGGTGAAGTCCCAGGTTTCAACCTTCCAAGGAAAAGTTGCACAGCCTTCAACTTCTTCAGGACAGCCAGAGAAGGTGTGGCCACTTGCTCCACACGTGGCACATGGGGAACAACTCAGATTGTGACTGTTGCTATTCAAGTCAGACCATCACCCATCTACTGAACTTCTGCTCTGGGAGATCCATTCCTGGTGGCATCACAACCATTCACGCTGCATCAGCTCTAGTCCTTGAACAAATTGTTAATAACATCAAAACTATAACCGCTTTCCCAGCATTACAACTAAAACAAAATCCTTTTAAAACTATTTTTTTGATCAAACTTTTAGTTTTCTTTTGTAATATTTTGTTCTTTATCTCTGTTCCAATTGCTTACGCGCCTATGAAATAACTTAGGATGTTTCTAGATGCTATATAAATGCAAGATTATTGGTTACGGTAAAAGAATTACAACTAAATCAAGCCTTTTGGATAAATCTGTGATATTCTCTGTGTGGTGCAATGTCCTGTTGAAATTTAGTTCTTATGCACTCGTTTGTTTGTGTGCGATTCCTTTCATTTTTTTTCCACAACTTTGCACGTGTGTTAATTATGACAGAACGAGGCTTATGTGCTACCTTTCATGTGTTGCATGAAATCTGAAAATCCTAAGATAAATTAATGGAGGCGTCATTTTGATATTGCCTTTAAATACTTCTTACATGTTGCCATTGAAGTTGCCTAAATTTCAGATCTCAAGAAGAAAACTATTGTTTTCAGCTCAGTATTTGTTTTAACCATTATTATGAGTCATTACTGTGATTAAAACAAGGAAGGTCCTAGGTAGGGTGCTATTTCTAAGGGCTGGTGGAGACTCGATGGGCTGAAGGCCTCCTTCTCCCCTGTAGATTCTATGATTAACAAGCGATTCTGATTGGAATTTCAGGTTAGCAGTCTTATTTTGTTTTGTTGGTCATTAGATAGGATCTGGTCAATAGAACTCCAGAAAATGACCTGCATCATATCATTTTGACTTTTGTAATATCTTACAAGAAAAGTTGCATTGATTTATGTTCCTTAGTTTTCATTGTCAAGTTGAAAAGTCTCTTTTTGTACTTAAACTTCTTTTAGTATTTATGAGATGCTAGTTATGTAAATATTAAAGTTGATGAGAATTGCTGAGGTATTACATTCCATAGTGAAAACTAATTATCTGTAACTTGGCTTACTAGAACATCGGTCCCACAGTGGGATCTCTTTCATCAAGAGATTAACAATTCTAAATACATTTAGTAGAAACCTTAAAAGTCAGTTAAATCCACACAGTATTTTGAAACGAGTGGCCTTGACATATATTTTCTAGACTTTCCTATTTAACAATGATTCAAAGAGAGATTTTGAGATCCAACAAAATCTGAAGTCATCTTAGCTGCTTATTAATGAAGATCTATGGCAAAGTTTAAAATGGTGAAGTGCACATATTTCCGACAGATGGCATAATGAGCATTTAAATTTTCCAAACACATATAGGTGTAAGACAAAGAATTTAAAAATCTCAAATTTTTAAATAATGTATATGATGTTGACTAGGAATAACTGGTAAACCAGACAGCCTTGCTACGCTTTGTGTTGTGGGTTGGAGATAATGGGCGTCATTCTCCGACCCCCCGCCGGGTTGGAGAATCGCCGGGGGCTGCCGTGAATCCCGCCCCCGCCAGTTGCTGATGTCTCCGGTACCGGATATTCGGCGGGGGCGGGAATCGGGCCACGCCGGTTGGCGGGATTCTCCGGCCCGGATGGGCCGAAGTCCCGCCGATAAATTGCCTGTCCCGCCGGCGTAGATTAAACCACCTTTTGAATGGCGGGACAAGGCGGCGCGGGCGGGCTCCGGGGTCCTGGGGGGGGGGCACGGGGCGATCTGACCCCGGGGGTGCCCCCACGGTGGCCTGGCCCCCGATCGGGGCCCACCGATCCGCGGGCGGGCCTGTGCCGTGGGGGCACTCTTTCCCTTCCGCCTCTGCCACGGTCTCCACCATGGCGGAGGCGGAAGAGACTCCCTCCACTGCGCATGCGCGGGAAACTTTCAGCGGCCGCTGATGCTCCCGCGCATGCACCGCCCCGACATGTCATTTCCGCGCCAGCTGGCGGGGCAACAAAGGCCGTTTCCGCCAGCTGGCGGGGCGGAAATTCCTCCGGCGTCGGCCTAGCCCCTCAATGTTGAGGCTCGGCCCCAAAGATGCGGAGCATTCCGCACCTTTGGGGCGGCGCGATGCCCGTCTGATTGGCGCCGTTTTGGGCGCCAGTCGGCGGCATCGCGCCGTTTCGGGAGAATTTCGCCCCAGATGTCATGGTACTTCTTCGCACAGTGGCCTTTAGTTTGTCATGTTTTTTGTTAGTATTTATATCATGTTCTCTGAGAAATAATTTACAACTGTAAAGCCTTTATTATCCATATAGTTGCTCCCAAATTATCCTTTCTTAGTAAATTGATGAAATAATCTGTCTGGCTAACCCCTCACTATGTAAAACACAGAATGTGCCAATTATCTTGCACTGTTTCGTTTGATGGCCCATATCTATAATAAAACATTATCTGTGTTAGGTTATGCTTGGATAAATACGATAACAGCATTTGTCAAAAGGTCATTTGGGAATTTGTTGTTAATAATCAAATCTACAGAAAACACTATTATTTGGAGACTTCAGGTTGCAGCATATGGGTGGACATCACATGTTTGGCTCCTGCCAGAGCAGTCTCTTTTAGGCCCTTAACATCCAGTTTTGGGGGAAAATTTGTTTGTGAGAAGCTGTGGGAAGGTTTAGGGCATTTATAAAATGTCTAAAACCGGAAAGAAGAATCCAGAGAAGAACGAACGAATGTCTGCCGCCGAGCGTGGTGAGGGGTGCAGCGTGAGGAAAGATGGCGGGAGTGAGCCCGTTGGGTGGGGCTGCGCCCTTCATGGTGGAGAAGATGGCTGAGGTGATAGCTGGAGAGTTCGAGCGGTTGTTTGAAGAATTTTGAAAAGCATCGGACGGAGATGATGGCCTTACTTAAGGCATGGGTTGAGGAGACCCTTGCCCTGATAAGAGAGGAGTTGGTGAGAACTTCTGTGGTGCGGGAGCATTGGGAGAAAATAAAGGGGGTTGGAGGAGGCATTGTTGCGGCACAGCGACCGGTTCACCTAGATGGGTGAGGAGCTGTGGAGGGGAGCAGAGATCAACAGAGGGCTGAGAGCCAAGGTAGAAGACCTGGAGAACAGGTCGCAAAGACACAATCTGAGGATCATGGGTGTGCTGGAGGGGGTGGAGGGCCAGAGGTCTACAGAATGCTTCGCCAAGATGCTAGCAATGTGATGGGGTGGGGGGTGAGGATTCCTCCCAGTACGAATTGGACAGGGGCCACCAGTCGCTCCAGCTGAAACCGAGAACGATTGAACCACTGAGAGCTGTGATCGTATGTTTCCACAATTTTCAGGTGAAGGAGAAGGTGCTGAGGTGGACGAAGAAGAAGCGGGAGGTGGAGTGAGATGGCAAGGGTATATGTATAAACCAGGACTTGACGCAGTGGCAAGGAGGCGGATGGCGTTCAGTCGAGCCAAGGCAGCGTTATACAAGCGTCTGATTTGGAGTGTCCTGAGTGCTGAGTCCACAACCAAACGGATGAAAAGTAGACCGATGTAGGTGTAAGGTTTCATCCCATCATGGTTCTGGCTCCGTTAGTATCCTGAGGAAATGAAGCATTGTTTCTGTTGTTATCGCATGCATTGCGATCTGCATTGATATTGTGATACGTGAACCCACCCCACCCTCATTTTATTTTAATAAAACAAAGGAGACAAGGCACTTATCGTTTCTTTAAACACAACCGATCGTGGTTGAGGCTTGAGCGGTGGGAGTGCGACCTTCTTAACGGACCGAATTTTAGTGCGGTCAGTTTTATAATGTTTCCTCCTGGAAGCAAGGAGATTTGTATCAAGCAAATGCAGGGCAGTCAGATCGGTCCGATTAAGTAGCACACACATGGGGCGAAATTCTCCCCCAACGGCGGGATGCCCGCCGACTGGCGCCAAAGCCGGCGCCAATCAGACGGGCATCGCGCCGGCCCAAAGGTGCGGAAGGCTCCGCATCTTTGGCGGCCTAGCCCCAACATTGAGGGGCTAGGCCGACGCCGGAGGGATTTCCACCCTGCCAGCTGGTGGAAATGGCGTTTGTTTCCCCGCCAGCTGGCGCGGAAATGCGGCGCATGCGCAGGAGCGTCCGCGGCCGCTGTCAGTTTCCCAGCGCATGCGCGGGAGCGGCCGCTGTCAGTTTCCCGCGCATACGCAGTGGGGAGAGTCTCTTCCGCCTCCGCCATGGTGGAGGCCGTGGCGGAGGCGGAAGGGAAAGAGTGCCCCCGCGGCACAGGCCCGCCCGCGGATCGGTGGGCCCCGATCGCGGGCCAGGCCACCGTGGGGGCACCCCCTGGGGTCAGATCACCCCGCGCCCCCCCCCAGGACCCCGCCCACACCGCCTGGTCCCGCCGGTAAATACCAGGTTTGATTTACGTCGGCGGGACAGGCAATTCCTGGGCAGGACTTCGGCCCATCCGGGCCGGAGAATCCAGCGGGGGGTCCCGCCAACCGGCGCGGCCGGATTCCCGCCCCCGCCCAATCTCCGGGAGCGGAGACTTAGGCGGGGGCGGGATTCACGGCGGCCAACAGCCATTCTCCGACCCCCCGCCGGGTCGGAGAAGGACGCCCATGGTTTGGAATGTAAACAGCATATGGAGTTGGTCTGAAAAGACCGGAAAAGGGGGGGGGTTGGGGAAAAGGAAAAAACGAGACCTAAGGCACCGTGGATAAATACGGTCTTCATGCCACAACCAAACGTTGGTTGGGGTAGCTATAAGGTACCACATAAAAAAGCGGACCAACCTGCAAAAAGTGGCTGCGAAGAAGTGTGGGGCACGTCTCCAACAAAACGACAAAAGCACAAAGGTGGCTACATGGAGCCGGCAAGAACAAGAACATGAACATGAGGGTAGCGCTGGCAAAAACAAGAACTGAACTCCATCGAGTTGGTTGTTAACCAAGGTCAACTAACGTTCGAATAACTATGCAAGGGTCCACCATTGTGAACCGGGTTCAAGTAACCTGCAAATAGAGTTACAGGGGCCTAGCCGCCCCCTGTTTAGTGGCGGGGTAACAGAATCGATGGTACTGCGGTCACGGCAGATATAGAAACATATACAGAATCTGTGTCGACAGCAAATATCGGAACAAACATAGAGTAGCGTGAGATACTGTGCGAACAACAGATACAGGAACAAATACAAGATCGGTTTGCGAGCTGACTGCAGATATAGGAGAACACCTCTTTTGCTGTACTAGTACCAGGTACGCCGAGTGCAGCTGCGCAGAAGTCTAACCACGATAGGGAAGGGGACACGAGGGGTAAAAACTGCAAAACACCGTCACAAGCCAAAATGTTTCGATATTACTGCCGCAATGTAATGAAAGCGCCAGTGGCGACAGCTGTGCGGGGCAGGCACCACCTGCTACCTGAGGATTCTGCTACCTAAGAATTGTGAAGAGGTCGGCCGAACAACATCATCTGGTCACTTCAATAATCAGCGTGCCACATTACATTCCGTAGTTCACCCAGGAGAGATTCATCCACAGAATCACTGGACTCACCCAAACCTGCAATTGGTCATTGTCCTCCTGAGAGAAACTGGTCATCATCAAGTATACGAACAAGAATGCTGGTATGATCCCTTTCCCAAGAGGGGGATGCAGCAGGAGTGAGTGTAATAGAGATCCGGTGACGTACAGGGAGATCGGAACATTGCTGACCAGATGCCATAGGAACAACATGTCCAGGTGAGGGAAAAATAACCAACACAATACGTCCATCCTCAAATGTACAGAGTTCAAGTGTTATGCCCGGGTCAGGTGGAGGTATTGGACTACGGATGGAATATTAGGTCGAGGCAGGGTCCCACTGGAGAGGCAGAACCGTAAGGAGATGTAAACAGAGGCGTTATCTTCTCCCATTAATAACGTAAGATGATGGGCATTACTATGTTGGGCCCCGTAAGCTTTGAGCTGATTAACATGGAACCAACCAGGCTTCAGGTGATTGACAGATAACTGCCACTCAGCAATTAGGGTGGGGGCAGCTGTAGCTAACTAGACCACAACACTTTTAACTGAAAAACAGGAAAATAAAATTCACCACTTCCCTTTTTAATAGCACTATTGATGACTCCTTCCATCACTTTGCTGATGATGGAGAGTAGACTGATAGGCGATAGTTGGTTGAGTTGGATTTGTCCTGTTTCTTGTGTACAGGACACACTTGGGCAATTTTCACATTGCCGGGTAGATGTCATGTTGTAGCTGTACTGGAACAGCTTGGCTAGGGGTGCTGCAAGTTCTGGAGCACAAGTCTTCAATACTATTGCCGGGATATTATCAGGACCTATAGCTTTTGCAGTATTCAGTGCATTCAGCCTTTTCTTGATATCACGTGGAGCGAATCGTATTGGCTGAAGACGGACATCTATGATGCTGGGGACCACTGGAGGAGACCGAGTTGGATCCTCCACTCAGCACTCCTAGCTGAAGATTGTTGTGAATGCTTCAGCCTTGTCTTTTGCACATATATGCTGGGCCCCTCCAACATTAAGGATGGGGATATTTGTGGACCCTCCTCCTCCAGTGAGTTGTTTAATTGTCCACCATCATTCAGAATTGTGGAAAAAATAATTTTCAGTGGCCGTGGACATTGTGTTAATTTCTCAGAGCTGCTTGATTCTCTGATGGGGTGCAAAGATTTCCTCTTCACCATGTGGTACAAATTATAAAACCTGCAACAATAAATTTCCCCCTAAGTTGTTAAATGTTACATTATTTTGGCTTCACTGTGTAGCATATTGATGTTCTTTAATGTACAACTTCAGCATAAATACTGGGAAAGTGATCTGCAGCAATCAACTTGTTTTTGCTGTGAGGTATTATCATAAAATGCTGGATTGAGGCAACCTGTTTTGGGAAAATGTATGTTCTGGCTCTGATTGCAACACTTTTCCACTTTTGTCATCCAGTGAACTCAATCATGATAAATATATTGCAGGACAGATATAAGCAATATGCCAATTGAAGTCATGCTACACCTGTGAAAACCTTTCCACTTCCTACACTATCCACTTTTGTGTTCCACCAGACTAAGATTGCAGATTTAATACTGAATAATGCAAAGTTACTGAGATGGTTAGGCTGAGGGCCACGTGCATTAGGAATTGAGCAGCGACAATGCAGATTGATTGTGGCCAGCAGAGAGAAAATTCATCATCCCATGACTCTGGGTTTCATTTAAACATGCTCCCAGAGGTAGAAGTTGTAACACCCATTTCTGGGAAGTTGTTGAGAGCTTTTGTCCTGCCTAGTAAACTATTGCCGCCTTGTCCTGCCTAGTAAACTATTATCCCTCATTTTTTGAGAAGCATGCAAATAAGTAATTGAAAGTAATCTGGGTAAGTTGCCTCCGGTACCGTTTTTAAAATTGTACATCCCCCTGTTTATGGGCTGAAGAACTATTTCCAACAGAAAAGCAAAATATTCCCTTAGTTATCTGTATTTTTTCATTTTCGGGTGAACACAAAGAAAAACATGTTTCTCATATAAAAGCAGAAAATGCTGGAAATGATCTTTTGGAGTTCTGTATGATGAATTTCTAACCTAAACTAAACATTTGGTAGCAATTCAAGTATTTCGCATTAAATACTTTGAAGCTCATTCAAGATCTGGGGCGAAATTCTCCGGAAACAGCACGATGTCCGCCGACTGGCGCCCAAAACGGCGCCAATCAGACTGGCATCGTGCCACCCCAAAGGTGCGGACTGCTCCGCATCTTTGGGGGCCGAGCCCCAACATTGAGGGGCTAGGCCGACGCCGGAGGAATTTCCGCCCCGCCAGCTGGCGGAAACGGCCTTTGTTGCCCCGCCAGCTGGCGCGGAAATGACATCTCCGGGCGGTGCATGCGTGGGAGCGTCAGCGGCCGCTGACATTTTCCCACGCATGCGCAGTGGAGGGAGTCTCTTCCACCTCCGCCATGGTGGAGACCGTGGCGGAGGCGGAAGGGAAAGAGTGCCCCCACGGCACAGGCCCGCCCGTGGATCGGTGGGCCCCAGTCGCGGGCCAGGGCACCGTGGGGGCACCCAGGACCCCGGAGCCTGCCCACGCCGCCTTGTCCTGCCGGTAAGGTAGGTGATTTAATTTACGCCGGCGGGATAGGCAATTTATCGGCGGGACATCGGCCCATCCGGGCCGGAGAATCGAGCGGGGGGGCCCGCCAACCGGCGCGGCGCGATTCCCGCCCCCGCCGAATATCTGGTGCCGGAGACTTCGGCAACCGGCGGGGGTGGGATTCACGCAAGCCCCCGGCAATTCTCCGACCCGGCGGGGGGGTCGGAGAATGTCGCCCATGATATTTGATCGATGGTGCGAAATAGGTCACACTCAAAACAGTCTTTCTATCTGATAAAAGGAAACCTGGTGAGTTGGTGAGGAAGTGGGGTTTGAATTTTTGCCAGACCAGTGGGGGACGGATTGAAGGTGGGGAGGCCAGGAAATCGGGGGGGGGGGGGGAAATGCATTGGGTATTTTTCGGATTTGGAGACATCTGACAAGGAGACTATTTGGATTAAAGGAACGCCTTCTGGTGCCTTCAGTCTTATTCCCCTTCTGTCACCTGGCGAGTCGTTCCCTTTTCTGTCCCAGATGCTCCAGGTGCACTTCCACTGCAACCACAGTGAGCAGCCCTTTACATCATGTGTGCTAATTGGCCCTTCTGCCTCCTCAGATTGCTCACTGTCCCTAATTGGACAGCAACGCAAGAGGAGCTCCCAGAAGATTGTACTGCAGTCCTGCTGCTGCAGTGATTGGCTTTGCAGCCTATAAATTAGCTGGATGTCCTGAAAAGTCTTAAATTGGGAAAATGCAACTGAAACAGTGGTCCAAAAAAACATTTTTACCTTCAAACATAGCCTAAATTGCCCTTACATGTGTATTTTGATATTCAACAAGCTATTATTAATTCTCAAGTTATCCATGGCTTTGAATGTTTTGGTATTATCCAAGATTGTCACAATGGTTACCTTCATGGCCATTTCACTTGTGAACAGTTTGCATATGCAGCACACATGGAATGCTGTTCTTCAACATCTCAACACTTTTATTTTTCTACTTAAGTTGGCGACTGCAATCGGGTTTTAATACAGTGCCCTCCAATAAAAAGTTATCTTAATGCCTCCTTTCCTCAAAGTCATTTTATTTATGTGTTTTTATTTGTGGCAAAACATTGTTGCTTTTCCCTTCAATTCAGGAATTCCTAGTATCTGTTCTTCCTTGGTCAGGATTTTTTGGCATGCTTGTGGCCTCATTTATTCCACATCTAGTCCTGCCAACTCATTTGCAAACAATTTTACTCAACTGCCTTCAGATTGTAAACTCATGTGAACAACATTGATGCAATTGTTGAATCACCACATTTTGACCTCTTCCATTTTCTTTGGTAGCAAAGTTAACCGAATGCAGTTTTTAGTGTTTTTCATAAGCTTAATTAACAGATGAAATTTCTGGCCTTTAATGGTTCTTTCTCTATTAAAAGTCTTAGCGTCACGATTATTCTGATCTCAAATGGAATTTCTAAATTCTTTGATTGCAAAGTTGCTCCTACACAGTTCCATTTTCATTTTTGCTCTACAACCTGCAACACTTCACATAATATATGAACAGGACTGGAATTATGCTTCAATATCTGGAGGGGTAGGTGCAGATCCTCTCTCATATTCCGAGAGAAGTTAGAGTTAAACCATTGTAACATCTGAAGCAAATATTTTCTTACCTACTGGCCTCCATCTCCTTCCTTTGTTATGATATTTCTTTTCCTTCTTCCTTTCTCTCCTTCCCTAACTCTCTCCCTCCTTCTCCCCAAAATTGTTCTTCTGAGTATTTAACTTTCTTGTTCTATACATCATGACACAGTCAGTGTGGGTTATGGGTGGAGCAGACGGGCAGGAACGAGGGTTGCCCCCGGAACGTATACACACGATCCAGGGCTTGGCATGGTAGTGCCGTGCGCGGTTGCCCCCCGGTTCCGCCCCCAGTGCTTCCCCCCCCCCCAGCCAAGGGTCCCCCATCCCCAGCCAAGGGTCCCCCATCCCCGCCGAGCACTGGATCAGCAAGTCCAATGCCCAGCTCTTTGCCTGTGAGCAAAGATGGCTACTCACATCCTTGGCTCCCCGCAGAAGCTCTTACACCAGGTTCATGTTTTTCAAAGGGAGTATTAATTGGCGACAGCGTGATCACTTGCTGGGGAGGTCGATGAATCACGGGAGGCCATTGGATAAAGGGGGTTCATAGAATTCATAGAATTTACAGTGCAGAAGGAGGCCATTAATTGTATGGAAATAGGGCTTTAGTGATGATAATTGGTTTCTCGCTATGCTACGGCGAGATCCTGATTTCGCCTACAAGAGTGGGCTGGTTGCATCATAAACTGTTTTGCACTTGGCCCGATTCTCATTTTCGGCCACTCCCGCTATTCACCGCCCTCGTTTTTCTTGAGTGAGAGCGTAACGAGGCTGGAGCATCTTACCCTTTGTCTTGCAATGGTCAAGATGGTGAAAGAAAGATGAAGTAGCTTGTAGCTGGCATAAAAAGGGTGAGCTTTATGCAGACGGTAGCTTAATGAGAATGTTACTGGACTAATAGTCCAGAAGAAGAAGTCTCTGAAGAAGATACGGACTTGAAACTTTGGGTGTGATTTAACGGGAAACGTTTTAAGTGTCATATTGGCCGCGACTTCCCAGGGTCTTCCCATCGGCTGAGCCAGCAAGACTGCAGCCTCTATTTTCTGTCACTCAGCGCCCCCATAAGAAGAGGAAGCCGCTCATAAACGCTCCCTCCAAACTTACTCCCAGGCAGCACAAGGCCAAGACACCACATAGACAGCTCCACGATTCGGGGATGCTGACCTGGCCATGTTGCTGGACACCATGAAGGCGGGACGGGACACCCTGGGGTCGGAGGACCAGCAACAGGGTTGCCAATGCCACCTGGGAGGCAGTAGCCTTCAGTTCAGGCAACGTGACCAGGAGGACTGCTGTTCAATGTCGGAAGAAGACTAACAATCTCCACCGGGCTGCAAGGGTAAGTTAACACCAGCCTGTGAAGATATGCATAAGCAATCATGTAAATTGTAATAGATATGACCTCCAACCAGCAGGTGGCAGTAAAGAACAACCATGTGACACTGTTACCTCGGGGAGTCTGGAGATAATCATCGTAGTGGATAGTCGCATTTGTAGTAGTTCTTAAATAATTTATAGTAGTCATATTCGTAGTTAGTAGATTTTGATAGTTTTCTTATTGTTATCTGATCCACGTTATTGTTTAACAATAAACATTTAATTAGTCAGGAACTAGACGTTCTCTAGTGCACTAATTCCGTCCGGCAAAGCACCAAAACGTAACATGGTACTGTGATTGGTTCTGAAGATCTAAGATACAAAGAAGAAAGATGAAAGAAAACAATTTCTACTAACCATGTAGAGTACTGACAGAATATAACTCCATGCACTGCTAGTCATCAAAGTCAATGATGGAAGATCTGAAGACACCACACCAGCTTCGAGTCACTGGTTATGTCGATGCGAATTGGCACGCCTTTAAACATCAATTCACACTCTACATAACAGCTCTATGTCTTGATGAACGGAGAATAGCGTTGTTGCTCATCGTCGCAGGTCCACAAGCGATAGAAATCTTTAATACCATCACATTCGATAACAAAGCTGATGGAAATAACTTTGATGAGTTTGTGAGAAAATTCGATCGATACTGTACACCCAAAAAGAACAAAACGTTTGAACAATACATTTTTCACACGCGCACACAACAGGCAGGTGAATCATTCGACAGCTTCTTAACAGACTTTAGGTTAAAAGTTCAGACATATAACTTTGCAACCATCCATGATCCGCCATCAAATTGTGTTCGGGATTAGAAATGACAAAGTTTGTGCAAGATTGTTGAGGGAGAATGAACTCGAGCTCGATGATGCTATTAAAACTTGCCATGCCAGCGAGCTAGCTGCACAGCAGATTAGCACTCTGAACCTAAAGAATTTTGGCGTGAAGATCGGAGGTGCAGCTGACACCATCGATGTTGTGACAGACCCTGATGTGGTCCCAGCAGTGGAGGCCTTTTTAAATGAGTAATCGATACCACCATTCTGTACAAGTGATGTGGCAACAAGCATTTGCAACGGAAATGCCCAGCATTCGGAAAAGTGTGTTCTAAGTGCAAAGGCAAAAATCACTTTGCAAAACAATATTTTTCGAATAAAAAAATCAGAAATACAAAAATCAATCAATGTGATTGAAGAGATCAATCTCAAAGACACATTTTTTTATTGATGTGATATCTAGTGAAGATAAGCATTATAACGGGATGCAAGCTAAACAGTCTTCAAAGCAAATTTTCAGTAATAGCAATGCAATTACAACTGTTCACAGAGATAAATGGACAGTTCTTCTGGTGATTAATAAAAAATTAAATGTTAAACTTGACACGGGAGCGTGAACAAATCTTATAAGTTTATCGGATCCAGGGATTCACAACCTATCGAAAAGACAGAGAGGTGGGCAGAGGGGGCGGGGTTGCCTTGTTAATTAGGAATGAAATTAAATCAATAGCACTAAACGACATGGGGTCGGATGATGTGGAGTCTGTGTGGGTAGAGTTGAGGAACCACAAAGGCAAAAAAACCATAATGGGAGTTATGTACAGGCCTCCTATCAGTGGTCAGGACCAGGGGCACAAGATGCACCACGAAATAGAAAGTGCATGTCAGAAAGGCAAGGTCACAGTGATCATGGGGGACTTTAATATGCAGGTGGACTGGGTAAATAATACTGCCAGTGGACCCAAGGAAAGGGAATTCATTGAATGTTTACAGGAGGGCTTTTTGGAACAGCTTGTGATGGAGCCCACGAGGGGACAGGCCATTCTGGACTTAGTGTTATGTAATGAGCCAGACTTGATTAAAGATCTGAAAGTAAGGGAGCACTTAGGAGGCAGTGATCATAATATGGTCGAATTCAATCTCCAATTTGAATTGGATGTAAAGGTGTTACAGTTAAATAAAGGTAACTACAGGGGCATGAGGGAGGAACTGACGAAAATCAACTGGGAGCAGAGCCTAGTGGGAAAGACAGTAGAACAGCAATGGCAGGAGTTTCTGGGAGTAATTGAGGACACAGTACAGAGGTTCATCCCAAAGAAAAGAAAGGTTATCAGAGGGGGGATTAGGCAGCCATGGCTGACAAAGGAAGTTAGGGAATGCATCAAAGCAAAAGAGAAAGCCTATAATGTGGCAAAGAGTAATGGGAAGTCAGAAGATTGGGAAGGCTACAAAAACAAACAGAGGATAACAAAGAGAGAGATAAGGAAAGAGAGGATCAAATTTGAAGGTAGGCTAGCCAGTAACATTAGGAATGATAGTAAAAGTTTCTTTAAATACATTAAAAACAAACGGGAGGCAAAAGTTGACATTGGGCCGCTCCAAAATGACGCTGGTAATTTTGTGATGGGAGACAAGGAAATAGCCGAGGAACTGAATAAGTACTTTGCCTCAGTCTTCAAAGTAGAAGACATGAGTAATATCCCAACAATTCCGGAGAGTCATGGGACAGAGTTGAATATGGTAGCCATCACAAAGGAGAAAGTGCTAGAGAAACTAAGAGGTCTAAAAATTGATAAATCTCCGGGCCCAGATGGGCTACATCCTAGAGTTCTAAAGGAGATAGCTGAAGAAATAGTGGAGGCGTTGGTGATGATGTTTCAAAAGTCACTGGAGTCAGGGAAAGTACCAGAGGATTGGAAAATCGCTGTTGTAACTCCCCCTGTTCAAGAAGGGAACAAGGAAAATGATGGAAAATTATAGGCCAATTAGCCTAACCTCGGTTGTTGGCAAGATTCTAGAATCCATTGTTAAGGATGAGATTTCTAAATTCTTGGAAGTGCAGGGTCGGATTAGGACAAGTCAGCATGGATTTAGTAAGGGGAGGTCGTGCCTGACAAACCTGTTAGAGTTCTTTGAAGAGATAACAAATAGGTTAGACCAAGGAGAGCCAATGGATGTTATCTATCTTGACTTCCAAAAGGCCTTTGATAAGGTGCCTCACGGGAGACTGCTGAGTAAAATAAGGGCCCATGGTATTCGATGCAAGGTACTAACATGGATTGACGATTGGCTGTCAGGCAGAAGGCAGAGAGTTGGGATAAAGGGTTCTTTTTCGGAATGGCAACCGGTGACGAGTGGTGTCCCGCAGGGTTCAGTGTTGGGGCCACAGCTGTTCTCTTTATATATTAACGATCTAGATGACGGGACTGGGGGCATTCTGGCTAAGTTTGCCGATGATACAAAGATAGGTGGAGGGGCAGGTAGTATGGAGGAGGCGGGGAGGCTGCAGAAAGATTTAGACAGTTTAGAAGAGTGGTCCAAGAAATGGCTGATGAAATTCAACGTGGGCAAGTGCGAGGTCTTGCATTTGGAAAAAAGAATAGAGGCGTGGACTATTTTCTAAACAGTGACAAAATTCATAATGCTGAAGTGCAAAGGGACTTGGGAGTCCTAGTCCAGGATTCTCTAAAGGTAAACTTGCAGGTTGAGTCCGTAATTAAGAAAGCAAATGCAATGTTGTCATTCATCTCAAGAGGCTTGGACTATAAAAGCAGGGATGTACTTCTGAAGCTTTATAAAGCATTAGTTAGGCCCCATTTAGAATACTGTGAGCAATTTTGGGCCCCACACCTCAGGAAGGACATACTGGCACTGGAGCGGGTCCAGCGGAGATTCACACGGATGATCCCAGGAATGGTAGGCCTAACATACGATGAACGTCTGAGGATCCTGGGATTATATTCATTGGAGTTTAGGAGGTTGAGGGGAGATCTAATAGAAACTTACAAGATAATGAATGGCTTAGATAGGGTGGATGTAGGGAAGTTGTTTCCATTAGCAGGGGAGACTAGGACCCGGGGGCACAGCCTTAGAATAAAAGGGAGTCACTTTAGAACAGAAATTAGGAGAAATTTCTTCAGCCAGAGAGTGGTGGGTCTGTGGAATTCATTGCCACAGAGGGCGGTGGAGGCCGGGACGTTGAGTGTCTTTAAGACAGAAGTTGATAAATTCTTGATTTCTCGAGGAATTAAGGGCTATGGAGAGAGAGCGGGTAAATGGAGTTGAAATCAGCCATGATTGAATGATGGAGTGGACTCGATGGGCCGAATGGCCTTACTTCCACTCCTATGTCTTATGGTCTTATGGATATGCAAGAAATTAAAATTAAAACGCATGTTTTGAATAAAACGGTAGTTTTGAAGGATATAACGGCAAAAGAATTTGCACTCTCGGAGTATGCGAAATAGAGGTCAGTGTGAAGAATAAGATGCATAAAGTGAAGTTTTCCATTGTCGAGGCTGAGCGTGAATCACTACTGGGAGTGGAAGCCTGTGAAGTACTCAAATTGGTAAAAGGAGTACACAGTGTTTTTTAAAAATGTTTTTATTACAAACATGTACCAAAAATGTTACAACACACAAACATCCTGAGAAACATGCTTCCGAAAATTCAACTATACAGCTTATACAACTTTTCCTCTCTTTTACATCCGCCCACCCAATCCCCCGCCCTCCCGCGACGAACAACTCCACAGACACGGTCACGAACATCCCCCACCTTATCTCAAATCCCTCTGCTGAGCCCCTTAGCTCATGTTTTATTTTTTCCAGCCGCAGAAAGTCATACAGGCCGCCCAACCAGGCCGCTACCCACCGTGGCGATGCCGACAGCCAGGCAATCAGAGAGGCTAAGGCCACGACATCAGCCTTCCGCCTCTCCATGAGCTCCGGCTTCTCCGAAACTCCAAATATTGCTAAAAATTGATCTGTCTCCATGTCCTCCCCCACTATCCTTGCTCGGGCCACGAACACTCACGCCCAGAATCTCTCCAACTTTTCAGAGCCCTAGAACATAAGTGCATGATTCGCTGCTCCCCGCCCGCACCTTTCACACTCCTCTGCCACCCCCTGGAAGAATCCACTCATTCTTGCCCGAGTCATATGTACCCTGTGTACGACCTTGAACTGCATTAGGCTCATCCTTGTGCATGGGGAAGTTATGTTTACCCTGCACAGTGCCTCACTCCATACTCCTCAATTGATCTCCCCTTCCCATTTTTCCTTGATCTCACCACACGCACACCTCCCTGCTCTCGCAGCCATCTGTATATATCTCCAATTCTACCCTCCCCTTCCACATCCTGAAGCAACAGTTGCTCCAGCAGGGTGTACCTAGGGAACCCCTTTCAAACCTTTTGCGCAAGGTTCCCTCACCTGCAGGTACTGAACTCACTCCCTCTCTGGAGCTCTACCTTCTCCCTCAGATCCTCCAGATGGGCAAATCCTTCCTCCAGGTACAAATTCCTCACCTTGACCAGCCCCACTTCGCTCCACCTCCTATACATGCTATCCATCCCCCACGGTTCAAACCCATGATTCTCACATAACGGCGTTAACATCGACATGCCCTCCATCCTAAAATGCCTCCTCAACTGGTTCCGAATCTTCACCACTGAACCCTCAGGTTGGACCCCCTATAAGATTCCTCCTCCATCCTAACCCATTCTACCCCCTCTCCTTCCCACCATTGCCACAGCTTTTCCACATTCGCCGCCCAATAAGAATGAAGCATGTCCAGCTTCCGAAAAAAGGCCTTTGGTATAAAGATCGGGAGTGTCTGAAAAATAAACAGGAACCTCGGCAGAATATTCATCTTGACCACTCTCGGACCCTCCCTGCCAAAATCAATTGCAATGTATCCCACCTCTTAAGATCTTCCCTGGCTTCCTCCACCAGCTTCATTAAGTACCACTTGTAGAGCATCGTCCATTCCCTCGTTACCTGAATCCCCAAATACTTGAACCTATCCCTAGCCACCTTTAATGGCATGCCCGCTAAATTGACTTGCTGTCCCAGCTCAATCACTGGGAACACTTCGCTTTTCCCTACATTCAACTTATACCCCAAGAACTCCCCAAACCTCCCCAGCAGCTCATGATCCTTCCCATACTCGCCAGCCGGTCCGAAACATAGAACAATAGGTCGTCGGCATAGAGTGACACCCGATTCGCCCTCTGTCCCCTCATAATCCCCTGCCACTCCGCCAACCCCGTAAGAGCCATCGGCAAAGGCTCGGTAGTCAGCGCAAACACCAGCGTCGACAGCGGGCATCCCTACCTTGTTCCCCTGTGTAATTCGAAGCTCCATGAGCTCATATCATCTGTCCGTACACTCGCTCTCTGTGCACATATAGCAAGCACACCCATGCCACAAACCTTGGCCCAAACCTACCCAGAACCTCAAACAAGTACCACCACTCCACTTTGTCGAATGCCTTCTCCGCATCCATGGACACCACTACCTCCGGTACCTGGGCTCCCGACGGATTCATGACTACATTTAACAACCTACTTATATTGCTCGAGAGCTGCCTTCCTTTTACAAAGCCTTTTAGGTCCACTCCCCTCGATTTCGAAACAAATCCTGAGTGGAAAACCTGCCGGACCCACCACTTCCTTAACCTAACCTGGTCCTTCATGTGGAGGTGTGTCTCCTGCAGAAAAACCACAGCCGCTTTCAAACTCCTGAGGTGCGCAAACATCTGCGAACTTTTAACTGGTCCATTAAACCCACGGACATTCCACATTACCATCCTTACTGAAGGCTCATGCCTCCATTCCCTGCTACCATCCAGCATCTCCCCATTTAACTCCAGCCCCGTTAATTCCACACTCACCTAGTCCATCCCAGGTGGTCCCCTTCTCCGCCCCTGACCATGTCATCTCCCACCCCATGCCACGTCGCATCAGCATATCTCTCGCCCCTTTCTCGGCCTTCTCCCCCACCGCACCTCCGTTCACCAGCATTACTTGCTAGCGTGGCAGCCCCTACCCAAAGGCACCTCCCATGACCTCTCCTCCCCCTCCCCCCCCATTCCTGTGCTCAGCGAAGAAGGCTCCCTGCTGACCTTACCCTCCCTCACCCAAACAAAGACTCATCCCGAACTCCAGGTCACCTCCCCCAAGAGAAAACAAACAAACGATAAACACAAACAGACCCATGAAACAGAGGGGGGGAATGGGATCATCAATCCTTACATTAACGTTTCACCCCTGCCACCCCTTACCAACCCCAGTAAACAACAAACCCAAAATAGAATTTCCTCCAAACCAAAGGGAACAAAAACACCTCAATCCCTACCCTCACTTCAACCATATTCCCAACCATTACAAAATACCAGCACCCCAGATCCCCAGCATTGTTCAACTCAGTTCATCCCCAGTTTATGCTCCTTGATGAAGTCCTCGTCGCTTCTGGGGTCTCAAAATAATATTCTCAGCCTTCAAGCGTTACCCATAACTTCGCCGGGTAGAGTACCCCAAACCTGATCCTCTGCTGGTACAGCACCGCCTTGGCCTTGTTGAATCCTGCCCGCTGTTTCGCCAACTTGGCTCCAATATACTGATATATTTGGACCTTGTTTCCCCTCCCATTCGCTGGTGCGCTTCTCCCTGGCCCAACGCAAGATTGTCTCTTTCTCCACAAGTTTGTGGAGTCTCACGATCACCTCCCGCAGTGGCTCCCCAGTTCTAGGCTTCTGCCACAGAGACCTGTACGCTCTGTCCACTTTGGGGACTTTATCTAGCACCCCTTCTGCCACGAGACCCGTCAGCACTTTTGAGACGTACCTCATGGCAGTCACACCTTCCACTCCTTCAGACAGGCCCACTATCCACAGAGTATGCACGCTCGAGGTGTTCTCCTGCTCCTACACCTTTGCCCTCAACGTCTTGCGAAGGTCTACACAGAGCCCCACCTCTGCCTCCAGTGCCACCACTCAATTGCTTTGATCCAAAATCATCCCTTCAATCTCCTGGATCTGCAACCCCTGCACCCCCAACCACTTCTCCACCCGCTCCATCGAATTCTTCAAGGATGCCAGAGCTCCTTCAATGGCCTTCGAGCGGTTCTCCTGCATCTCTTTCCTCTGCGTGCGGAATGCATCCTGAATAAAAGCCATCAACTGCTTCATATGAGGCTTTCCGACTTTCACCAGCCCTTCCCCCTCCGCCATTCTTCCACTGGCTGCTGCACAACAGGTTTCCTCCAACTCCTTGGCCAGGTCTCTTACCATCTTCTGCCAGGTTTGTTAACAAGCAGACATACCATTCCTGGGGGAAACTACTCCTCCGACCTTAAATTACACCTTTTTGTCGAAATTGCACCCATATTGGGTACAAAGAGCTCTTTTCTATGCCTTTGAGCAGGAGCTGCACACACACCATGGCTGCCACCGGAAGTCCAAGAGTATACAGTATTGACTTTAACCACGGAAAGTACATCAATGGATTCAATCCTTAAAATGTTTGCAGAAATATTTCAAGGATTCGGAGTTTTGCCATTCACATATCTGATCCATTTGAAAGAGAATGTGCAACCAGTCATAAATATACCAAGGAGAGTACCAGCTTCATTGAAGGAATGACTGAAAAATGGACTGGAGAGGATGACAAATCCGGGGGTGATAAAACGGTTTGAAGAACTGATGAATTGGGTGAACTCCATAGTCTGCGTGAAGAAACAAAATAATGACCTGAGAATCTGCATGGATCCCAAAGATCTCAATTTAATTATAAAGCGAGAACATTATCCAATTCTGATTGAGAAGAGATGACATGTGAGATGTCAGGTGCGGCATGCTTTAGCAAACTAGATGCATCGCAGGGCTTTTGGCAACTCAAGTTGGATAAGGAAAGCACCAAGCTGTGTACCTTTAACACTCCATTCGGCCGATACTGTTTTCTCTGAAATTTTCCACAGGGCAATAGAACACGCCGTAGAAGGAATTCCAGGCATTAGAGTATATGTAGATAATATCATAGTTTGGGGTTCAGCAAGAGAAGAGCACGACAAAAGTCTTATCAAAATGCTGAGAAGCATTAAAAAGTATGACCTGAGGTTAAATAAAGCCAAATACCAGTTTGGTGTCGAAGAAATGACATTCTTGGGAGACAAACTATCTGCTCGAGGTATACAACCAGACCAGGAGAAGACAAAGGCGATGTTAAACATTGGATTGGATTTATTTATTGTCACGTGTACCAGGTACAGTGGAAAATATTGTTTTGCGTGCAGCTCAGACAGATCATTGTGTACATGAAAAGAAACTGAGGTATAAAATACACAATATAATTACATAGACACAGGCATTGGGTGAAGCATACAGGAGTATAGTACTACTCGGTAGAGAAGATATGTGAAGAGATCAGATCATTCCATAAGAGGGTCGTTTAGGAGTCTGGTAACAGCGGGGAAGAAGTTGTTTTTGAATCTGTTTGTGTGTGTTCTCAGTCTTTTGTATCTCCTGCCCGATGGAAGAAGTTGGAATCGTTAAGTAAGCCGGGTGGAAGGGGTCTTTTATTATGCTGCCTGCTTTCCCAAGGCAGCGGGAGGTGTAGACAGAGTCAATGGATGGGAGGCGGGTTCGCATGATGGACTTGCCTGTGTTCACGGCTCTCTGTAGTTTCTTACGGTCTTGGGCCGAGCAGTTGCTATATCAGGCAGTGATGCAGCCAGATAAGATGCTTTCTTTTGCACCTGTAAAAGTTGGTAAGAGTCAATGTGGACATGCCGAATTTCCTTAGTTTCCTGAGGATGTATAGGCTCTGTTTTGCTTTCTTTCTCGTAGCGTCGACGTGGGTGGACCAGGACAGATTGTTGGTGATGTGCATACCATTTGAATTTGAATTTGAAGCTGTCAACCATCTCCATCTCGGCCCCGTTGATGCAGACAGGGGTGTGTACGATACTTTGCTTCTTGAAGTCAATGACCAGCTCTTTAGTTTTGCTGACATTGAAGTCCATAGAATGGATATGCCATGTCCAACAGACAAAAAAGGAGTCCTTAGGATGCTCGGTACGATAAATTTTGTAGGTATTCATTCCTAATTTATCAGCAAAAACAACATGCTTGCGTGAAATAATCAAAAAGGATACTACTTTCCAATGGTCTGAAAGACATGAGCAAGAGTGGAGAATGCTACAGAAAGCATTGACAACAGCTCCAGTGCTGACTTTTTTTTACCCTAAAAGAAGACAAATATATTGACAGATGCGTCAAAAGATGGGTTGGGAGCAAGACAATGACGAAAATTGCCTTCCAATTGCCTATGCTTCAAGGTCAATGACTAACACACATATGCTCAGATCGAGAAAGAATGTTTAGGTCTGATAAATGGCTCAGACAAATTTCACTATTATGTATATGGCCTACCACAGTTCTTGGTTGAAATTGACCAAAGACTGCTAGTAGCAATCATAAGAAAAAAATTAAATGAGATGTCACTAAGAATGTAATGTATGATGATAAACGACAGAGATCTGGGGTGAAATTCTCTGGAAATGGCGTGATGTCCGCCGGCTGGCGCCCAAAACGGCGCAAATCAGTCGGGCATCGCGCCGCCCCAAAGGTGCGGAATGGTCCGCATCTTTGGGGGCTGAGCCCCAACCTTAAGAGGCTAGGCTGGCGCCGGACGAATTTCCGCCCCGCCAGCTGGCGGAAAAGGCCTCTGGTGCCCCGCCAGTTGGCGCGGAAATGACATCTCCGGGCGGCGCATGCGCGGGAGCGTCAGTGGCCGCTCACGGCATTCCCGCGCATGCGCAGTGGAGGGAGTCTCTTCCGCCTCCGCCATGGTGGAGACCGTGGCGAAGGCGGAAGGAAACGAGTGCCCCCACGGCACATGCCCACCCGTGGATCGGTGGGCCCCGATCGCGGGCCAGGCCACCGTGGGGGCACCCCCCGGGACCAGATCACACCGCGCCCCCCCCCAGGACCCCGGAGCCCGCCCGCGCCGCCGGTAAGGTAGGTGGTTTAATCTACGCCGGCGGGACAGGCATTTTAGCAGCGGGGGGGGGCCCGCCAACCGGCGCGGCCCGATTCCCGCCCCTGCCGAATATCCGGTGCCGGAGAATTCGGCAACCGGCGTGGGCGGGATTCATGCCAGGCCCCGGCGATTCTCCGACCCGGCGGGGGGTCAGAGAATCTCGCCCATGATTTCAATCTCATTTATACTCCAGGAAAGCATATCATAGCGCTGATGCACTCTCTCGAGCTACGGATATGCTGAAAGAACAACACTTGGATGAGGGTGTGCAAGTACACGTGAATCTTGTGACACAAACACATCCAGTGTCTGATGTGAAATCAAAATTGATCAGAGAAGAAACTAGGATTAAATGCTACAGAGGATCATAAAATATCTCAGTGAGGGATGGCCAAAAGGATCCTGTTCCAAATGTTACAATATTCGAGCAGAGCTAAGTTTAGCCAATGGTTTTTTTGCTCAGGCAAAACAGGTTTGTCAGACCACAATCTCTAAGATCCATGATTCTGCAGAAGATTCATGAGGGGCACTTAGGCATACAAAAATGCAAACAAAGATCTAGAGAAACAGTATACTGGTCAGACATCAATCAAGACATTCCTATTATGATAGAAAACTGTGCAACTTGCCAGAAATTTCAATACAAACAACAGAAAGAACCAAAGCAAATGGATGAAATAATTATGATTCCATGACAGAAAGTGGGAATGGATCTGTTCTATCTGGCAGGAAAAGAATACCTGTTAGTGATCGCCTATTTCTCTAACTTTCCAGAAGTGGTACAACTAGCCAACTGATCAGCCAGGTGTGTCATCAAACATACCAAGGACATTTTTTGCTCATCGCGGAGTACCTCAAATTGTCATGAGCGACAATGGCCCATGTTTTAGCAGTCATGAATGGACAGAGTTCGCACAGAGCTATGATTTTCGGCATATTACGTCTAGCCCTCTTCATCCGCAATCCAATGGGAAGGCTGAAAAAGGTGTTCACATTGTGAAGCAGCTCCTCAAAAAAGCTATGGACAGTCAGGAAGATCCATATATTGCGTTACTTAGCTGTAGAGCAGCACCATTGATTGATGGGTTATCACCTTCACAATCGTTAATGAGTCGACAACTCAGAGCTACCTTACCATATATCTCACAGGAAACAATGAATTGAAAACTTGTGAAGAAGCTCATATTTCAAAAAAGGAGGCAGATGAGGTATTATGATCGATTGACAAGATGTCTGCAACCATTAGCAAAGGATGACACAGTCAGGGTAGATGGAAATGGATGGTTGAAGTGGGCAATGGTAATGCAACCATCAGGTCCGCAGTCATACATCATCGTCACTGATGAAGGGCAAGTTCTAAGAAGAAACAGGAGAGCCTTGCTGAAGGTTCAGCAACCCCTTGTTTCAGAACAACAGGATGATGTAGAAAGCAATCTCAGGACAACTGAATAAATGCTACCTCAGCACACAGAGACAGAACAAGCTGAAAATGTGCAAATCACAGAAACACAGCAAGAACACTCTTCAACAACAGTTGAAAAGCAATTAAACTCACAAGTTCAACCAATGCTTAGAAGGTGAACCAGACACAGAAGAAAGCCAGACAGATTGAATTTGTGATGGACTTTAGACATGTAAATAATGGAAGCATTAGGCATATCATACGTATTGTGTATAAATTTAAATAGTATATGGAAATATTATTCATTTCCAAAGGAAATCATGTAAACAGATATAGATATGACCTCCAACCAGCAGGTGACAGTGAAGAACAACCACGTGACACTGTTACCTCGGAGTTTGGAGATAGTGGACAGTCTCATTTGTAGTAGCTCTTAGATAATTTATGATAGTCATATAGTAGTTAACTAGTCACAAACTAGACGTTCTCTAGTGCACCAAGTTCACACCAGCCTTTGAAGATATGCATAAGCAAACATGTAAATAGTAATAGTTACGATCTCCAACCAGCAGGTGGCAGTCACATCCATGTGACACTGTTACCGCGGGGAGTCTGGAAATAGTCGTCGTAGTGGATAGTTGTATTTGGAGTAGCTCTGAAATAATTTATAATAGCATATTCGCAGTTAGTAGATTTTGATAGTTTTCTTATTGTTATCTGACCTACGTTAGTTTAACAATAAACATTTAATTAGTCACAAACTAGACGTTCTCTAGTGCACTAATTCAATCCAGTCAAGCACCAGAATGTAACACAGCCCCCGACATTAGTCTCGCCTGCCACCCGCCGGTTCTGCCACTCACAACCCCTCCCCAACAAGTTTGTGGCTGACACCTGGCACCCACCCCCAGCATATCATTGAGGTTGTATCCCAGCACATTCTGGCGCCCACCATCAAAACCCCTCCATGCCAAGAAGCGGTGCCCACACAGGCCACATGCCATAGACACCACCTGATGCATCAAACATCAATGTTTGGCTCACAATGCCCCGTCTCTGTCCCCGCAAGAGAAGCTGTTGGCCCAAAGCAGGCAGGAAAGAGCCCAGATGGGCGGTGGGGCTCTGGAGTCCTCATCCTCCATGAGGAACGTGTTCTGGAGATCACGCGGTTGGCCGAGGAGAGAGCGGTCAACAACAGCGAGGTTGGCTTGCGCCGCAGAGGCGAGGATCCACTACCCCTTCACCCAGATGACCTGTCTCAATTGACTTGTTCATGTTAGACAAAATGATCCTTCCCTCTCACTGACCACATGTCCATTCTCTCAAAGAATCTCCATCGGATGGGGCAAGACCATCTAGGGTTGCCCCCCCCACCTCCCGCCATCCAGCAGTATACACCGAGCTCCAATGAGACCATTTTCGAGGCGTCACAGCTGTCATTCCCACCCTCCACCAGCGCAGAGACACATACCTTGATGGCATCAGTGCGGAGGCCAGAGTCTGAGGCGGAGACCCGATATAACGAGGTTCATGCTGCCACCCATACTGTCATTGAGCAGTGCATCGGACTGCTCAAAATGTGGTTCCGCGCCTGAACTGCTCTGGTGGTGCACTTGGGGGGTGTACTGCAGTGCACCACCAGAGCAGTTCAGGCGCGGAACCACATTTTGAGCAGTCTAATGCACCACTCAATGACAGTATGGATGGCAGCATGGGACTCGTTATATCGGGTCTCCGCTCGGACTCTGGCCTCTGCATTGATGCCATCAGCCAGGACCTCAGCAGGTATCCCTTAGATCCCAAGAGTCAACCCGTCATCCTGGGGTGGTCCTCGAAGTCGCCGGGGATCTCCAAGTGTCCCAGGATATAGCTGTCATGCACGCTCCCTGGGAAGCATGCACACATGCGCATGATCCAGAGCTGGTGGTCGCACACGAGTTGAACATTCAGGGAGTTGAACCCTTTCCTGTTTAAGAGCACCCCCTGCTACCCCGGTGCAAGCAAGGTGACATACGTGCCATTGATTACCTGCAGGACCTGGGGCATCTGGCGATGGCGGAGGAACCTGCTGCCCAGACATCTTGATGGGCTTGGTACAGCTCAAAGTTCATATCGTCATCTGCCTGGACAACCAGGGCATTGTGACTTTATGTATGCACTTGTGGGCTGTGGCTTAGGAAATGTCGCACAAGTCCCCGCTCGAGCCCTGGAATGAACCCGTTGCCTAAAAGCAGTGTTAATGTAAGCCTACTTTTAACACTAATAAAGATTACTATTATTATTATTAAAGTTCAGGGCTGCGGTGATCCTTCAGTTACCGGGAACGGGTGTCCTCCTCCTCCATGGGGTGCCAAGTCTGCAAGGACGTGGCACAGGTGCTGCACCGTTTCCTTGTTGAGACGGAGCCACCTGAGGTATACACTGTCCGTTATCTCTTCGAATGACCAAAGATGCCTGTACACCTTGGGTCATCACTGGTGACCCCTCTGGGTCCCTCCTCAGCTTGATGGCAGCCAGGTCTGCAGGGTGTGCAGCAGCCCCCTGCACATTGGGTGCCATCTCCAGCCTGCATCGATGCTGCTGCCACCTTCTTCGACGTCTGGCCACTTGGGCTGCCACCAGCAGCGTGAGAACTGCCGCTGCGGGATCAACCACACCATTGGTTACTGTAAGGAATTGGAGAAGGAGAGAGATTGACAATCAGTTAGAGCTTCTGCCCCAGGTCTCTCGTGTCCCCCACTCCTCCCCCCACCCTTACATGTCCCACCTTCTCTCAGAGGGCCATCCACCAAGCCAGTTGTACTGGAGGCCCCCGCTCTGCACGCACATCCCCGGCCACAGTAAGAGCCCCTAGACCCCAGATCACAGACCCCGGCTTAGAACATTAGGGAGACTATGCTCAGGTGCCCTCCTCTGATACCCACACTCACCCTCTGGTTGTGGGGATATCCCCAGTACTGAATCCCAGCTCGAGAGTTTTTGATTGTTGGCTGCTGCCTATGTGCTGCTGACACCTCCAGTGTTCAGGCAAAGTATCCAGGCCTCACAGTTTGATTGTAATGCCAGGCAATAACACTCGTCTGAGACATGGCACGTGTACCCATGAGAATGCACTTGAGAATATTTTGTTTATTAAATGATCAACAGTAAGAAAGATTTGAAAATCAGCTACGTGACATTCCACACATCACACTCACCATTAAATAACAAGGAAACGTCACCGTTCCATATTGGTACCAATACCATAAGACCAGAAGACATAGGAGCAGAATTAGGCCACTCGGTCCATCAAGTCTGCTCCATTATTCAATCATGGCTGATATTTTCCTCACCCCCATTCTCCTACCTTCTCCCCAGAACCCCTGATCCCCTTATTAATCACTTCTTAAAGACACTCAGTGATTTAGCCTCCAAGGCTTTCTGCGGCAGAGTTCCACAGATTCACCACCCTCTGGCTTAAGAAATTCCTCCTCACCTTTGTTTTAAAGGATTGTCCCTTTAGCCTGAGATGGTGTCCTCTGGTTCTAGTTTTTCCTACAAGTGGAAACATCCTCTCACACGTCCACTCTATCCAGGCCTCGCAGTATTCTGTAAGTTTCAATAAGAACCCCCCATCCTTCTAAACTCCAACGAGTACAGACCCAGAGTCCTCAACCGTTTCTCATATGACAAGCTGTTCATTCCAGGGATCATTCTTGTGAACCTCCTCTGGACCCTCTCCAAGGCCAGCACATCCTTTCTTAGATACAGGGCCCAACACTGCTCACAATACTCCAAATGGGGTCTGACCAGAGCCAACACAGCCTCAGAAGTACATCCCTGGTCTTGTATTCGCGCCTTCTTGACATGAATTCTCACATTGCATTTGCCTTCTTAACTGCCGACTGAACCTGCACGTTAACCTTGAGAGAATCGTGAACAAAGACACCCAAGTCCCTTTGTGCTTCTGATTTCCTAAGCATTTCCCCATTTAGAAAATAGTCTATGCCTAAATTCCTCCTTCCAAAGTGCATAACCTCACACTTTTCCACATTGTATTTCATTTGCCACTTCGTTGCCCACTCTCCTAGCTTGTCCAAATCCTTCTGCGTCCCCTTGCTTCCTCAATACTACCCCTACAGATCTTTGTAACACCTGCAAACTTAGCAACAGAGCCTTCAGTTCCTTCTTCCAGACCATTAATGTATATTGTGAAATGTTGTGGTCCCAGCACAGACCCCTGAGGCACACCACTAGTCACCGGCTGCCATCCTGAAAAATACCCCTTTATCCCCACTCTCTGCCTTCTACCAGTCAGCCAATCCTCTATCCATGCCAGGATCTTACCCTTAATAGCATGGGCTCTTAACTTATTTAACAATCTCCTATGCGGCACCTTGTCAAAGGCCTTCTGGAAATCTAAATAAATCACGTCCACTGGTTCTCCTTTGTCTAACTTCCTTGTTACCTCCTCAAAGAACTCTAACAGATTTGTCAGACATGACCTCCCTTTGACAAAGCCGTGCTGACTCAGTCCTATTTTACCATGCACTTCCAAGTACTTCGCAATCTCATCTTTAATAACAGACTCTAAAATCTTTCCAATGACTGAAGTCAGGCTAACCGGCCTACAATTTCCTCCCTTCTTAAACAATACAAAGCTATATCAGCTCATTTTCACACAAAAAACCTGACAGTATCACCCCTCGCAGGTTGGCCAACAGAAACGGAGGATAAGCCTGAGAATATGTTATCATGTCCAGAACTTGGTTGTAGAAATGATCTGTCCAACAATGTGTTACCTGTTGCACATATCAGTGCCATTCTCTAACCATGAGTCGCAGCTGTGCAGACTCTTCCACACTGCCCAATCTCATCAGAACCAAATCCTGGCATCCACATATTCCACTATAACTCAAGGTGCAGTTGAACATCCTTGACTTCCAGAGTGTTAACCCACGGTGACATGCCAGTTACAAGTAGCATTCACTATGCTATCAACAAAAGCATCCGCAATCTACGAAAGCATATCTTCAACGACATCATCAGGTAGCTCATTTGGATCAATGTCGCACAGGTCCCGCAGCGTCTTCTTTCTTCTTGCTTCAAATTGGATTGCCTTCTGGACTCGTACATCCCCCTGAGTTCAGTATTCCAGGACCCAGGTATCTTTGAAAAAATTGTCCTTCTTTCCAGCTACAGAAAAAGAACAAAACAGACTTCCGGGTGTGACCATGGAGTGAGTGGTCGCACATTTGGTGGCTCCCACTTGTGCCGTTTCTTTTGGACCTTTTCCCCGGCTAACAAGTGGATGTGAGGCGGAATATAGGTGAAGCAGAGGGAGAGGAAAATATTTACCCTCTGGTGTATGGAGCTGAGGGCCAGAAGCGGTCGTAAAAGAGTGAATCAGTCATTTGGAGCTGGTGCGGCACCTGCGACGCACGTGGAGATGGCAGAAGGGCAGGGAGCGACCCTCAGTGGTCGACAGAGCAGCTGGTGAGCTTCTTGAACGAGAAGTTCACCCAGCAATGGAAGGAGAGTCTGGAGGACTTGGCCCGGAAGGTGGATTTGATCGAAGTGGTGGTCGACCGCATTGAAACAAGGCTGGCGGCCCAGGGTCAGGCGATCCAGAAGATGGAGGAGGTGGTGGGGGAATACGATGAGCAGTTTGCCTCGATGGCAGCAGAGATGGAACTGTTGAGCGATCAGCAGAAGCAGCTTCAGGAGAAGGTCAAGGACCTGGAGAACAGGTCACGCAGGCACAATATAAGGATCATTGGCCTGCTGGAGTGGAGTGAAGGAGCTAATGCTGGTGCGTACGTGGGGAGGATGCTGTCCAAGTTGCTCAGAGAGGGCGCATTTGAACTGCTATTGGAGGTGGATCGAGCGCACAGGGCGCGAATGAGAAAGCCCCAGGGGAGTGAGCCGGCAAGGGCAATGGTGATGCGGCTACACCGGTTCCTGGACAAGGAGCAAATTATGAGGTCGGCCAGGCAGGCGAGGCGCTGCACCTGGGAGGGCAGTGAAATTCGAGTATACCAGGACCTGGGTGCAGAGTTGGCCAAGAGGAGGGCGAGTTTCAACAAGGTCAAGGCAGCCCTTTACAAGAAGGGGGTGAAGTTTGGACTATTGTACTCGGCACGTCTGTGAGTGACCTAGGAAGGCCGGGAATTGTGGTTTGGATCGGCGGAGGAGGTGGTAGAATTTCATAGAATTTAGAATTTACAGTGCAGAAGGAGGCCATTCGGCCCATCGAGTCTGCACCGGCTCTTGGAAAGAGCACCCCACCCAAGATCAACACCGCCACCCTATCCCCATAACCCAGTAACCCCACCCAACACTAAGGGCAATTTTGGACACTAAGGGCAATTTATCATGGCCAATCCACCTAACCTGCACATCTTTGGACTGTGGGAGGAAACCGGAGCACCCGGAGGAAACCCACGCACACACGGGGAGGATGTGCAGACTCCGCACAGACAGTGACCCAAGCCGGAATCGAACCTGGGACCCTGGAGCTGTGAAGCAATTGTGCTATCCACAAGTGAACTGGCAGGAGAAGGTGGACATTGAACTTTTTGTGGAGATGCTATTATGATGTTGCTGTTAACTTATGTTCAGGGGCATTTCTATCTTTTTCGGCTTCAGCTTTGTTCCTTTTTCTTTGTTAACGGATGGGGGGTTGGTTTCTTTTTTGGGCTTGGGGTAGGGTTGTTTATGGTTTTGTGTGCACTAATGTTCGAGTCGGGGGGGGGTATCAGCGGGGAGGAGGGGGGGGTAGGATACTTGGTGTCATGGGCGGGGGCCGCCAGGCTAACTGGGCGGGCTAGTTCACGGAAGTGCAATGGGGGGTGAGTTGAAGGTCAATGGGGGGATGGGGGCAGTAGTTGATGCTGGGGGCTGGGGGGGAGGGGGGGATGTGGGGGAGGTACTGCTGACAGGGGTAGGGCTTTTAAAATATAAGGGGAGGAGGATCGATGATGGTGGGCACCTGAAGGCAGGCCTGTGAAGATGCAGGGCACGGGCCGGATGATGGCCCAATAGGGGCTATGGTTGATCGGGGGGCGGCAGGGCGGCAGGATGCCCCCCGACCAGGCTGGTCACATGGAATGTGTGAGTATTGAATGGGCTGGTCAAGAGGGTGGCGTTCGAGGTGGGAAATATTGTGGCGGACTCTGGTGGGAAGTGGGTTTTGGTAAGTGGGAAACTGGCGGGGATGACAGTTGTGTTGATCAACGTCTATGCCCCGAACTGGGATGACGTGGAATTAATGAGGCGGGTGCTGGGGCAGGGTCCAGACCTAGACTCTCATCGGCTGATTATGGGAGGGGGACTTTAATACGGTCCTGGATCCGAGACTGGGCTGGTCGACCTCGAGGCCGGGGATGGTGTCGGCTACAGCTAAGAAGCTCCAGGCGTTCATGGAACACATGGCGGGTGTGGACCCATGGAGGTTTGGGAGGCTGAGGGCGAAAGAATTTTCATTTTACTCCCATGTGCACAAGGTGTACACCCGAATAGATTTTTTCATGGGTGATAAGACATCGTTGGCAGGGGTGATGGATGGAGAATATTCGGCAATAGTGGTGTCAGACCATGCCCCACACTGAGTGGATTTACAATGAGCAATGGACTGGACGTGGGACTATTAGCAGAGAGAGAGGTGTGTGAGCAAGTGAGGAAGGACATCCGGGGGTATGTTGAGGTTAATGACACGGGGGAAGTTTCGGCATGTACGGTCTGGGAGCCATTGGAAGCAGTGGTCAGGAGGGAGTTTATTTTGATTCAGGTGCATAGGCAATAGGGCAAAGGTGGAGCGGGTGGAGATAGAAAGGCTAGTGGAAGAAATTCTGCAGATGGGCAGGAGATATGCAGAGACCCCGGAGGAAGGGCTGCTAAAAGAACGGTAGAGGCTGCAAATTGGTAACCACGGGTAAGGCGTTAAGGCAGATGTGAAGGGTGAGAGGGGCAGTGTATGAATTGTAGTGATCTGTACATCTGTACATACATCTGCACATACACCAGGGACTACAGACAGATGTAAGTGCCCATCACTAGAGGGCAGCATCAGAGATGGGTATAAAGGGTCCAGCCCAAGGAAGGATCCGCCTCTTTCAGAAGCATAGGGCTAGTGAGCAGCAGCAGACAGAGACAGCTCAGCATAGGCAGTTTACCTTAGCTTCACTGGTCATACCTCTTGACTATTATATCGAGTTAAGCTCTGGAAACAGAACAAACCTACTGAATAAAGTATTTGTGTTAACTGGAAGTCTACAATCTTTATTCAGACTTAGAGAATAACATATGAGTATGGGGAGAAGGCGGGCAGGATGTTAGCGCACCAGTTGAGGAAGCAGGAGGCGGCGAGAGAAATTGGGAAAGTGAAGGACACGGGCGGGAACATGGTCTTGGACCCGGCGGGGGTGAATGGGGTGTTTAGAGAGTTTTACAGTAAATCGCATAAGTCGGAACCCCCGGCCGGGGAGGAGGGGATGAGGAGGTTGCTGGGAGTGTTGGAGTTCCCGAAGGTAGATGAGGAGTTGGTGGAGGGCTTAGGGGACCTAATTGGGCTTGGAGAAGTGGTAGAGGGGTTGGAGGCGATGCAATTGGTTAAGGCCCCGAGACCGGACGGGTTCCCGGTGGAATTCTATAACAGGGTCTCGGTGGTCCTGGGGCGGTTTGGGTTTGGTCAGGGATTTGTGGATTGGGTCCGGTTGCTATACCAGGCATCGGTGTGTGCGGACAAATCAGGTGAGATCGGATTACTTCAGGTTACACCTGGGGACGAGGCAAGGATGTCCACTTTCCCCACTGTTGTTTGCCTTGGCTATAGAGCCGTTGGCATTGGCATTGGGAACATCGAGGGTTTGGCAGGGGGTAGTGGGGGGATGGAACCCAGGATCTCGCTTTACGTGGATGATCTGCTGATGTACATATGGGACCCGCTGGGGGGAATTGGAGAGATTATAGGGATATTAGAGGAATTCGGCCGGTTTTTGGGATACAAATTGAATACGGGTAAGAGTGAGGTCTTTGCGATCCAGGCGAGGGGACAGGCGAAGAGACTGGGTGAGATGCCGTTCAAGGTGGTGGGAGGGAGCTTTCAATATTTGGGTATCCAGGTGGCGCAGGAGTGGGAGCAGCTGCATAAACTGAATTTGGGGCGGCTGGTAGAACAGATGAGGGGGAATTTCCGGAGGTGGGATGCACTTCTATTGTCATTGGCGGGGAGGGTACAGACAGTTAAAATGATGGTTCTCCATAGGTTTTTATTTGTTTTCCAGAGTCTACCAATTTTTATTTCCAAGGCATTCTTCTAGAAGGTGAATGTTGAGATCTTGGGATTTGTTTGGGCAGGTAAAACCCCGCAGGTGAAAAAGGTGCTGCTGGAGCGGGGGCTGGAGTGGGGGTGGGGGGGGGGGGGGGGCGTTGGCCCTCCCGCATTTCATCAACTATTACTGGGCGGTGAACATTGCGATGGTCTGGAAATGGGTGGTGGGGGGGGTCAGTATGGGAACTGGTGGAGGCGGCCTCATGTAAGGGCACAAGGTTGGGGCACCTCTGCCGTTCTTGCCAGTTCAGTAATCCACACGCCCGGTAGCAGTGGCAGCCCTGAGGATGTGGGGACAGTGGAGGCAGCATATGGGATTAGAGGAGGCATTGGTGTGGGCGCTGATATGTGATAACCACCGGTTCGCTCCGGGTGGGGCTGGACGGGGGGGTTCTGGAGGTCGCTGCGGGCAGGGATCGAGAGATTTGGGGATCTCTTTATTGATGAGGGTTACCTGAGCCCGGAGGAGTTGGAGGAGGAATTTGAGTTGCCAGAGGGGAATGGGTTCCGGTATCTGCAGGTGAGGGATTTTGTACTTAGGCAGGTTTCGACCTTCCTGTACCTGCTGCCCCAGGGGCTACAGGATAAGGTGGTGTCAAGAACAGGAGTAGGAGAGTGGAAGGTCTCAGAGATCTATAATTAGCTGATGGAGTGGGAGGGAGCCCGTTAGGGGAAGTGAAGAGAAAGTGGGAAGAAGAGCTGGGTGGGGGGGTTGAGGCGGATTATGGAAGGAGGCCCTGAGGAGAGTTAATGCGTCCTCGTCGTGTACCTCAGCCTGATACAGTTTAAGGTGGTGCAGATGAGCTGTGGTCCGGATGAGCTGGTTGTTTGAGGAGGTGGAGGATAGATGTGGCCGCTGTGCGGGGGTCCTGCGAACCATGTTCATATGTTTTGGGCGTGTCCGAAGCTGAGAGGCTTCTGGCAGAGGTTTTCTGAAGTCAGACGTTTTTCTACTCGGGTGGAAGGCCCCGGAGTCCCCGAAGTCGGGTGTGTGGGTTAGCGACATGGCGGGATTTCTCAGACTCGAAAAAATTTAATTTGCTGAGAGGGGTTCGTTGTAGGGGTTTGCTCGGAGGTGTCAGCCATTTGCTGAAGTATTGCAAGGCTGACACAGGAGCTCTTTGATCGAGTTTTATTGACGTGCACATGGAAGGCAAAGCCAGTCGGATGCACTGGTATTACTTTAAATTAATCTAGTAAGCAGAAACATTTATAGTTTGATTAACCAATAGAATTTGTAATTGCATTCTAATCCTTCATTTGCTTGTCACACACACCAATAATATCACAATTAAGCTTTCATGTTGGACCAATGAAAGGCCAGTAACTCTAGCCAATAGAAAGCGATAGAAAACAGGGCAAATGATCCAATAGAAACATCAGCACTTTCTATCCTTTTGCATACTTATCTTCCCTTTGACCTGAAGAGAATGGTAGTTTAAGGAAAAGTGCATCCTTGCCATGACTACTTCCATCATTCTGTCTCCAAAGACTTGCATCATTCACGAAGAACCAGTTTATTATGGATTCCATTCTAACTTATGTCCTTCACTTCTCCAGGATACATGAATTTCATACTAACTCATGACCCTTGCTCAGAAACAGTGTTTCATGGATTCCACGCATTCATCGACTTCTTTGAGAAAAATTAAGCTGTCAGTAGGGGGGAGAGGAGGGAAAGGGAAGGCATAGGAGAGACGAGTAAGGATAGGAGAACCGACAGAGAAGTGGTTGGAGAAGGTGGCACTGCTTGTGTCAGCCATGTACATTATTGTGTTTTTATTTCTGTTGAAATTTGATTTTTAAAATTGTTAAAATTATAAATGCCTCAATAAAATATTTTCTAAAAAAAAGGAAGAAAACAGCAACAGCAGCCTCCAGGAATTTGCAGCCGCCAACAGGAGCAAGCAGCAAACACAACCTTTAGCTGTGAATTTTTTTCACAATTTAGAAGGCTAATTCTTTATTAACAATAGCCTTCAACCTCGCGATTGAGCCATTGGCCATCGCATTAAGAAGTTCGGGGGTATGAAAAGGGATGGTGCGGGGGGGGGGGCGTAGGGGTGGGAGTTGAGCATAGGGTGTCCTTATATGCCGATTACTTGTTATTATATGTGTCGGAACCTTGGGTAGGGTGCTCTTTCCAAGAGCCGGTGCAGACTCGATGGGCCGAATGGCCTCCTTCTGCACTGGAAATTCTATGGTAAACCGAGTGTGTCAATAGAGGGAATACTGGAGCTGCTTCTGGTGTTTGGGTCTTTCTCGGGGTACAAATTAAATCTAGACGAGTGAATATTTTGTGGTGTGTCAGCTATGGGTGGGACAGGGGTGAGGGGGCTGCCATTCCGTAAGGCAGGGACTCACTTTAGATACCTGGTGGTGCAGGTTGCTCGAGATTGTGGGGGGCACCGTAGGTACAACATTTCTAGTTTGGTGGGGAGAGTGAAAGCTGATCTGGCAAGGTGGGATGGTCTCCCTCTGTCACTGGTGGGACGGGTACTGGCGGTTAAAATTAATGTGCTGCCGAGATTCCTGTTTATTTTTCAATGCCTGCTGATTTTCCTGCCAAAGGCATTTTTTAGAGAGATTGAAGGGATGATTACCTCGTTCATATGGGGAGGGAAGGTGGCCAGAATTAAAAAGGTGCTACCTTTTAATTTTTCAAATCTTGAAAGTGGTTCTGCAATTCTATGCTGTTGAGATAAGGAGGATGGCAGGCCGAATCTGATGTATTATTACTGGGCGGTGAATGTGGAGAAGGTACGGAGCTGGGTCAGAGGCGTTGACTCCCAATGGGTCAGAATGGAGGAAAGTTTGGGTCGGGGTCGGAATTGAAGGCGCTAGCGACAGCGCCGCTCCCGACGGCCCCAGGGAGATACTCGGGGAGTCCGATAGTAATAGCTTCGTTGAGAATTAGGAGGCAGTTTCGACAGCACTTCGGGTTGGGAGCAGGGTCAAGGGCAATGCCGATTCGGGGGAACCATAGATTTGAGCCAGGGCAGTGGGGTGGAATTTTTCGGAGATGGGAGGAGAATGGAATTAGGACACTAAAAGATTTGTTTCTTGGGGGTCGATTTGCGGGATTTAAGGAGTTGGGAGCGAAGCGCACCTTACAAGGGCTAAATGAGCCTGCTCTTTGAGGGGGTAGAAGATGTGTGTGAACGTTGCGGGGTGGGCCCCGCAAACCATGTTCATATGTTTTGGTCCTGTCCAAAGCTGGAGGATTACTGGAAGGAGGTGTTTGGGGTAACCTCTAAAGTGGTGCACGTGAAACTGGACCTGGGCCCTCGGGAGGCCATATTCGGGGTGGCGGATCAGCCGGGGTTGGAAACGGGCACGGAGGCAGATGTTGTAGCCTTCGCCTCGTTGATCGCCCGAAGGCGGATCCTGTTAGGGTGGAGATCAACCTCTCCACCCTGTGCCCTAGCGTGGCGGGGGGGGGACCTGCTGGAATTCTTGACACTTGAAAAGATCAAATTTGAACCGAGGGGAAGGATGGAGGGGTTTTAAAATTCATGGGCGTTATTCATTATGCACTTTCGAGAATTGGATCACATTGAACAATAGGAGGGGGCGCTGGGAGGGTTGGAGGGAGAGGGACTGTATGTGTTAGTGATGACTATGGGTGATTCTTGATTCCTTTTTGTCATTTGTTTATGTTAACATGCGGGCTAATGTCTGGGGTTTGGTGGGAGGATGGGATTGTTGTTATTGATATGGAGATTGATATTACATTCGTTCCTGATTATTGTTTATTGTTGGATGTAAATTTGGGAGAAAATGTGAAAAAGGAGGAGAATAAAAAATATTTTTTTAACAAACAACAGCCTTCAGCTATACAGCTAGAGGCTGCTCACAGCCAAAGAGAGTTAAAGTGACCTTCAGCATATGGGCACGAATAGGGCTCTGTCATGGAAGTGTTTGGTAGGACAGACAGGCAGCAGCTGTAGTTGCCCCAGTTTTGGGTGTGCACAAGATTGGAGGAAGTCCTGGAGGCCCCGCAGATGCTGAGCCTCTTACCCCCCTGCCCATGGGCAACCGCTGACCTATGGCACCCCGCCCCCCAGCACTGGGACTGCAGGTCCAATGCCCCTGGGCTGCATGCTGTCGAATGGAAATGACTACTCACCTCCTCAGTTCCCCTCAGCCACCATTGCGCTTTCTTCATGTTTTTAACTAGGAGTGCTAAACGATGCCCGCATGACCTCTTGCAGGGAAACCGGTTAGTTCCCGGGAGGCCATTATATTGGGCTTCCATCGCGTTAATGAGATGGAGATTGCTCTTAGTTGGTTTCAATTGGTGTCTTGCCATGTCTAGGTGGGATCCGGAACCCAACAATGGGAGCGGGCCAGTTAGATCGCAAACTGATTCACGCCCGGTGCCAGGTCCCGGTTTCGGCCACTCCCGCGATATAAGTGGGGTGTCCAGATCCGCACTTGGCACACCGCGGCCATTAAATCGCACCCATTAACTTTGTTTCTCACTCCACAGGCCTGCTGAACTTTTCTGGAATTTTATGTTTTTATTTTAGTAATACCTGAAAGGTGTTAGAGGCAAAAAGCCCCATTGCCTTTAGAAAACGACTTTGGCACATAAGTGTCAAAATCTTCAGGGCTCCGGATCAAGAGATGGATTTAATTTCTGCTAAATGGCCTCCTTCTGTGCTGTAAATTCTCTTATATTCCTATGCTTCCTTCTCTGTCAGGGTGGTCATATAGTACATTTCTAATGATCCCTTCCAGCAACTGTGGCCACAGCTGAAGTTAAAATCATTGGCCTGTAATCTTTCAGTTCTGAACCATTGCCCTTTCTAAATATTGGCCTCTCTCCAGTCCATGGGAACAATCCAAGATCCCAGTGAGCTGTTAAATATGTCAGCAAGGGGTGCACAGAGCACAGTCTCCATTTCTTTAAGCACCCAGAGTGAATGCTGTCAGGTTCACCAACCTGATCTGTGTCCAGATCCCTTGTGTAAACCAGGATTATGTCTGGATCCATTTTAACTCTTTCAATTTTACCCTTTGGAGCATCCAACCTCTCCAGGAATCTTACTTTTGTTCTGGAATCATGTGTTGTTTTCTATATTTCTATTGTTTCACCATTGTTTGAGTGGACCAGTTAGATTGCAAACTGATTCGCAAACTGATGGTGCCAGATCCCGGTTTCGACCTCTCCCGTGATTTAAGCTGGGTCTCCAGATCCTGTAATGAAGATTCTGAGATTGTTTTACCTAGCCAATGCCAGTGATTATCATTCTTTTTTTTTCTGTAATCAGAATTGGTAATGATGTTAATGACAATGGCTTTAGATTTTGTGTTGCATTCATCCCTCATTTCTACTGTTACTGCTCTGGAATACCTCAGATGGAAATAAACAAATTATTCAGTTACATGGAGTTGGCGAAAGAGCTCCAATTTGTTTATAATGTCTTTGATTCTGTGCCTGATTAAGAAACTCTTGTGAATTGGAAAGAAAGGAATACTTGTTTTATTTGATTCATTTTGTATCATTTTTTGGCTTGATCAGTCCTTTGAAGTCCAGCTTTCATAGCTTTAATTTTTAAATTCCATTTGTCTGTTTTAGTGCAGTTGTTAATGGCTGTGAGATGTACTTACTCACTCAGTCTGGAACTTTATGCAATATTTGATGATTGTTATTCTGCAATGAAATCATATAATTTTTCCAGAAGAATATTGTGATGGCAGGAAGACCAATTACTGCATTGGTTGATATTTTTTGGGATGGAAGAGTAATTTGCAAGCAGCGTACCACAATATCATTGTATGTTTTTGGAAAGTATAATTCAAGAAAAATCAACACTAGTAAATTGCGTTTGAGAAGCCACCTTTGGTTTGTTACCATATGACAGAAGGATCAAATTTTCATTTGAAAATGATATGTTGCAAAGAAAAATGACAGGCTGTTGCTAACATATTGGTAAAAATGCATTTACCCTAATTTCTTACATTCTATAATTAAATCCTGGTTTTCACTAACTATATCCTTTTTTCACATTTTCTCGTCTTTGTATCCACCCAACACAGGCAAACAGCCAGGGACATTTCAATGAGCTTTACTAATGCTGTTATGCATCAGCTGTAGAGGATGCTGCAAAAGGACTTGCCAATTTTTTTTCTACATTCCATCAGCTATTTTTCTGTGGGATGTTAAGGAACATGTCAGTTGATTTACATAGCTGTATTTCAAACTACAAATGGATTCAAAAACATAGTTGTTTTCGACATTCTTGTTGAATTTACTTTGTTGTGAATAACCATGGCCAAGGATCCTCTTAATGAACATAAGGGTAACACATTCCCCATGTAGATTTAAAATATAGCCCACTTGAGAATTTAATGACAGTTTTATAATATTCACAGCAGCAGATTTGTGTGCTTAAAAATGTATTGTTTCTTTCCTGTGAATAGAGGCTTTTCCCGAGTGTATCTTGTTTTATATTGGCATTGTTACACCATCAAGTTCTGTGGCCAGTTACTTGCTTCCACGGTTCTCAGGGACACAAAAGAAAACCTGCAACTAATTTAAGCATTCATTAAATTTGATCTGTATATATAACTTGGCCTGAAAGATATTAAAAATACATGGATGAATTCTATGTTTTGCTTGTGCCGTGGATTGCGTAGTGCAGTGTCGATTTGTATGCAGTTACGAGTTTGTGCAAAATCAGGCAGTTGTTAACAAAAAAATAACATTGGGAGATTCATTTTAGGGAGAGTACCTAGATATGGGAGAAAACATATATTGATGAGATGAGTGCATACCTGGTAAAATATTAGATGATGAAGTAGTATTAGGAGGTTACAATCCTGGAGATCACTGTGTTAGATCAGTTTGCTAGGTTTGGAATCTATATTACTGTTATCAAAACCTCCCTTGGAATGATAATGTGGCCTGTGGCTACTGAAGCATTGGACCAGCTGTATGCAATAGTAAAAATTGTCCCACAATGTGATGATGTGGCAGAAAAGCTCATCACTTGTTAAGTACCTGTGGCAAAGCAGGTTACAAAAGTGGGGCACATGACTTTTTTACTTGGTGGTCTTGGCCATCCATTTGGTTCACACAGCTTACCTCGGATAGACTGTCATCTTACCTTATAGATACCAACTGAAACATTGATCCTATTATTGCTGACATACAGTCAGAGGTTATACTAAGGTGAAGCAGGTGAGGAGGATTTTTTTCTTTTCATCCTGTTATAACCACAGCAAATATTAGTTGCTGAGCAATTCAAATCCCAGGGGAAAATTTGACTTATAACCCTTTTTCTTTGCATTCTGAAAATGAGAAGAATCCTCTTTATCTCAACAGCATAGAATTGCAGAACCACTTTCAAGATTTGAAAAATTAAAAGATTTATTAATAAGAAGAAAGGCAAACATAAGCACATAAGATTAGAGTTATACAGTTGAAATAGTCATACAAAACATTCCCCCAATAAACATTTGGTCAGACCCCCACACTAGCACCTTCCAGGCAATGCTCTCTTATAGATGTTCAACAATAAAATCCAGTAATATTATCCAATGCAAATCTGCTGTCACTGTAGTAAAGTTATACCACACAAGCTCTGAATCACACAAAGGTCAAAATCTTCCGGCCCTTCCCACCAGTGATGCAGGAAGATCCCATCGATGGTGACCCCGGCAGTGGATTCCTTGGTGGCGGAAGGTGTGAGCCACATAAAAAGCTGTTGACATAAGCAAGATCAGAAGATCCCTCCAACGTTGCAAAACGTGCCAGAAAACTCTACCCACTCTGCAGTGGAAATCCAAGAAACTTCCAGAGACAAAATTTCTTTCTGAAACCCAGGGCTTTTCTGGCTTCCCTGGATGGCTGATTCAAACTTTACACCTTCTCCCAGCACAGAGCTGTTTTCAGGATGCCATTCACCACACAACCAACACAACTCAGCTCAACATCTTCCCTTAAGTATTATTTTTTTCTTTCATCTTCAATTTCATTGTCCTCAGCACCCCTTTGAACTGAGCTTTTCCAAAATATAAACATCCGTCATATTTTTCCTGCTGCCTGTCCTTTTGGTCAAATAAAATTTAATAACCTTCCTTTGTTTACTTACAAAACCTTTGGAAGCTGTGAAAGCCTTTTACTCCACTTTGAAATTTAACAGCTAAAAATAAACAAGTTCCACTTTATCTTCTAATGCAAATTTCTAAGCCTTTCTTATTTACTTGTAAATCCATTTGACCTTAGCTTTGTTACAAATGCATGCATTTCGCACCTCTATTCAATTCTCATCTCTCAGTTCTCCCAGACAAGCTGTCTCCATTAATCTTCTCTCAGCTTAATTAAATAATTTACACCCACACCAATTTCTTTATAGAATAACACTGTATTCCCCAAAGATTTCATTTTTTACAAACAATAACATTATTTCTAACAGTCCCAATGAGACATCAGAATAAGCTTATGCAGGTGATCTTTCTTGGGTTGATTCTTTGTTCGCTGAAATATTTTATGGCCTTTACTGGACCCATTTCTCATTGTGGGATATTACTCTGCAGGGGCTGGTTTAGCTCACAGGGGCTGGTTTAGCTCACAGAGGCTGGTTTAGCTCACAGGGGCTGGTTTAGCTCACTGGGCTAAATCGCTGGCTTTTAAAGCAGACCAAGGCAGGCCAGCAGCACGGTTCAATTCCCGTACCAGCCTCCCCGAACAGGCGCCAGAATGTGGCCACTAGGGGCTTTTCACAGTAGCTTCATTGAAGACTACTTGTGACAATAAACAATTTTCATTTTCATTTCATTTTCATTTCATTTCATTTTCATTTCATTTCAGATGGTTTCTGCATTTGCCCAGAGAATATCACCTATACCTAGAAATAATTTGTCATAATTCAAGTGTGAACAAACCCCTTAAAACATGGTTTGGATTATGAAACCCACGCCAAGTATGCAGGATGAAATGTCCCCGGGGTGTCCCAGAAACATCTCCAGACATGTCTACTGATTATGAATTGCAGATGGAAGGTCCTCTCTCTTCCCACACAAAATGGAATTTCCAGGACTCCTCCACATGAGCTGAAATCACAGCAGTATTGTGTTCCATTCCCATCCCATCTCCTGACATTTATTCTGGAGATACATCATCACTCACCCTGCTATCAGAGCTAGTGCTGGAAATTATTTGTTGTTTGGTCGCTGATTCAGGGAAGAAGGTGTGCTTTATTCTCAATAGATTTTAGTGCCTGTAGTGAGGACTTTACTGAGAAGTTTCTGAATTTGCCATTGCTGAATGAGTAAAAAAAGTTAAACTGGCCAAATCCACATTATGCTGTAGCTACATAATCTTGATCATATTTCAGCGGTTTGTCCATAGCTAACATATGAAAAATTACCTTTCGGTCCAGATGATGTTATGTGTGAAAATGCAGCAATCATGTTTGCACAGTAAAGATGAAGGACCAGTTAAGCTAATTTTTATTGAGGGCCAGCATACTCAGAATTCTTCACATGGGCCACAGGAATGTAGAATAAACACTTCTGTAACATATATTTGAGATATGTAATTGTCAGCAGGAGTGATCAATTTGAGCATGTGGTCAGAAGAAAATGGTATATGTTGTTTAATTGCAGCACGGTAGCGTAGTGGTTAGCACTGTTGCTTCACAGCTCCGAGGTCCCAGGTTCGATTCCCGGCTTGGGTCACTGTCTGTGCGGAGTCTGCACATCCTCCCCGTGTGTGCGTGAGTTTCCTCCGGGTGCTCTGGTTTCCTCCCACAGTCCAAAAATATGCAGGTTAGGAGGATTGGCCATGCCCTTAGTGTCCAAAAAGGTTAAGTGGGGTTACGGGGATAGGATGGAGGTGTGGGCTTTCATAGATTATTATAGAATTTACAGTGCAGAAGGAGGCCATTCGGCCCATCGAGTCTGCACTGGCCCTTGGAAAGAGCAACCTACCCAAGGCCACACCTCCACCCTATCCCCATAACCCAGTAACCCCACCCAACACTAAGGGCAATTTTGGACACTAAGGGCAATTTATCATGGCCAATCCACCTAACCTGCACATCTTTGGACTGTGGGAGGAAACCGGAGCACCCGGAGGAAACCCACGCACACACAGGGAGGATGTGCAGACTCCGCACAGACAGTGACCCAAGCTGGAATCGAACCTGGGGCCCTGGAGCTGTGAAGCAATTGTGCTATCCACAATTCTACCGTGCTGGTAGGGTGCTTTTTCCAAGGGTCGGTGCAGACTCGATGGGCTGAATGGCCTCCTTCAGCACTGTAAATTCTATGATTCCATGATTCTAATTGGTCTCTGAAAAGTCTATAACATATTTATGTAATCTTATTTTGATTTTCCTTGTTTTAATACTTCCAGAATATAATGTAGAGGGGAAATAACAGAACTAAAAATGATTACCTGCCTACCAGAATTTTTTGGCATGGTCTAGCATGCAAATAAACTCAGAAACAATCAGTAATCATTTGACATCAAAGATGTAGGGCTAAATTCTCCATTTAGGAGACTGTGCCGGAGCTGAATTGCACCAGTTTTACCATCCCCTTGCGATCGTAAACCAGTAAGCAAATCAGTGTTCTACGCCATGTATTAGGGGGAGCCTCCACAGGGATCCCTGTACTAGGGGGAACCCCCACAGGGACCCCCACACACACCGACCCCCTCCCACACACAGACCCCTCCCCCCACACACACAACACACAGATCCCCTCCCAGAAAAGGGACCCATGTCTGGAAGCTAGAGAGACTGTGTCCAGATAAAGAAAACATGGTAGCCAGCTCTCAAAGAATTTAACTGGGAGTTTACCCTCAGTTCCTTCTAGTAAATCGACAACCGGACATTTTCCCTCTGGTCTCGGTTTTCCAGATCATCCAGGAATTTTGACATACCTAGGGCGGGATTCTCCGAAACGGAGGCTAAGTGTTGATGCCTGCGTAAACACCGGAGCATTTCACGTTGGTGTCAAAGGGCCTCTTGGCCCAGCGATTCACTTACCTGAAGGGGGCCAGCAGAGCGCCGGAGTGCTCCGCGCATCTCCGGCTGCTGATACGGGGCCCTGCACTTCTGGCCACGGGTCCGCGCATGCACACGGCGGCTGCCTATGGCGGCAGCCCCGTGCAACGTGGCGGACCCACACAGCCGGCCGTTCCCCACAATATAGCCCCCCCCTGTTGCTAACTTTTGGTTGGTTCAATTGGCTCTGTTTTATAACCTTTGCACTAGAGTCGCCAGGTATCTTTATGATAACGCCACGAGGTTCAAGTTCAAGTAATGATCAATAACTTAACACACCAAGTAGTAAGATTCAAATCAATACACATTTATTATACACAGTAAATCGCTACTCATGCATAAATTCTACTTTCTAGGCTATTTCTATAACTAACAGGCCTATACTTAGCTTCGGAATTGGCCCAGCAGGTCAGGGGAACAAATGGCCTTTTGTTCAGGTTCTGAGTCTGCGGGATTCAAAAGCTGGTATGGACTGGTAGCTAGGAGCGCCTTTCTCGTAGCGAGCGTTGACTTGAGACTTACTTTCTTGGAGGCCGCTGGACAGTTCTCTCTCTCAGGGGTTGCTTCGTGTTGCTGAGTGGCCCTGTCAAGAAGGACGATTTGAACTTGGGGGCTTTACTTTATAGTCCCCAGAGGCTTCCCGCCCTACGGGGCGGACCCCGTACCTGGTTCCACGTGATTGGACTTCGTTCCAATCGCTTGGTTCGATTTCTCCAATACTGGAGCTGTTCTCTGATCGTTGGGCAGTCTTTAAGTGTCCGTTAACCTCTTTTGTGTTGGCTCCTGCTGGCGCCGAGGAGTCTGGCTTGGCCTTGTTTACCTCAAAATGTTTTGATTGTTCCCGGGGATCGCTCATTACTGTGGAGATGGCTGCTACATTACTATGTGGATGGCTGCTTGTATCGATGCTGTCTGGGTTTCTGCAGAGTCTAATACACAGTAAACTTGCACCTGCTAGTTTTTTGCCTGTGTTGGCTGAATTTCCCTTGAGCCTTTGCTGTTCTCCATTTTAAGTCGGGAAGTAGCCAACTCAGGTGGCTACACTCTCCCCCCCGAGATTGCATGCGCCCACCGATCGGAGGCCCCCAATCGGAACCCTGGCCATCATGGAGGAACCCTGGTGACGGATCCCCCTGCTCCCCACCAGGGCGGCCGCGACAGCCGCCACTCTGAGTGTCCGCCTGGTGGAACCATGTTAGAACCATGCCAGCGGGAACTCGGCCAGCTGCCGGCGGAGAATCGACGTAGGGGCCTCGTTCAATGGCGCCCGACTGGCGCTGCGTTGACCGCGCTCGTGGGTCTGCCGCCCCATCTCCGCCCCCGCGCCGAGCACGATTTCGGGGCGGAGGCTCGGAGAATCCCGGCCCATGTATTGCAAGCAGGCCTTAACTGAGGAAGTTGCATTTCTGACAGTAAGGATTCTCTCCTCCGCTTCATTAAGCCTTTTGCCAGTATTTTGCAGTTCTATCGCATGAGCACTGATATTCTGAGCTAACAAGATGAGTTTCTCGTTAATGACCTGAATAATATTGGCAGTCATCAGTTGAGAGTGTTGAATCGAGAGCCCATTCCCGATTAAGTCGTCACGTTGAGGAGTCAGCTCCGCCCAGTTGCTTCGAACTGCACTCTTTTGTTGATGATTTTCTTAGGAGTTCCCACATTCTATCACCAATGTTTAACCAGAAACCTTCGAGGAACATAATATGGAGTTTTCACTCCCGGATTAGGTAAATATGGTCTGCATGAGGGTGATAAATGAAAGGATTAAAGAATGAATAGTGCCAGTGCTCACGGAAACACTATTCCTGTGCTCGCATCATGTGACCCCCCCCCTCCTGATTATTTCTGATATGTGGGAGAGCTCAAAGGAATTGGAAAAATGGCTTTACACAAGATGCCATATTTTTATTTCTTAACAGTGGGGGTATTGGCTAGCTCGTTGTCCACCCCAGCTCGATAATTTAAAAACAAAAATACCAATGTGTCCCTTCCATACACACTGGGCGGGATTCTCCAATAATGTTCCCACGCCCGCAAAAAAACGCGCACGAATCACTCTGGAATTACCTGGAGAAAGTCCAGGGTGATTCTCTGATTTTCAGCGGGCTAGCAGTGTCCCGGAGTACTCTTCACAGCTCTGGCTGCTGATACAGGGCCCTGCACTTCCGGTCGGGGGTCCGCGCATGCGCACGGTGGTGGCCTGCAGTGGCTGCCCCCAGCGACATGGCCGACCCGCACGGCAGACTGGCACCGAAAACATAGGCCCTCCCCCCAGATCGCGCGCGCCCGTTGCTGGCCCCCGATCGGTAGCCTGGCCGTCCTGGAGGACCCCGTGTGAATCATCCCTCCATCCCCCACCAGGACAGCTGCGGACTGAGTCTTCAGCCGCCACGCCGAGTTCCCGACGGGCGGAACCATTAGAGAACCACGGCGTCGGGAACTCGGCCAGCTGCACTCGGTGAAACTCCGCGGGGGTATCTTTCAATGGCCGCCGACCGGCGCTGCGTCTACCGCGCGTGCCCGATTGCCGGTGATTCTCCGGGGACCTGAGAATCGCGGGAGCGGCGTCGGACCGGACCTTGGGTTTGACGCCCATTCTCCGCCCCCCCCCCTCCCCCCCACTGATCGCGATTTCGGCGCGGAGGCTCGGTGAATCCCGCCCACTACCTATGGATTCTCCATCTGTTCACGGCAGCGGGATTCTCCAGTCCCATTGCAGTGAATGGGAGATTTGGCAGAGTGCCAAATTTTCCATCCTCACTAGCAGCAGTCGCGGGGTGGACTTGCAATGGAGATATCCAGCCTGTGGGCGGTCTTCTCCCTCCCCGCCCACCACAAGAACGCCATAGGCGAACTGCATAGAATAGAGAACTCCATTGACTTTGGGCAGAATTCTCCGGTCGCCGGGCGGACACGGCCAGAAAATCCAGATCCATGGGCGGGATTCTCCGATATTGGCGATGTCCGCCGACCAGTGCCAAAAACGGCACGAATCAGTCCGGCATCGTGCTGCCCCAAAGGTGCGGAATCCTCCGCATCTTGAGCGGCCGAGCCCTCACCTTGAGGGGCTAGGCCCACGCCGGACTGATTTCCGCCCCGCCAGCTGGCGGGAAAGGCCTTTGGTGCCCCGCCAGCTGGCGCGAAACTGACTTTGCAGGGCGGCGCATGCGCGGGAGCGTCAGCGGCCGCTCACGGCATCCCCGCGCAGCGGTGGGCCCCGATCGCGGGCCAGGCCACCGTGCGGGCATCCCCCAGGGCCAGATCGCCCCTCGCCCCCCCCCCCCCCCCCCAGGACCCTGGAGCCCGCCCGCGCCGCCGTGTCCCGCCGTCCCAAAGGTGGTTCAATCCACGCCGGCTGGAAATAATCAGGAGGGGGGGGGTCACATGATGCGAGCACAGGAATAGTTGTGTTTCCATGAGCAATGGCACTATTCATTCTTTAATCCTTTCATTTATCACCCTCATGCAGCTCATATTTACCGAATCCGGGAGTGAAAACTCCATATTATGTTCCTAGAAGGTTTCTGGCTAAACATTGGTGATAGAATGTGGGAAATCCTAAGAAAATTCGAATTAAGTCAACCCTGTGTAATCCTGTATCTAAATCGTACAGATCCACGCACACTGTTGATAATTGACTATCCAGGACTTCCGGTGATGGCCATTGTGTGAATGGTCGCACATTTGGAAGTTCCCACTCGAGGCAGTTATTTTTGGTCCTTTTCCCTGGTTGCCGGGTGGATGTTTTGAGGGAAAAAAGGTGCAGAGGTGGTGGAGGAAAGCTATACCCCACTGGTGAGGTCAGTGGATGGATCCGCCGATCAGAAGTGGGTCTAGAAGAACGGAGCCTCAGGAGCAAGAAAATCTTTGTGCGACACAGGGGAAGATGGTCGCGGGCAGAGTATCAGCCCTACCAGCCCAATGGTCGATGGAGCAGTTGGTTGGCTTTCTAAATGAAAAGTTCAGCCAACAGAGAAGGGAGGCTCAGGAGGTCCTCATGAAGGTGGTAGACCCGCTGAAAGTGGGGATCGACCATGTGGAGCTGAAGCTGGAGATCCAGAGCCAGGTGATCCAGAAGGTGGTGGGGGAGCACGAGGAGCAACTTACCTCCTTGGCAGCCGCATTTGGGATGCTGAGGAAGAAATGGCTCAAGGAGAAAGAGGAGGATTTGGAGAACTGTTCCCGGAGGCACAATCTGAGAATATTGAGAATGCCGGAGGGCATTGAGGGAGCGGACGCAGGATCTTATGTGGCCAAGGTGTTGGAAAAACTAATGGGAGAGAGGCCTTCGACTGGCTCCTGGAGGTTGATTGGGCGCATAGGATGCTTATGAGTGAGCTGCAGGTGAATGAGCCGCCGAGGGCGATGGTGGTAAGGCTATAATGGTTCTTGGACAAAGAGAAGATCTTGCGATGGGCCAGGCAGACGAGGAGATTTCCCTGGGAAGGCAACGAGCTTTGGGTATATCAGGACCTGGGAGCAGAACTGGCAAAGAAGAGAGCCAGATTCAACCAGGTCAAGACTGCCCTCTTGAAGAAGGGGGTGAAGTTCGGGATGCCGTATCATACCCACCTTCGGGTGGCCCACAACGGCTGAGAATACTACTTTGGAACACTGGAGGCGGCAATGGAGTTTTTGAGAGACAATGAACAAGAAGGAGGACACTGAACCTTGGAGGAAATGCGAGGTGGGGTTGGTTCTCCTTGTCCCTCATTTTGATGTATTGCTCTGTGTTCTTTTTTGGGGGATGGCCAGGGGAGAACGTCTCTTCTCTTAGGGCTTGTTTAGTGTTTTCATGGGGTTCTTTGGTGGGAGGCCGGAGGACGGTCGACGGGAGCGCAGTGAGGGGCGATCAGGTGGTTAGAGTTTTAGAGAGGGATAGGATTGTTGCTTTGTTTTGGAGAGGGACTGCTGACAGGGGTGGGGCGGTTGATGTGCAATAAGAAGGGAGTTGGTGATGGTGGACAGCCGAGAGCGGGCCTGGTGGGTTACGGGACGCGAGCCAGGCACTGGCCCAAGAAGGGTTATGGTTGGTCGGCAGGTGAGGGGGAGGGGGTGCTCCCCCACCAGGCTGGTCACGTGGAATGTGAGAGGGCTGAATGGGCCAGTCAAACAGTCGTGCTTGTCGCACACCTTAGGAGTTTAAAGGTGAATGTGGCATTTCTACAGGAAATGCATTTGAAGATTGGAGACCAGATTAGGTAAAGGAAGAGGTGGGTTCGCCAGGTTTTTCACTCGGTGTTGGATATGAAGACACGAGGAGTGGCGGTGCTAATGAATAAGCGGGTAGCGCTTGAGGTGGGGCACATTGTAGCGGACCCAGGAGGGAAGGTTCGTGATGATGAGCGTGAAATTGGTGGGGTGCCAATGGTCCTGGCGAATGTTTATGCCCCAAATTGGGATGATGTTGAATTTATGAGGCGGGTGTTTGCGAGGATCCAGGACCTGGACTCACGCTGGTTGATCATGGTTGGGGGGGGATTTTAATGCGGTTATTGAGCTGAGATTGGACCTGTCAAGTCCACGATTGGGGAGAGTGTCGGCAATGGTAAAGGGATTAAAGGGATCCATGGAGCGCATGGGGGGGGGGGGGGGGTTGGATCCGTGGAAGTTTGGGAGGCCGAGGGCGAAGGAATTTTTGTACTTCTCTCCTGCGCGCAGGGTGTATTTGCGGATCGGTTACTTTGTGGTGGATAAGACTCTGCTGGCGGGGATGGTCGATTCGGGGTACTTGCTGATTGTGGTTTCTGACCACGAGCCGCACTGGGTGAGCTTGCAAGTGTGGGGGGGGGGAGGGGGGGGGGGCAGCATGCAGCGCCCGCGTTGGAGATTAGATGTGGAGCTGTTAGCAGACCTGGAGGTGTGCGAGCGGGTGAGGGCTGCCATTTGAGGGTATGTGGAGCTGAATGACACAGGTGAGGTTTTGGCCACAACGTGATGGGAGGCACTTAAGGCAGTGGTCAGGGGAGAGTATATATTGATTTGGGCGCACAGGGATTGGACGAAGCAGTCAGAGATGGCTAGGCTCGTGTAGGAGATCGTGCAGGTAGATAGGAGATACCCGGAGGCCCTGGAGGCAGACTTGTTGAAGGAGCGGCAGAAGCTCCAGATGGAGTTCGGGTTAACGTCAACGGGGAAGGCAGTGGTGCAGTTAAGAAGGGCCAAGGTGGGCACTGTATGAATATGGGGAGAAGGCAAATAGGATGCTGGCTCACCAACTCAGGAAGCAGGAGATGGCAAGAGTGATCAGAGAGGTGGAGGATGGGAAGGGAAGGATGGTTGTGGACCTGGTGGGGGTGAATGGGGCGTAGATTCCCCCTACATTATAGCAGGCTTCGATATCCTTAATTCTGAAGAAAGATAAGGACCCGGAGCAGTGTGGGTCCGACCGCCCGATCTCGCTGCTAAATGTGGATGCCAAGCTGTTGGTAAAGATCTTGGCCTTGTGGATTGAGGACTGTGTACCGGGAGTGATAGGAGAGGACCAGACGGAATTTGCAAAGGGGCATCTGTCGGAGAATGTTAGGCGCTTGTTAGATGCCACCAGCGGCAGTGGCAGCACGTCCCACCTCTTAAAATCCTCCTTCATGTGTTCTACCAGCCAAGTCAAATTTAGCTTATGTAACTGCGCCCAATTCCACATCACCAGAAGAAGTTCGGGTTAACGTCAACGGGGAAGGCAGTGGTGCCCAAGTGCCTTAAACTTGCCCCCACCATCTTAAATAGCCGGTCCCCCACCCTCCTCTCCTGGCTTCTGGTCTCAGTTGGGAACACCTCGCTCATTCCCATGTTCAGCTTGTACCTGGAGAACCGACCAAAATCTTACAAAATTCCCATAATGCTGCCAATGCACCCCAATGGGTCTGAAATATATAACAACAGGTTGTCCGCTTACAAAGAAACCCTGAGCTCAACGCCCCCCTGCACAATCACTTTCCAATCCCGTATGCTCTAATCGCCTTAGCCAAGGCTCTATAGCCAAGGCAAAAAGCAACAGGGAGAGTGGGCACCCCTGCATTGAGCTACGGTGTAACCTGAAATCTGAAATATCCCAAACTCGCGCAGTTCATCTGCACACTTGCGACCAGTGCCTTGTACAGCAACCTGACCCAGTCCACAAAACCCGGCCAAACCCATACCTCCCCAGCACCTCCCACAGATATTCCCACTCTACATGGTTGAAAGCCTTCACCGCATCCATCGCCACTTCCACTTTCTGCCCTCTGGGGGCATCATAATCACGTTAAGCAACCTCCTCACATTTGCCGACCACTGTTTCCCTTTCACAAACCTTGTTTGGTCCTCACCTATCACCCTTGGGACACAGTCCGCAATCCGCAAAGCAAACACCTTCGCCAACAACTTAGTTTCCACATTCAGCAACAATATCGGGTGGTACAATCCACACTGGTGCGGATCCTTATCTTTTTACAATACCAGGGAGATGGATGCCTGCAATAGTGTAGGGGGCAGTCCCCCTGTCTCCCTGGCCTCATTATAGGCCTTCACCAGCAACGGTCCCAGGTCCCCCCCAAAACTTTTATAAACCTCCACTGGGAACCCATCTGGGACCGGGCCCTTCCCTGCTTGCATCGCCCCATCCCCTCCATCATCTCCTTCAACCCAATAAGGGCCCCAAGCCTTGCACCAACTCCTCGTCCACCCTGGGAAACTCCACCCCATCCAAGAACCGCCGCATTTCCTCCTCCCCAGACGGGTTCTCCGATTCATATAACCTCCGGTAAAATTCCTCGAACACTCCATTCACTCCCACCAGGTCTGCCACCACACTTTCCGTCCCGTCCTTCACTCTGTCAATGTCCCTCGCCGCCTCCTATCTCCTACACTGGTGTGCCAACATCCTACTCGCCTTCTCCCCATATTCGTGATGTGTTAAGTAAGTTGGTTCAACGTTGACTGCAACTGGATGCAGTGAAACTAGAAACAGGCTTCTGACACAGGAGATGGTCCAACACTGTTTTATTGAACTTCCTGATTGCTGTACATAGTCTGCTGTGGGTTGACACTCTTATCACTCTAACTGATAACCTCCTACTGGTTTGACCAGACTAACTCTCTACTTCATGGTGATAGTGCTCACTGGCTGTGCACTCTTACTATCTCAGTAGCTGTGTCCTGTAGAGAGAGGGAGAGTCTTAATGCCCTGTGTGCTTTATAGTGGTGGTGTCCTGTCTGGTGATTGGTTGTTATGTGTCGTGTGTGTTCATTGGTTATCCTGTGTGTCAATCACTGCCTGTCTACATCTCATTATATACATGAGTGGATATTATGACAACTCGTATATTGCCATCCTGACCCTCTGCAACTGCCCTACCACCTACCCGTGGGCACCAATCCAAACTCCATCTGATGCCTCTGCCTCTCCCTCAACAACCCTGCCTCCGAGGCCTCTGAGTACTTCCTGTCTACCCTCAAAATCTCTTCCACCGGCCTTGCCATCTCTGCATGTCCCGCCTTCTCCCTATGTGCCCGAATCAAAATGAAATCCCACCGCCTTGAGTGCCTCCCACAGCATGATAGCTGGGACCTCCCCTGTGTCGCGCAGCTCCATGTACCCTCCAAATGGCGGCCCTCACCGCTCGCACATCTCTTCATCCGCCAACAACCCCACATGCACCCTGCACTATGGGTGTTGCCCCCCCCCCCCGGTCCACTCGAAAATCTACCCAATGCAGCGTGTGGTCCTACACCACAATCGCCGAACACTCCGAATCGACCACCCCCGCCAACAATGCATTGAACACCACAAAAAAGTGAATATGGAAGCACACCCTATTCTCGCGCGAAAAACATCAAAATTCCGTCACCCTCGGCCTCCCAAACCTCCATGGGTCCACCCCCCCCAGATGCTCCATAAACCCATTCAGCTCCTTCAACACCGCCAACCCCTTCGCTGACCTCGGGCTCATCGATCCAAACTTAGCTCATAGACCGTGTTAACATCCCCCCCCCCCATGATCAACCAGTGCAAGTCCAGGTCAGGAATCGTACCCAGCACCCGCCTCATAAACTCCACATCATCCCAATTTGGAGTTTGGGGCATAAACATTTACCAGGACCATCGGCATCCCCTCCAGCTTCCCACTAACCATCGCAAATCTCCCCCCCTCCCCCCCCGAATCTGCAACAATGTTCCCCACCTCGGACGTCACTCGCTTATTCACCAGCACCACCACTACCCTCGTCTTCATGTCCAGTCCGAATGGACCACCTGCCCTACCCATCCTTTCCTCAGCCTTATCTGATCCCCTATCTTTAGATGCGTCTCTTGTAGAAAAGCCGCGTCCACCTTCAGATTCCTCAGGTACACACTCCCTCAAGAAACAAAGAAACAAAAAAAGGTGAACTCACCCTTGATGTTCCCCAAGCACCTCGCCACAAAAAGCAACAAAACTTTTCAAAGGAGAAAAAGCTCTCCAAAAGCAACCAAAAGAAAACACCTCCTCAGCACCTCCACAAAAACTCAATATCCTCCTTCTCCTGCCAGTCCATTGTCCCTCACAAACTACATTGCCTCCTCTTGCGTCCCAAAATAGTATTCTCAATTCTGGAAAAACATTCAGAGGCGGGCCGGGTACAGCACTCCAAACTTCGCCCCCTTCTTGAAGAGGGCAGCCTTGACCTGGTTAAACCTGGCCCTCTTCTTCGCCAGTTCTGCGCCCAGGTCTAGGTACACCCGCAGTTCGTTCCCCTCCCAGATGCACTTCCTTGTCTGCCTCACTTGTCCTAGAGGCGGCTCGCCTGCCTGAGGCCTCATCATCAGCGCCCTGTGCGTTCGGTCGACCTCCAGTGGCAGGACAAAGGCCCCCTCCCCCATCAGCTTTTCAGGATTTTGACCACATACGTGCCAGCCTCCTTCGATGCCTTCGGGCATCCCCACGATCAGCAAATGTTGCCTTTTGGAGCGGTTCTCCAGATCCTCCACCTTCTCCTTCAGCCTCTTTTGGGTCTCCCGCATCACCCCCATCTCGGCCACCAAGGAGGCTTGCTGCTCCTCATGCACCACCACCGCATCCTCCACTTCCTGTATTGCCTCGCCCTGGGACTCCTGCCTCTGCTTCAACTCGGTCAATCCCTGTTTTGAGCAGTTCTACCACCTTGACTAGATCCTTCTCTGCTGGCTGAACTTCTCATTTAAGAAGTCCACCAGCGGCTCTGTTTTTCAAAATAAATTTAGAGTGCCCAATTCTTTTTTCCAATTCAGGGGCAATTTAACATGGCCAATCCACAAACCTGTACATCTTTTTGGGTTGTGGGGGTGAGACCCACGCAGTCACGAGGAGAATGTGTAAACCCCACATGTACAGTGACCCGGTGCCGAGATCGAACTTGGGTCCTTGACGCGATGAGGCAGCAGGGCTAACCACCATGCCCAACCAGCTGCTCCATTGACCACTGGATGGCCAGAACTGGCCCTTTGTCCTCCGCCTTCTAGACCTGTGGCACACAAAGACTCTCTTGCTCGACCAGCTGCCTTCTTCTCAACCTACTCCTAGTTCATGGATCAATCCACCAGCCACACCAGAGGAGTTACACCTTCCGCTGGCACTCCTGCACCTCTTTCCATCCAAAATTCCACCCCTCAGATGGGAAAGGACCGAAAAATTCCACCTTGAGCAGGAACTACCAAATGTGCGACCGCTCACTCCATGGCCGCCTACCGGAAGTCGGGCATAGTTAATACAAATAAAGTTATGGCAATCTATCTGAAAATATTTACTAAACTTGTAGAGTGGCCTTGTAATTGGCAAAAAGAAATTCAGTGTAGAAAAATTCAAGGTGATGCATTGAAAGAATAAAGAGGCCACATACTGCAAGGTTAATGCTCTAAATGGGGATAATATTTATAAAAGGGATGTATGGGTACAGATACACAAATCACTAAATGTTGAGATGCATGTTAATAAAGCTATTACAAAAGACAAACCAAGCACTGGGGTTCATTTCCAGAGGGATGGAACCTAAAAGAAAAGCAGTTTTATTAATCTTGTGTAGAAATTTTGTTAGATCACACTTTGTTTTGATCTCCTTATTATAAAGAGCAATTGGAGCAATTGGCAAGAGTGCAAAAAGGATTCACAGTGGTGATGCTGTAGCTAAGAGAATATACTGATCAGGAAAGGCTGGAAAAGAGAAGGTTGAAGGGGGATTTGATCAAGGTCTTTGATATTATTGGAGAGTTTGATCGGGTGGATGTAGGGAAAATATTGCCACTTATAAGGAGTCCAAACCAGGTGCCATAAATATAAGATTATCACTCTTAAATCCAATAGGAAGTTCAGGAGAAAAGTTTTTCCTCAAAGATTGGTAAGAATAGGTATTAGATCTACAAGGAGTAGTTAAGGCATGAGGGAGAAATTAATAGAAGGATATTCTGATTGGGTTAGATGAAATAGGGTTAGAAGAGGCTCATGTGGAGCATAAACAAAGTTGGGACAAATGCCCTGTTTTTGTGCTGTAGACTCAATGTAACTAAAACACTGAAATCAATGCAGGAACAGGCGTCACAATGGGACGACTCGGGGCTTTTCACAGTAACTTCACTGCAGTGTTAATGTAAGCCTACATGTGACAATCAAGACTACAAATCATGTTGACTATGTTTAATCGTATAAAGATTTTCTCCTTATAACTTCCTTAATAATAGGTTAGTCCTGTTCCCTGTTGTCATTCTTTCCTTTTTGAATAGCAATGTGACAATGTCACTTCCAATCAGCTGAGACTGTTCTAGATTCTCGAGGCTGGTCTCGGCTGTCAGTTAACTGCAAGCTTAGTATCACTTTGTCCTGGTAAGCTGCATCGTTTTATCTGATTAAAGTCCAGTAGCATCGCGGCACAGGCTTTGGGTCCCTAATGCCGGGCTCTGCCAATCTTGGTTTAAACTCAACTGATTTGGAGTAAAATGTGTCCCTGTGGAGGAAGAATGTATAGTTTGTCTTGGGCGTACAGAAATTTTACAGATGGTGTTTTCTCAGTAGCTTGGTGCAGATATAATTAAACATAGTTTATTTTTTTTAATGTCTTTTATTACAAATGTGTATAAAAAGTTACAACACATAAACACTTTGGGAAACAGGCTTCCCAACAAACGACTATACAGTTTGTACAAATGTTTCCCCTTTTTCATCCCCCGCCGCGATGAACAACTCCGCAAACACGGTCATAAACATCCCCCACCTTGCCTCAAAACCCTCCACTGAACCCCTTAACTCCTATTTTATCTTCTCCAGCCAAAGGAGGTCATACAGGTCACCCAGCCAGGTCGCTACCCCCAGTGGCATTGCTGACCGCCACTCCAATAAGATCCGTTGCTGGGAAATCAGAGAGGCGAAGGCCACAATGTCAGCCTTTCTCCCCTCCATCAGCTCCAGCTTCTCCGAAATCCAAAATACCGCCATCAAAGGATCCAGCTCCACCTCCTCCCCCACTATCCTTGCTAGCGCCGTGAACACACCCGCCCATAATCTCTCCAACTTTTCGCAGCCCCAGAACATGTGCGCATGATTCGCTGGTCCCCGCCCACACCTCTCACACTCATCTGCCACCCCTTGGAAGAACCCACTCATTCTTGCCCGAGTCATATATACCCTGTGTACGACCTTGAACTGTATCAGGCTCATCCTTGTTCACAAGGAGGTTGCATTTACCCTTAGTAGTGCCTCACTCCATTCTCCCAGATTTATCTCCCCTCCCAGTTCCCCTTCCCATTTTTCCTTAATATTCACCACTCGCTCACCTCCCTGCTCTCCCAGCCACCTGTATGTGTCTCCAATTCTATTCTCCCCTTCCACATCCGGAAGCACCAGTCGCTCTAGCAGGATGTACCTCGGCGACCTGGGGAAATCCTTCCAAACCTTCCGCGCAAAGTCCCTTACCTGCAGATACCTAAATTCACTCTCTCTCGGGAACTCTACCCTCTCCCTCAATTCATCCATACTGGCAAACCCTTTTCCAGATACATATCCTTCACCTTGACCAGCCCCACTTCTCTCCACCTCCTATACATGCCATTGGCAGTGCTGCCGTCACCATAGCCCAAAAGCTGGACCCCTTACAGGATTCCTCCTCCATCCTAACCCATTCTATCCCCCTCTCCTTTCCACCATCGCCTCACCTTCTCCATGTTCGTCATCCAATAATAATGAAGCAGGTTTGGTAATGCCAACCCTCCCTGCTGCCTCTGTAACAGGGTCCTCTTAACCCTTGGCACGTTCCCTGCCCATACAAAGTCTTAAATAATTGTGTACAGTTTCCGGAAGAAAGCCTTCGGCATAAAGATCGGGAGTGTCTGGAAAATGAACATGAACCTCGGCAGCATGTTCATCTTTACCACTTGGACCCTCCCCGCCAAATTCAATTGCAACACATCCCACCTCTTAAGATACTCCCTTGCCTCCTCTACCAGCTTCGTTAAATTCCACTTGTGAAGCAAGCCCCATTCCCTCGCCACCTGAATCCCCATCTTAAATGGCATCATCCCTAAATTAGCTCGCTGCCCCAACTCATTCACCGGGGACACTTCGCTTTTCCTTATATTCAACTTATATCCCGAGAACGGCTCAAACCTCTCCAATAGGCCCATTGTGGAAGGGAAATTAATGAGTTGCCAACTTAGAAGCATGCTGGGAAATGCTTGACTGTAGTTCAACACTGCTTTTGAATGAAAATAAGTAGGTCAGGTAACATAAATGAAATACTGCTTCATATTCTGGTCTCGGCCTTATTATGAAAACACATTGTCCTCCGAAAGATAACAAAATGTGTACTCGAGTTGTTTTTAGCCAAGGGCAAAAACATACGTACTATGTATTTCATCTTACGTACTTTCCAAGGTCCATTTAAAATAAACATGCCTGTTTACTTCAAGCTGTTATTTCAGACTATAAAATATGCTGTCTTCAATCGAATCTCAGAGTGCAGTGTAATGGCTTTGCAGCTGGAACACTCTCTCTCCGCGAATATATTTGTGAAAATAAATTTCCTTAAATCGAACCTCGAAGAATTTGTCTTTATTATAATTTCCACGACACCCATGATCATCTCCATAACCTCCAGCGGGTCCAAAACATACAACAGTAGGTTGTCAGCATAGAGCAACACCCAATGTTCCCTCCGTCCCCTCATAATCCCTTCCCACTCTGCTGACCCCCTAAGAACCATTGCCAGAGGCTCTATCACTAGTACAAACAGCAGCAGTGACAGCGGGCACACTTGCCTTGTTCCCCTGAGCCCATGTCATTAGTCCACACACTCGCCTTCGGTGCCACATATAACAAGCGCATTCATGCCACAAACCTCGCACAAGTCCTCCCACAAGTTCCGAAAGACGTGCTTATTAGGTGAATTGGACATTCTGAATTCTCTCTCAGTGTACCCAAAAAGGCACCGGAGTGTGGCGTCTAGGGGATTTTCACAGTAATTTCATTGCAGTGTTAATGTAAGCCAACTTGTGACAATAAAGATTATTATAGTTTCACTCAGTGTGCTGATTTTAGAAATTAACACAAACATTTATGTCACTGTTAACAGAAAGGTTTCTTCCTGCAATGTAGAGAGAACAATGAACTATGAGTCTGGCCCATCATAGAGAACAGCTGTGCCTCATCAGTAAACAGGTGCAGATACTTCTGTCGTTGGACCCACCTGTACTGATCAGACCAGCGTGAATGCCAGGAAGACAGACATATAAGCCGAGACATTTCCTCAGATTATTTATAGAGAAATAAAAAAGATGCAAGAAATGTCCAAATATGAAGGCTCCAGGAAATTGATCTATAGCCTCATCGTTCAGAACAAGCTGCCAGAACCTGTCACACCTCCAAAGGCAGCTCACCCGATCGAAGAGTTCAATTTTGGATTGCTCAGTTCACCAGCAGTGGTCCTAGGGTATGTTCTGGGAGGGAAGTTGAGGACAACTAGAGTTGAGGATGGTGGGGCCCTAGGTAATTACAGGGGTAGGGCTGTCAGAAGCTCCGTGGGGCTGAACTATATCTGGCTCCATGTTAAACATTTTAAAAATACACTCACCTTTTCATTTTGGATCATTTGCTGGGCTACATGAATACCAGGAAAATCTTAGACTGGCTAATTTGACACTGGGGTCTTTTCATCGATACTAAATTCATAATTAACGTACAAGAAGCCTAACACCTGTTTTAGCTGCTGTCCAGAACATCTGAAGAAAAAAATAAGCCCAACAAATTTGGCAGTTGACCAAACACTTGTTGGGAGCAAGCTGTATCATGGCTAAATTGCTCAGAACTGCATCTATTTTGTATCAAAATAATTTATGCAACATATGCTAAACTCTTTCCCCCATAGAGATAAAAATGCTGGAAATCAGTAATATAACCAGGAAATGTTGGAAATCCCCAGCAGGAAGTCAGCATTTTGGAATTGAGACCTTTTATCAGATTGAATGTAGAAGTGAGTTATTTTAATCTGAAATGTTAGCCTTTCATTAGCCTGTCACATTAATTCTCACTGTACCTGGTGTGTATTCTAATATTTTCTGTTTTATTTAAGAGATGCAAATGCATAATTGTTTGTTTGTTTTGTGTTTTCACACATGCTGTTTCCTCCTTTGGGGAATATAGCCGGGAAGTATTAAAGAATTAGCAGACCTATTATCAATCTGTTGAGCCTTGTCATGAAGACTCCTTCCATGGCCAACAAGCCATGGAGTCAGTCCTGAACCACGTGTTTCTGACTCAGTGACAGGCATGCTCCTTCCTGAGCTGCAATAAAGTACAAAGATAACCTGTTCACACATTTTCAAACCTATTAATTGTATTCTCCAAATATTAAAGAATATTTCTGTAGTCTTTTCCTTAACTATTGCTATTTCTGCCCAAATTACGTCTATAGACAAACGTCTAGCAAGGACTTGCATTTACATTATGGATGCAATTTAGGATGTCACAAATGCAGAATTTTGGATATTGCAAATGTAGGAAACGCAGAAGTCAATTTGTCCATAGTAAGGTTGGTGTTTGTATGGGCGGCATGGTAGCACTGTGGATAGCACTGTTGCTTTACAGCACCAGGGTCCCCTCGGCTTGGGTCACTGTCTATGCAGAGTCTGCACGTTCTCCCTGTTCTCCCTGTGCCTGCGTGGGTTACCTCTGGGTGCTCCAGTTTCCTCCCACAAGTCCCGAAAGACATGCTGTTAGGTGATTTGGACATTCTGAATTCTCCCTCAGTGTAACCGTACAGGTGCCAAAATGTGGCGACTAGGGGCTTTTCACAGTAACTTCATTGCAGTGTTAATGTAAGCCTACTTGTGACAATAAAAATTATTATATTAAAAAATTAATGATAACAACCAGATCATCTGGTGATATTAATGAAGAGATAAATATTGGCCATGAAGCCGGGAATAACGCCCCTGCGTTTCTTCAAAATAATGCCATGGGAATATTTGCACTCTCCTGGGAGAGCAGATTGGTGTCTCATCTGAAAGGTGGTGCCCCGAACACAGCAGGGTTAGCCTGGATTTTTGCACTCAGGACTCTGGATTAAGACTTCAATCCACAGCTTTCTGAGTGGACATTTGTGCTCACGTATCCAGCCATGAGTATTGCCGTTGATCCATTTTCATGTTTCGCTACATAGCAATATAAATGTTAGACAGAACCTTTAGACAAAGTACTTGTCTAAAGATGGGGAAGGAAATCAATGGGAGATTTATTCTTCCTGCTTCATGCGCACATTTGTGCATAGTAATGACAAAACAGTGGCATTGGACAGGGCTCTGGGCATTGTCCATTTACCTGATTCAAGAATGGTGCCCAACACAAGAATCTTAGGGTTGTCCTGACTCCTGAGTCAATAAGTATTTAGACAATTTTAATGTAGAGTTCACTTGTATAAATGTTAAAACAAAAGACAACATGAAACAAATGGTTCTCTCTTTGGTCTTTTGAATGATATTTCATTTATTTTTCCATTTTGAATAATTTTTAATGAAATTATAATTTCAGTGTAGCAGACTGAGGACTTGGAAGTAATCCTGTTTAATAAAAAATATTAAATGATATCCAACAGGTCTAGAGACAAGAACTATGGAATAAAGATTCCATTGTAATCTTGAGCTCTGCAGCTTTTCACATCTGTTGGAAAATGATTTAATGACCATCTTGGATTAACTTGGCCTATGGGAATGTTTTGTTATTTAGTAACAGCTTGTTTGCACTGGTTCACATGGGGTGTGTTTCAAAGTTTGACAGAAATGCAATTTTAACAGAGTCCTGTGTCCAGCATGGAATATATTTGTGTGTGAACGACCTCTGACCTGCAAGTGGCGGTGTAAATCTACCATGTGACTCTGCACCTCGAGGACTTGGGAGTTAGACTTGTTAATGGATAGCCATACTTGCAGTAAGACCATAAGACAAAGGAGCAGAATTAGGCCACTTGGCCCATCGAGTCTGCTCCGCCATTCAATCATGGCTGCTATTTTCTCATCCCCATTCTCCTGCCTTCTCCCCATAACCCCTGATCCCCTTATTAATCAAGAACCTATCTATCTCTGTCTCAAAGTGAATTGGCCTCCACAGCCTTCTGCGGCAAAGAGTTCCACAGATTCACCACCATCTGGCTGAAGAAATTCCTCCTCATCTCTGTTTTAAAGGATCACCCCTTTAATCTGAGATGGTGTCCTCTGGTTCTAGTTTTTCCTACAATTGGAAACATCCTCTCCACATCCACTCTGTCCAGACCTCGCAGTATCTTGTACGTTTCAATAAGATCCCCTCTCATCCTTCTAAACTCCAACGAGTACAGATCCAGAGTCCTCAAACGTTCCTCATACGACAAGTTCTTCATTCCAGGGATCATTCTTGTGAAACACCTCTGGACCCTTTCCAAGGCCAGCACATCCTTCCTTAGATATGGGGCCCAAAACTGCTCACAATACTCCAAATGGGGTCTGACCAGAGCCTTATACAGCCTCAGAAGTACATCCCTGGTTCCTTTAGGTAGCTTTAGGATAATTTATCAGTATTAGTAGTTTGTAATATATTTCTTATAGTTATTGTAATACGTCCACGGAGGCAGAAATCCCTTCACCAGAATTCCTTTAATTAACAAAACCAACAGCAGTACAGCGATGTGCATTCAGCTTGCTATCAACACTGGGAGTGCAGAGGATCTGATACTTCCTGTTTTATACAGAGAAGATCTTCCCTGATTGAGCCATGAATCAGGGAACTCGTATTCCAATTGGCCAATCTCAATGGCCTGGTCTATGTCATTACAGTTATCTTTACCATTCATTTTATAATAAAATACTTTAACTCGTCAAGCACTAGATGTTCTACTCTGCATCATTCTTACCAGCCAAGCACCAGAACGTAACAATCAGTGGGAGGGATGGGTCAGTCTGTATGGCAATAACAATTCATGTGTGACAGTCCATCCGGGTGGAGTCCCGGTGGATCCCCACTTCTGTGACGTGCGTCGACCTCCGCATTGGTGACCGCTCTGTCCTCTGCCACCCCCATAACTTCCAGGGCCCGTTCTTCGAAGGTTGTTGGGATTCTCATGTCGGGCACCCCTCCGCCAGTCTGGACCCTCTCCTGACGATTGTGGAAGAGCTTCTCCTGCGGAGACAAATAGGGCATTGTTAGCCGCACATGCGGTTCATCGTGGTGGTGGGTGGGTGGGTGGGGGTGGGGGTGGGTGGGGGGGCTGTGAAGGGTGGGTTGGGGGGGGGAAAGGGAGGGTTGGGTGGTGCTGGTCACGTTGGGGGACAGGAGGTTTCGGGGAAGTGGTGTCAACTCACCCGTGCTGCCCGGTGTAGTTCGTTGACCTTCTTGCGGCACTGGAGGTCAGTCGTCCTGGTCACTGCTTTGGAGCTGATGGCTGCTTTCACTTCATCCCACCTGGCACTGGCTGCCCTGTCTCACCCTCCAGGACCCTCGGGGGAGCAGGGCATCCCTCCTGGCCTCGACCGCATCTAGGTACCTCCCCAGGTCAATATCTCCATACCTTGGGGCTGTTCATCTCAGCTGTGAGTTGGGTGGAGTTGGCTGAGCAAGTGCAGCTTGAGTGCTGCTCGACCTTATTAGCGGGGGGCTGGCGAAAGCGGTCCCGGCAAATCGACTGGCGAGCCTTTATTTGTGACGTGATGCCCGTGGATCCTCGTTAAGTAGACCAATTAACGGTCAATTGGCCAGCCTCGACGGGCCGAGCACCATGAAACTCACAGCAGTTCCCGCTTGCTACCACAATTAGAAATCTTTCTGGAGATTTGCGCCCTTTGTTTGAGGTCACCAGTAAACGTAATCCGACAGTGCACACTGCAAAATCTGGGCCAGTAATTGCATAGGGCTGTTTTTTTAATTCTTTCAGACTATGTAGGCATCTCTAGAAGGCCAGCATTTATAGTTTATCCTTAATTGTGCGTGAGGAAGTGGCGGTGAACTGCTATTTTGAGTTATTGCAATCCGTATAGTTAAGTTACCTCTACACTGCTATTAAAGGAGGAGTTTTGACCCAGTGATCGTGAAGGACCAATGATATAGTTCCAAGTCAGGGTGGTGTGTGGTTTTGGATGGGAACTTGCAGGTGTGGTGTTCCATGTGGCTGCTGCTCTTGTCTTTCTCGGTGGTAGAGGTTGTGTGTCTAGAAGTTGCTGTTAAAGAAACCTTGGTGACTAGCTTCCATGCATTTTGTAGCTGGAATACAATGCAGCCATGCTATGCCAGTGATGGAGAGAGTGAGTGTTTAAGATAGATGGAGTGTCAAACAAGCAAGCTGTTTGTTCTGGAGAGTGTTGAGTTTCTTGAGTGTTAATGGAGCTGCACTCAGGCGATGCAAGCATTACTTGTCACTTATCAGTCCAAATCTGAATGTTGTTCAGGCTTTGTTGCATGCAAGCATAAACTGGTTTATTATCTGAGCAGTAGTGAATGAAACTGGGCACTATACAATCATCAGCAAGCATCCCTCTTCTGGTCTTATAATTGACTGTAGGTGATTTTGCTGAGGACGCTGTCCTGAGGAAATCCTGCAGCATTACCTGGGACTCTGGGAGGTGATTGGACTTCAACTACAACCAGCTTCCTTTGTGCTAGGTGTGACTCAAATCAGTGGTGGGTTTTCACCCTGATTCTCATTGATTGCAGTTTTGCTAGGACTCCTAGGTCAAATGCTGCCTCGATGTCAAGAGCTGTCACTCTCAACTTAACAGTGGAATCCAGCTTTGTGTCCATGTTTGGCCCAAGGTTGTTATGAGGTATTATTTTGACATTTTTTTGCGTTCTCGTGTCCTCAATGCGCTCATTTATGATTTGATGTTAAAAGTTCTCATTTGGGTCCGGTGGCGGTCATGGTGTGAGTGGTCGCACATTTGGTGGCTCCCACTCGTCGTGGAATTTTCAGAACTTTTTCCCAGCCACCGGGTGGATGTGTTGATCAGAAAAGGTGCAGGGGGGGTGCAAGGAGAGAGTGTCCCATTGGTGGATGGATTCGTGGATCAGAAGTGGTCTGAAAAGAGAGGAACAGTTGGAGATAGCTGGAGTTGTGCCTGCGACACACGTGAAGATGGCGGAGGGGCAGGGATTGGCCCTGCTTCTCAATGCTCGATGGAGCTGCTGGTGGGCGTCGTTTATGAGACGTTCACCCAGCAGAGAAAGGAGAATTTGGAAGACCTGGCTAGGGTGATGAACCTGATAAAGGCGAAGATCGACTGCATGGAAACCTGGCCCAGAGCCAAGCGATCCAGAAGATGGAGGAGACGGGGGGGGGGGGGGGGGAAGCACGAGGAGCAGCTTGCCTCGATGGCAGCTGAGATGGGGGTGATGCGGGATCATCAGAAGTGGCTGCAGGAGAAAGTGGAGGAACTGGAGAACCGGTCTCGCAGGCAAAATTTGAGGGTCGTGGGAGTGCCGGAGGGCAGCGCGGGATCGGATGCCGGCACGTATGTGGCTCGGATTTTCTAGAAGCTGCTGGGTGAGGGGGCATTTGAACAACCTTTGGGGTTGGACCGGGAGCACAGGGCACTGATGAGGAAACCGCAGGGGAATGAGCCGCCGAGGGCAATCGTGGTGTGCCTCCACCGGTTCCTGGACAAGGAGTGGCTCCTAGGTGGGCCTGGCAGACTCGGCACTGTACCTGGGAGGGCAGTGAGCTGCGTGTGTATCAGGACCTCGGTCCGGAGCTGGCCAAGAGGAGAGCAGGCTTCAACTAGATGAAGGCGGCCCTCTTTAAAAAGGGGGTGAAATTTGGAATGTTGTACCCAGCACGCCTGTGGGTGACCGATAAAGGTCGGAGCTGTACTTTGGGTCGCCGGGGAAGGCGATGGAATTAGACAATGAACTGGCAGGAGACCAGGAGGACATTGAATGTTTGAGGATGCGCTCGCTTTCTTGTTTTTGTATTTTGTTTGGGACCATTGCTCTGTGTTTTTTCTTGGGGGGGAATGGTGGGATGATCTTTTAAATACATAGAACATACAATGTTGGGTGGTTGTTGTTAAGTTTGCACTGGTATAATGTTGGGGCAGGGGGGAGGGGAATCAGTGAGGGGTAGGATGCTAGGCGCCATGGGTGGGGGCTACCAGGCTAGCTGGGCGGGCTAGTTCACGGAAGCAAAGTGGGGGGTAAGCAGGTGATTAGTGTGTTGATGGGGGTTGGGGCTGTTATTTTGTGGTGAGGGTGAGGGGGGATCTGCTGACAGGGAGGGGTTTCTGGAACGTGGTATGGGGATGGTCGATGACGGTGGGCGCCCGAGGGCGTGCCTGAGGAGGTGCAGGGCATGGGCTGGAGCATGGCCCAGGAGGGGTTACGGTTAAGCGGTGGGGGGAGGGGGGGGGTAAGTCAAGAGGGCCCCTATGTTTGCACATTTAAAGAGTTTAAAGGCGGACGTAGCTCTATTATAGGAAACACATCTGAAGGTTGTGAATTCAGGATTGGATTCTAAAGGGGGCTACAATTTTGATTAACAAACGGGTGGCGTTCGAAGTGGGGAGTATAGTGGCTAAATCTGGGGGGGGATATGTGATGGTGATTGGGAAATTGGAGTTAATGCCTGTGGTGCTGGTGAATATTTATGCTCCGAACTGGGACAATATGGAATTCATGAGGCAGGTGTTGGGAAAGATCCCTGATCTGGACTTGCATTGGTTGATAATGGGGGGGGGGGGATTTCAATACGGTGCTGGATCCAAGGCTGGATCGGTCGAGCTCAAGGTCGGGGAGGGTATCGGCAGCAGCGAAGGAGCTGAGGATATTTATGGGGCACAGGTGGATCCGTGGAGGTTTGGGAGGTCGAGGGCGAAGGAAGTTTTGTTCTTTTCGCATGTACACAGGGTGTACTCCCGAATTGACTTTTTTGTCCAAGACAAGACGCTGTTGGCGGGGGTGTTTAACGTGGAATATTCAGCGATTGTGGTGCCGGATCATGCTCCACATTGGAAGGACTTGCGGGTGAATAAGGGAAGGGGCCAGCGCCCACAGTGGAGGCTAGATCTGGGGCTTTGCTCGGACGAGGAGTTTTGTGAGCGGGTGAGGGTGACCATTCGGGGGTATGTGGAGCTGAACGACACAGGGAGGTCTCGGTGGCCATGTTGTGGGAAGCATTGAAGGCAGTGATGAGAAGAGAGCTTATCTCGACACAGGCACACAGGGAGAAGACGGAGCATGTGGAGATGGAAAGGCTAGTGGATGAGATCTTACAGATAGACAGGAGGTATTCGGAGGCCCCAGAGGCAGGGCTGTTTAAGGAGCGGTAGAAGCTGCAGATGGAGTTTGAGTTGTTATCCACGGGGAAAGCGGTTGGGCAGCTGAGGAGGGCGAGAGGGGTGGTGTATGAATATGGGAAGAAGTTAGAAGTATGTTGGGGCACTAATTGAGGAAGCAGGAGGCAGCGAGGGAGATCGGAATGTGAAGGACAGGGAGGGGAACTCGGTTTGGACCAGGTGGGGTTGAATTGGGTGTTTAGGGATTTTTACAGTAGGCTGTATGAGTCGGAACACCCGGCCGGGGTGGAAGGGATGAGACGGTTTATGGAGGGGCTGGAGTTCTCGAGGCTGGAGGAGGATCTGATGGAGGGGCTGGGGCCCTAATTGTGCTGGTAGACGTGGTGGAGGGGCTGGAGACGATGCAGTCGGGCAAGGCCCCGGGTCCAGACGGATACCCAGTGGAGTTCTCTCAAACAATTTTGGGGGTCCGGGGCCCTTGTTGGTGAGGGCATTTAATGAGGCGAGGGGGCGGGGAGTGCTCTCCCCCCGACACTATCGCAGGCCTCGATCTACGTGATTTTGAAGCGGTCTCATAGGCCGATCTCACTGTTAAATGTGGACGCCAAACTATTAACCAAGATCTTGGCCTCGAGAATTAAGGATTGTGTGCCAGGGGTGATGGGAGAGGAGCAAACGGAGTTCATGAAGGGGTTGCATCTGGCCACTAATATTAGGAGGTTATTAAATGTGATAATGATACTCACCGAGGGACAGGATGTGGAGGTGGTGGTCGCCATGGTTCCGGAAAAGCCTTCGATTGGGTGGCATGGGAGTGTCTGTGGGGGGGTTTGAGGCGGTTTGGGTTTGGGCATGGTTTTATGGATTGAGTTTGGTTGCTATACCAGGCAACGGTGACGAGTGTGCGGATGAACCAGGTGAGCTAGGACTATTTTAGGCTGCACCAGGGGACGAGGCAGGGATGTCCACTCTCCCCACTGCTCTTTGCCTTGGCTATAGAGCCACTGCCGATGGCGTTGGAGAGTGTCGAGGGTAGGCAGGAGATAGTACGGCATGGTGTGGAACACAGGGTATTGGGGGTATCATGAGGATGTTAGAAGAATTTGGCCGGTTTTTGGGGTATAAATTGAACATGGGGAAGAGTGATGTCTTCCCGAGCCAGGAGAGGGGGCAGGGGAAGAGTTTGGGGGAGATGCTGTTCAAGGTGTTGGTGGGGGTTGCTTTCAGTACTTGGGTATTCAGGTGGCACGGGGGTGGGAGCAGTTGCATAAGTTAAATCTGGCTCGGTTGGGAGAGCAGATGAAGTCGACTTTAGGAGGTGGGATGCGCTTCCGTTGTCATTGGCGGGGAGGGTTCAGATGGTGAAGATGAGGATCCCAAGGTTCTTGTTCGTATTTCAGTCTTCCGATCTTCATTCCCACGGTGTATTTTAGGAAGGTGAACGCGGTGTTTGTGTGGGCGGGTAAAGCCCTGCGGGTGAAGAAGGTGTTGCTGGAGCGGGGTCGGGGCGGTGAGGGGCTAGCTTTCCCGAACTTTATAAATTATTACTCGCCGGCAATATAGCGATGGTCAGGAAATGAGTAGTGGGAGAGGGGTCGGTATGGGAGTGGATGGAGGCAGCCTCATGTAAGGACACGAGTTTGGGGGCACTGTTAACGCTCATCTGCCGTTCATGCCGGCCAGGTACTCCACAAGTCCGGTAGTGGTGGCGGCCCTGAGGGTGTGGGGACAGTGCCGACAGGGGGCTCCTGTTTGGGTACCGATATATGGCAATCACCGGTTTTCCCCGGGGATGGCAACAGGCAGGGATCGAGAGGTTTGGGATCCTGGTTATAGACGGGTGCTTTCCGTGCTTGGAGGCGTTTGAGCTGCCCATTGGGAATGGATTCCTTTACTTACAGGTGAGTGACTCTGTGTGGAGGCAGGTATCAACCTTTCCGCACCTACCGCCCCAGGGGCTACAGGATAAGGTAGTGTCAAAAACGGGAGCTGGGGAGGGGAAGGTATCGGAAATACATAAGGAGCTGATGGACTGGGAGGGAGCCCCGATAGGGGAGGTGAAGCAGAAGTGGGAGGAAGAGTTAAGTAGGGAGTTGGAGGCTGCGATATGGGAGGACGCCCTGAGGAGTCAATGCATCCTCGTCATGTGCCAGGCTTAGCCTTATAAAATTTAAGGTGGTCCACTGGGCACATATGACTGTGGTCCGGATGAGTAGGATTTTTGAAGGGATGGAGGATAGGCGTGACCGGTGTATGGGTGGGCCCATATGTTTGGGCATGTCCAAAGCTTCGGCAATGCTGGGATGGGTTTGCCGAAGTCATGGCCGAGGTTCTGAAAGTAAGGGGGGTCCCAAGTCCAGAGGTGGCGATGTTTGGTGTGTCAGAAGACTCGGGAATCCAGGGGGCGAGAGAGGCTGATGACTTGGCTTTTGCCTCCCTGGTAGCCCGGAGAAGGATCTTGCTAGCATGGAAGGACACGGACCCCCGAAGTCGGGGATGTGACTTTGTGACATGGCTGGGTTTCTCAGGCTAGAGAAAATTAAGTTCGCCCTGAGGGGCTCGATGCTAGGGTTTTCCCGGAGGTGGCAGCCATTTAGCGACTTCTTTGGAAGGTACTAAGCTGCCAGCAGGGACGGGGGGGGGGGGGGGGGGGGGGGTTAAATGGGGAGGCAGGGGGAGTTGGGCAAGGTGTGGGTAGGTTGGTGGGGAATTGTTGTTGGGGCATGGTTTATGTAAGCCGTATCGGCTGGGGTTTTTTTCCCCTTGGTGTGTGGTTGTTTATTGTGTTAAAATGTATAATATAAATGCCTCAATAAAATATTTTTTTTAAAAAAAGTTCTCATTTGCAACGAATTTGACATCAAATTTGATAGTGCACTCAAAGCTATCTAATATGCTCAGCACCCTACATTGTAAAATACAAGGTCATTAATTATTTAAATAATATCTGGAGCGTGATCAAACTGAATTGCAACAGAGTACCATGTTGAGCGTGCTTAGATGGGTGTTTCCTGGCTTGCAGTGCCAAGAAAGCCCAGGCTATCGAATGAGACTCTGTTGCAATCCAGCTGGGAATGCTCTGATGAGGCCGCACTTAGTCCTGTTTCCTGCACTGAGGAGCTCCATCGCCAGAACTCCTCAGTGCAGGAGGAAATTGAGATGCCATTTTTAGGTGGCACCCTGATCTCTTGACACCCCCCCCCCCCCCCCCCCCCCCCGACTTGAACCCTGGACCCCCAAAGTCCCAATCACCTATGAAAGAATTATGAGGCCCCCATGCACCCTACCTCACATGGGCAAGCCACCCCTAGGCCCGATCCCCAGCACGAGCAGAATGCTAACCTGGCAGTGTCAGGGTGGCACCCAGATTGCACTGCCAGGGTGTCAGGCTGGCAGTGCCAAGGTGCCCTGTGGCACCAGCAGTGCCAGAGTGCCACCCTACCCAGAGACCAACCACCCAGGGGCGTCCAACCCCCTGTGAGACCCTCCCCAAGTGCCATTCTGCCTAGTCCCCGTTTGTGAGAATCAGTACTGAACGGCACTGGCCGAAGGTCTCCGAGGTGAACGGGTTGGATGCCAATGCCTCAGGTAGATCAGGTGAGTTGCATATTAGAGTGATGCTAGCTAGTCACTCGATTATTTGACAAAGCTTTGACAAAAGGTCATCTGGACTCGAAACATTAGCTATTTTCTCTCCTTACAGATGCTGCCAGACCTGCTGAGATTTTCCAGCATTTTCTCTTTTGGTTTCAGATACCAGCATCCACAGTAATTTGCCTATATCCACGACCTCTCATTCTAGATTGCTCCACAAGGTGGAAATTTGGTCTACATTTACATTATCAATCCCTTTTAGTATTTCATATACCTCGATCAGATCCCCTCTCATGCTTCTGAACTCCAGTAAGTATAAGCCCAAACTGTTTAATCTCTCCTCATACATCAACTCTTTCAACCCCCGCATCAATCTGGTGAACCTCCTCTGAACTGCGTCCAATGCCACCACATTCTTCCTCAAATAAGGAGACCCAAACTGGACACAGGACTCCAGATGTTGTCTCACCAACACCCTATACAATTGCAACAACAGTTCTCTACTTTTATACTCCAGTTCTTTTGCATTAAATGCTAATATTCCATTTGCCTTTTTAATGACATTCTGTACCTGCCTACTGACTTTCTGGAATTCATGAACAAAGGCACCCTCAGCCCAGATGCTTTTTGATCCTGTTTTCTATTTAGATGACAATTTGCCTTTCTATTTTTTCGGCAAAAATGGATAACCTCACGCTTTGCTGCAATAAATTCCTTCTGCCAAATATTAGCCCAATCCCCTAGCCGATCTATATCTGACTAGAAAACCTTTGAGCGCGATTCTTCGGAAAGATTTCTCTGTGGTAGCGAGCAGGAACTGCGACAAGCTTCCCGACAATTGGCTCGGTGAGGTCAGCAATGCTATTCCACGTTAATTGGTCCACTTAATGAGGCACCACGGACTTCATGCCTCAAATGAAGGCTCTTCAGCCAATTTGCCGGGACCACGCTTGCCAGCCACCCCTGCTAATAAGGTCGAACAGCACTTGCACAACCAGCCCCACTCAGCTCGCAGCTTTGACACCGAGATGACCGGCTCCAAGATTTGGGGATGCAGACTTGGGGAGGCTCCTTGATGTGGTGGCGGCCAGGAGGGATGTCCTGTCCCCCCCCCCCCCCTCGCCCCGAGGGTCCCAGAGGGTGAGCCACAGGGGTGTCAGTGTTGCCTGGGACGAGGTTGCGGCAGTCATGAGCTTGGGGAATGTGAGCAGGAGGACTGGCGTCCAGTGCCGCAAGAAGGTCAACGACCTATACAGAGCGGCATGGGTGAGGTGAGTTGACACCAACGCCCTCCTCCAACCCCCTCCCAAGACCTTTCCACCCTTCCATGAACATCCAATGCTCCACGCGGCCCCCAACCCTCCCTTCACTCCTTGTCCCTTCAACCCCCCACCCCCCCCAACCCTTCCTTCACACCCAACCGCACCACTGTGAACCATGCGTGCGGCTAACGATGCCCTCTCAGTGTCTCCGCAGGAGAAGCTCTCCCACAATCGCCGGGAGAGGGCTCAGACTGGTGGAGGGATGCCGGACATACAAATCCTCACCACATTGAGGAATGGGACCTAGAGATGACTGGGGTGGCCAAGATCAGAGCAGCCACCAATGCGGAGGTCTGCGGATGCCGCAGAGGTCAGGATCCACTGGGGGCCATCCAGAGGACCTGTCACACGTGAGTTGTTATTGCCATACTGACTGACCCATCCCTCCCACTGACCACATGTCCATTCTCCTGTAGGTCCTCCAGCCGACAGCGCAGTGTCATCCCAGGTGGGCCCCTCCCCTGCCTCCCAGGAGAACACCTCAGAGGAGAGTTCCGAGGATGCCATGATCGATGCTTCACAGCTGTCTTCCCCATCCTTCACCAGCGCAGATATACATACCTCAGCGGGAAACATTAGTGGACAGGCTTCTGAGGCACAATCTGGTGAGCGCCACACAGTTGTTGATGTACATATGGTGAAAGGAGGATAACCAGGCAAGTCCGTGGTCTGCTGAGCAGAATCCCAGGTCCCAGCTGGGTCCCAGCCAAATGCTGAGCATCTGGAACAGGGTTACTCAGAGCGGATTGAGATGTGACAGAGCGGCCGGGACATTCCGAGGGAGATGTCAGCGACATTCCAGCAGGTCCATAGCTGATTGGAGGAGATCCAGAAGCTACGGGCACAGGAGATGTCGCCAGCAATGCACAACACCGAGGCCAACACTGCTAGCGTGGTGCCCACAGTGGAGAGCCTGGTGCATGACATCCGCACCATTAGTGGAGGTGTCCAAGACATGGTGCAGTCCGTGACGGCCATGGTTGAGGTCCTTGGAAGAATGTCCAACTCGCTGGGGGATGTGACCCAGTACCAAACTGACCTTAAGGAGGTGCTGCGGGACATGTCTCGGTCTCAGACAGGAATGGCCAAGGCGTTACGGAGCTTGTCCCAGTCGCAGGTGGGTATTGCCGAGGTGCTGCAGAGTATAACCCAATCATTGGGGAGCATCGCTGATGGCATCGACATAATGTTGTAGACATTGGGGAGCCGCCAGGGCTGGTAGAGCCAGATGAAGCTGGGGCAGCTGGGGATCGAACCAGCTGCCCCTCCATCCCAAGATGAACCCCAGGGCCCTGTGGGCACCAAACAGGAGACCAGGGTGCTGGGCCCCACCCTAAACCCGTCCCACCAGCTCCCCTGAGTTCCACTCCTCTGATGAGGCCGCATCTCGAATTAGCACACAGGAGCGGGCGCAGGGCTATGCGTGTACCGTCGACTATGCACCGGGGCCCTCCAGCCCCAGAGCCCCCAGAGGACATCCGCCAAGGGCATCAAAGGGGTTGGGATGTGATAAGCAACTGGCTGCCTCCACCTCAGATGTGTATCCTGGGGTCACACCTAGATGTAGTGGTAGAGCAAGGAAGGCAAAGCACATTGAGATCACTGAGGACACCGGGGGAAGGAGGGGAGAGGGCGGGGGATAGGTAGGAAGTGGAGGGACGGTGGGGAGAGTGGGTCGGCAACATCAGGAGATTGGGACATTGTTGGACGCCTGTGACACATTATAAAACTTGACCACAAGCAGCATGACGCCTCTGTCTCTTTCTTCCAAAATACGGCCCGAACTCGTGAACCCTTGGCCCAAATCTCCACGCACCCACCCCTCCCTGTGACATTTGCCCACCCTCTGGCTGTGGACATGTCCTCGGAGCTGTAATAATAATAATAACCTTTTATTGTCACCAGTATGAAGTGACTGTAAAAAGCCTCTCGTCGCCACATTCCGGCGCCTGTTCAGGTAAACTGGTATGGGAATTGAACCCTCACTGCTGGCCTTGTTCTGCATCACAAACCAGCTATCTAGTCCACTGAGCTAAACCAGCCCTGTGTCCCAGCCCTTAAGTGTTCGGATGTTGGCTGTTGCGTGTGTGGTGATGCTTCCCGCAGCATTGAAGCACAGTGTTCATGCATCAAGGTGTGATTGGGGTGCTAAATAATAACTCTCACATGCTACATGGCCTGCACACCCACGGGAATCCAGTTTGGTTGTGCGAAGTGCTCACTTAACCACAATTGCCAATTCCCTATTATTAATAGCCTTCAGATGCATGGCCAGAGGCCTCGGCAGTCAGTGGAGGTAATGGGTGGCCGGTTTGGCAGAGAGACAGGAGCTATGGTTGCCCCCGAAAAAAGCACACACGATCCACGGGTTGGCATGCTGGTGCAGTGCGTGGTTGCCTCCCCTTCCCCTCCCCGTGCCCCCCTTCTCATGGTGGCCCACCCCTGTGGAGGGTTCCCCCAACTAGGCAAGTGTCCCCCAACCCCCGCCGAGCACTGGGGTGGCAAACACAGTGCCCCCATGCTCATTGCCTGTGAGCAAAGATGGCTACTCACCTCCTTGGTTCCCCATAGAAACCCTTCTGCCAGGTTCACATTTTTCAAAAGGAGTGCTAACCTGCGCCAGCGTGAACACGTGCTGGGGAGGCCGCTGAATCACGGGAGGCCGTTGGATATGGGATGTCTCCCGTTAATTGTAAGGAAATTGGGCTTAAGAGGTGATAATTGGTTTCTCGCCACGCTACAGCGGAATCCCAATTTCACCTACGGTTTCGCAGGCCGGTTGTATCACTGTTTGGCGCCTGGCACGGTTCTCATTTTTGGCCTCTCCCGCTATTCACCAGCCTCGTTGCGCTCTTGCTCGAGAACAACAAGGCCTGCGAATCTCGGCCTTTTCACTGCCTGCTTTCCCACCTATTTTAGTTAAATCCGAAAATTTTGTTATGTTACACTCTGCCTCTGCTTGCAGGTCATTTATATAGATTGTAAACAGTTGTGATTCGGGGACTGACCCCTAGGGCACCCCGCTATTTACAGTTCGCCAGCTAGAGAAGTACACATTTATTTCAATCCTCTGCTTTCTGTCAGTCAGCAAATCCTCAATCCAATCTAGTACCCTACCCCAATCCCCTGAACATTCTCCTGATCTCTCTTAATTCTCCCATCTACTGAGCTCTGTCTCTCCATCCCCCTTTCCCCGCCAACCCCCCCAAAACTGCAGCAGGGCCCGCCAGAAAATGTCACTTCAGGATTCCAGCCAGTCCTGTGAACTGAGATCACCTGTTGGTGGAAGGGGGAAGGGGAAAGTTTTGCGGGTAGGGAACAAGTGGTTGGAGGGGAGGAGGGAAAGTGTAATGGGGAAAGAGGGGGTTAAAGGGGTAAGAATAAAGCTGAGGAAGGAATGATGGGGCTGGGTTAGCGGAAGAGGGGAAGGGGTAAGAGGGAAAAGAGTAAAGCGGGGAATGGAAGAGAGGGGCAAAGTGTGAAAGGGAAAGAGAGGGTTTAGGAGTGGGGAGGAAGATGGGGGAAAGGGGTGGGGTGAACAGGAGAAGGGAAGGAGTAAGAGGGGAAATGGGTAAGGGGGAAGTCGGAGGAGAAAGAGGGGTGAAGGGGAGGGGAAAGAGCAATGAGGTAAAATGGCGTGGAGAAAGATGCGTGAGGGAAAAGGAGGAGGTGAAAGGTGGGGGGTGGGGGGGGGGTTGAGGGAGACAAGAGGGGAGGCGGGGAGAGAGGAAGAAAACTACTGCAATTTCAGGAAATGAGGCGCTTTTCATGATTTGGAATTTTATTGAAATGCAAAGGACTGAAAGATTTTCCTGCCAGGCGTTTCCAGCTCTGCTGCCCAGTCGCTGGGGGACCAGAAAATCCCATACTCCGTTTCATACACAGAGGCTAGGTTTTCACATAGGCTTAAGAATCCCAATGTTAATGTTAAATAGGGGCAGAAACCTGCATTGTGGGGAAAGTGATCTGTGATTTTCCCTGAATCTATAAAACCGGTATCATTGATGACGGGGTTGTTCATGGAATCTTCTCCTCCTCCACTTAATTATTTAATTATCTACCACCACTTTGCAGGATGGCAGAACCTTGGTCCAAGCTGTTGGTTGTGTGATCACTTAGCTCTTTCTATTGTATGCTGTTTGTGCTATTAGCTTGCCTGTCACCTTCTGTTGGTATGTTTAGCTACATTCCTGACATGCTCCTTTAAATTCCTCATTGAACCTGGATTGGTCCCCTGGATTGATGGTAATGCTAAAGTGAAGTATATGCTGGACCATGTGCATTCAGGTTGTGGTTTGATACAATTCTGCTGCCGATGCACAGCACCTTATGGATGTGGGTTTTGAACTGTTAGATCTGTTTTGAATCTATTCCACTCTGCACAGTGCTATAGTATCGCACAACACAATAGATGATGACAGGCCTTTACTTCTAGAAGGACCATGCAGTGGTCACTCCGACCAGCACTGTCATATATGAATGCATCTGCGTCAGCTAGATTGGTGAGGTCAAGTAGATTTTTCTCTCGTGTTGATTCTCTCACCAGGCTAGTCTGGCAGTTACGTTCTTGAAGTACCAGCAAACTCAGTTAGTAGAGATCTTACTGAGCCACCCTTGGTGAAGGACATTGAAGTCCCTGACCCAGAGTACATTCTGTGATCTTGCTGCCATCAATGCTTCCAAACGGTATTCAAATTGTAGGAGTTCCGGTTCATCAGAGTGCAGTTGATGGTACTGAACAGGAGGTTTTCTTGCCTATGTTTGACCTAATGCCATGAGATATCATGACGTCCAGAGTCAATCCAAAGACCATTACCAATCAAGCATATATCACTGTACTGTTGCCTCTGTAGTATGCCTTGCTGATGGGACAGGATATATCTAGGGATGATGATGGATGAGGCAGTGACATTGGCAGAAAGATATGGGCCAGGGTTCTCCGGGCCTCCGCGCTGTAATCACGCCCGGCGCGGGGATGGAGAATGGGGCGTTGGATCCGCGATCGGGTCCGACGCTTTCCTGCGATTCTCCGGTGAACTGAGAATCACCACCAGTCACATGCGCGCGGCCGACGCGCCGCCATTCGGGGGCTGTTGAAAGAGGCCCCCACGGTCCGCGGACGACCGGCCGAGTTCCCGCCGGTGTGGTTCACATGGTTTCCAGTGGCTCACCTGGTGGGAGCTGAGTCGCGGCTGCGGTGGCCGTCTTGGTGGGGGGCAGGGGGATCCGTCACCGGGGGGGGGAGCCTCCACGATGGGCAGGCCCGCGATCTGGGGGGGGCCTACTTCTTTGTCACCGGCCCGCTGTGTGGATCCGCCATGTCGCACGGGACCGGCGCCACAGGCGGCCGCCGTGCGCATGCGCGGACCCGCGGCCAGAGGTGCAGGGCCCCGTATCGGCAGCCAGAGGTGCATGGAGCACTCCGGGGTCCTGATAGCCCCCTTAAAAATGGAGAATCACTCCGGACTTTCTAGAAAATTTCGCGCCCGTATTCTCGCGGGCGTGGGGACATAGCCTCATTATCGGAGAATCCCGCCCAGGATTCCATGAATATCAGGCTGCTTCTTGACTAGCCTCCTACATTTTGCAAATCCGCCAGATGCCGGTGAACCAGCATTTGTTTGGCCGACTGGGCTGGGTTTGCTTTTCGCACTTCTGAATCAGTACTACCACATCAGGGCTACAGTGCCTTACTGAAAAGAAACACATTGAAATATTTAGATATATGGCATACATTTTAAATCTTTAAATCAGTGAGTCAAAATATTTGCGATAGTTGCCATGAGATGGATTATATGTATAAACTTGAAAAAGTCGTCTTAGTTTTTCCATTTCCCATCACTGGAAACATTGGCCTTGTGTGACCAGGTTCAAAAATATTTGAAGCAAACCTTCAAGATTCATCATTATCATTAGATCACACCTGTCCTCGGAGAGCTGACAATCAGAAAATATTTAAGCAAGCCTAAGTTAGATTTCTATGTTTTAGTCTTTTACCCCATCGAGATTAACTTTGTAGAATTCATCTGCTATGTATACCTGGCAGCTAGCCAATTAGATTTTGGTACAGAATAATACAGTGGTATCCTGAGAATAATTCAGCACATGTGTTAAGTAAATAACTGAGACATCAGTGTAAACAACACAGTTGAAATTCAGAATATGTAAGAAGACACATGACTGTGATTTACAGCCTTTTCTGTGCAGTGTTTGCAACTATACATCATACTTTAAGTTACAAGTCGAACAACCTAAAACAGAAAGTTGGAAATTCACCAAATTGCATTCATAATTTTCAACTGAAAATTCATATCCATTTTTATCTGAAGAAACAAAATGATTCTGGCTCAAAAGAATTCCATCAGAGTTCGACTGACTATTGTGCTGGAATTAAACAGGAGGAGTAATAATAATAACCTTTATTGTCACAAGTAGGCTTACATTAACACTGCAATTAAGTTACTGTGAAAAGCCCCTAGTCACCACATTCCGCCGCCTGTTCGGGTACACAGGGAGAATTCAGAATGTTCAAATTACCTAAAAACACGTCTTTTGGGACTTGTGGGAGAAAACCGGAGCACCCGGAATAAATCCACGCAGACACAGGGAGAACGCGCATACTCGCCACAAACAGTGAGCCAAGCGGGAAACGAACCTGGGACCCTGGCGCTGTGAAGCAACAGTGCTAACCACTGTGCTACCGAGCCACCCATATAATGATATAAATTTTGGTTACCTTCGGAACTTGTCGAGCCTGAGAAGTTACTGCAGAGGATGCGCCAAATTATCTATCTTACCTGAAACCTGAAGCCTTCCCAAACGTATTTGTTCTAAAAATGAATGTTTTAAACCACAAGCCAAATTCTAAGTTAGAATAAATATATTGTGGCAAAAGGGAAAGTAATCTAATTTGCTTTAAGAAAAGTTGGCAACACCTAGGTTTTATCTCCAAATACATGCCAGGAAGGACATTTGGCAACATAGCCAGGAAGGAAATTTGGCAACATTTTTCATTTGGAATATTTTTTTCCGATGAAGTTTTATTAATTTCCATGAAAGTCTGTTCTGTTTGAAAGATAACTTTACCTTTGGACATGGCTGTCAGAACTTCCGAAATATTTGCTGATTACATACGCCAGTGCACATTTCTTTTTTAATTTGTAGTTGCTTTTTTGATGTGTTGGAATGTCTCCCTGCTGTGGATGCTTGAGCATGGTTTGAATGTGAGATTTTAGCAACATGATGTAGAACACAGATGATTTGTCATCAAGATGATTGGAACAGGAGTGAGGTGTTCGACTCAATCTTACTCAACTATGCTTCATCTGAGACAATGGGATTCAGTGCATGGTGATTTTCAAATGGGAAGAGAGCCAAGACTCATAACTCTGGGTAGTGAGTAGTTGAGATGAGTGACATCAGATTTAGGATGCGGTAGAGCCAAGAAAACGTTGGTGCTTTTAGATTTTCAGATTAAATTGCGGTTGCCTGCTCCTTAATTATAATGGAACATTTTAATGAACATATATATAATTTTTGGGTCAATTTTTCAAAACTGTTTCTTACTGATTGCAATGTTGACTCTAAATTAGGTCAGATGCTTAGCTAAAATATCCTCACTTTCAAGTTAAATACTAGAAAAAATTAGAATTTAACTTGTATCATTTTTTTGTCATATATGGAAAACAACTTGAGAGTTCCTCTACAAATCGATTAGTGATCTACACCATAGTTGTAAATTTTACAAACTGGGACACGCATAGAAATTTTGAAGATTCTCATCAAAATAAAGTGGTTAAAAATCGCAGGAAGAAAAAATGATTGTTTTATTCTGGAGTTGCAGGATGCAATTGTAACTGAAGGCTGCTCCACACTTCCTGGAAATTTTATTCTTTTTAAATGCCAACTTTCTTGTCTGTTAGTGCCGCAATTTAAAATTTTCTTTGTGTTTCTACACTGCGGAGCTGCCTGTAATTTTTAAATCAGCAACAGAGACCAGGGGTGCAATTCAACGGCCTCACCTTGCCTGACTTGGTGTCAGGATGAAGCAACCCCAGAGCAGGGTGTCCTCACTGTTTGTGTGGGGGGGGGGGGTAATGCACATGTCTGCGGGGTGGCATTGCCCATGGGTGGGGGGTGTGGGGACCCTCAAGCACACTTAGAGATCGGGGCACCCTTTCAAAATGGCATCACAATCTCTGAGCATCTGGTATCACTGACGAGTTCAGCACCCCACTGGATGAAAAATGTAATAAGAGTGGGTGAATACCGATCTGGACCTCACCCAAAATGGCGGCGAGAAACACTCAGCCAAACTTGTCCAAAATGATACATCGAAATTCTTTGGTTGAATCACGCCTCTGGACTGAAATTTGCAATTAAAGTATGATGAGTTGGAGAAGCAGAGCTACGACAAAAAGCAAGTCAGGTCAATTAGCTTCTGTCATTCGTAGCTTGGTCGAATATGTGGCACTGCAGTAAGAGTTTCTTTTTGTACTTCATTCACATTCTCATGTTGCATATTTTTCTCCACCAGGACTTTTGCTAGCAAATGACAATGCCTGCTCCTGACTTCTGATTGCAGTGAATATTCCAATTCATGATTTAAATTGGGAACCGACCAGCAAGATAGTTTGATAGGGTAGAGATTCCTGTGTTTTTGTGTCTAATTGAGGCATAAAGCAATTGCCTACATAAAAGGTGAAGGATGCTCTGGTTCAATTGTGTCACCCACGGGATTGCCCATTGGTGGGTGGTAAATCATGTCCGAGCGCAGAACATAATGTTATCCTAATTTTTAAATTAGAATAAAATATATGATGATGGATAAGTGAAGATGTGGTGGCCTGAGACCTACACTGGAGGCTTCCAGAAGTAAACAAAAGGGGTTTATTGTTGAAAGGCAAAGGCAGTTAAGGAACAGGCACAAAACAGAATACAATAGGTCTTAACGCTTCGGCTTCCTGGTCCACACTGCCTGGTGTCCTACGCCCAGGGCCTTGCTCAAACTCCCCATTGGCTGTGGTTCATGTGCTTGCTCCCTTAACGGGGGTGCATGACCACATCCCCCCCCCCCCCCCCCCCCCCCACCTTATGTCCCTTATTACAACTACCTCAAAAAACTAGATTCAGAAGTCAAAAAAATGTTAACAGAGACAACAGCGTAAAGAGAGTCCAGGGTAAAGAGGTCTGGAGGCCTCCAGGTCCTCCTGGACCTTCGTAGCCCTTCCACAGCTCGGCACTTTTTTGGGTGATCAAGTGATCAACAGTCGGCGCCACCTCAGATGTCACCACTTCAACAACAGGCAGACTGGCCTCACCAGCCTCGACAGGCACAACTGGATGAACAGAAAAGGGATTCCCTGGCTCCCCTTGGACGGACAGAGTTACAGGAGTGTTCACTATGCTAGTTGGATCTTCTAACTCCAAGTTGGGAGTCGCCACCCCCCAACTTCTCAAGTGGTCGCTGTGCTTCCAATGGTCTTCCCACTCACCTTGAGCACATAAATCACCAGGCCTGACCGAGCCACAACCTGTCCCTCTAACCATGGCAAACTAAAAGCAAAATTACAGACCAAAACAAGGTCTCCTACCTAGATTAACCTCACGCCCCTCTGGTCTGACCACTGACTCTTCTGGTAGGCCTGATGTGCCTCCAAATTTGGAAACACAAGGTCTGTTTGTGTTCTCAATAACGGCCCATTACCAGCTCAACTGACATGACCCCTGTGGTTGAATGAAGGGTTGAGTTGTACGGCATCCAAACATTTGCCAACTTCTGGAAAATGAGTTTATTCGACGGCTTTTTCATGGCATTCTTGAAAATTTGAATGACCCTCTCAGCCAGACGGTTCGCCGCTGGGTGGTAGGGGCCTGTCCTTGTGTCCCATATGCCATTTGCTCATACAAAAATGTAGCTATCATCGCTGGTGAAGGCAATATTTTCTGAAATAATTGACTCGGGAAGCAAACACTCGTTGCAAGGCATCTACCGTGGCCACTGAGGTAGTGGTCCCATCTCTTGAACCGATAGCTTCCTAGAGTGGGCATAAACTAGCACTAAAAGCATCTTGCCCATAAATGGCCCCTCATAATCAAGGTGGACCCTGGTCCACCCTGGTCCACAGGTGGTCTGGCCATTCCCAAGGATGAAGTATGCAGAAGGCGGCAAAGATTGCTGCCTCTGGCAAGGGTGGCACGATTGTACTAGTCCTTCACTGGCTTTATCTTGCCTGGCCACCAGTCGTAATTCCACGTCAACATCTTCATCTTTGTCTGCCATTGGTGAGCGCTTTGTCGCACCTAAAGGAGGGCTACCTAGTCTGAGAAGGGACGACCACTCATGATCCCCACAGAATCACCCTGTCTTCACATGTCAACTCACCCTGATGAGTGGAGTAGGGTGTCAGTTGACAGACTTTTCGTAATTCCAGCCAGACTGTATCATTCATTTAACCTTTGAAAGGATAGGGTCTTTTTGGATCCAGTTGCGAATATGCCCCAAGGACATTGGCAGAGTGTCTAGGAAGTTTAGGCCTAGAATGATTTCCTGGGATGCAGGTGGTGGTGGGATGCTCTTGGGTAGGGGCAGGCGAATTAATGCACCTGCATTAGCAATTTGCTTCCCGGGCCGATGCTGAAAAACATTGTTGTAAGCCACCAACAACAAGGCCCAATGCTGCACACTCACCAAGGTGGACAGTATGGCTTGCCTTTCCTTAGAAGGCCTAGGGCACGATTCTCTGGAAACATTTCTAAGTGTGGTAGTGAGTGGGAATTGCCGTGAGCTTCCTGGCGCTGGGCTCAGTGAAATCAGCAACGCGATTCAACATTGATTGATCCACTTAACGAGTCCTCATGGGCTTCTCGGCGCAAATAATGCCTCGCCAGCTGATTCGCCGGGACCGCACTTGGCACCTCCTGCTAACAAGGACGAACAGCACTTGAACTGCACTTGCTCAGCCAATCCCAGTCAACTCGCAATAATGGCGCCAAGGAGACCAGCCCCAAGATTCGGGGTTGCTGATCTGGGGAGGCTCCTGGACACGTAGGAGACCAGGAGAGATGTCTTGTTCCATTGAGGGTCCTGGAGGGTGAACCACAAGATAGCCAGTGCTGCCTGGATGAGGTGGGGGCGGCCATTAGTTCCCACAGGATGACCAAGAGGACTGGCCTACAGTGCAGGAAGAAGGTCAACGACCTGCAATGGGCAGCACGAGTGAGTAGACACAAACCCCCCCAACCCCCGCCCCTCCCAAAGGGAGCATCTGACGCCAAACTCCAAGTGAACCCGTCCTCCCTCCCCTCCAACCCTGCCCTCACACCCATCTCCCAGCACCTGAACCACAAGTGTGGCTAACGATGCCCTCTCTGTGTTCCCTCAGGAAAAGCTCTCCCACAATCTGCGGGAGAGGGCCTAGACTGTCGGTAGGGTGCTAGACATAAGAATCCTCACCTCTTTGAGGAGCGGGACCTGGGGTGACTGGGGTGGCGGAGGACAGAATAGTCACCTACACAGAGGCTGGTGGATGCCGCAGAGGCGGGGAACCACTGTGCTCTACCGGTGGGACCTGTCAAATGTGAGTAGCGATTGCCTTACAGACTGACCCATCTCTCCCACTGACCACATGTCCATTCTCCAACAGGTTCTCCAGCCGATGGAACCGGCAGATCCTGGGTGCTCCCCTCTCCGTCTCCGAGGGGAACACCTTGGAGGAGAGCTCCAAGGATGCCGCTGATGTCACGGCACAGCTATCATCCCCACCCTCCACCAGCGCAGATACACACATCTCGGTGGGAAATGTTAGTGGTCAGGTTTCTGGGGCACAATCTGGTGATCACCACACTGCTGCTGATGTGCATCAGATGGAGGCAGGAACCCCCAGGCAAGACAGCAGTCGAAGGTCTGCTGAATGCCAGGACCCAGCTGGGTCCCAGCCTGATGCTGAGCTTCTGGAACAGGGTTACCCGGAGCTGATGGTGACGATAGGGAGCGACCGGGACATTCAGAGGAAGATGTCATCGTCGCTCCAACAGATCCACAGCTGCTTGGAGGAGTCCCAGAGGCTACGGGCGCAGGAGATGGCACCCACAATGAGTGGCACCGAGACCAACATTCTGGGGTGCAACTGCAGTGAAGAGCCTGGTGCATGACTTGGCACCATGAGTGAAGATGTCCAAGGCATTGCGCAGTCAGTGATGGCCATGGCTGAGTGTCTCAAAGAATGTCCGACTCACTGGGGATATCACCCAGCATCAGGTTGACTATGAGGAGGTTCTGCGGGACATGTCCCGTTCTCAGATGGGGATGGTCGAGGCACTGCGGAGCGTGACCCAGTCGCAGGTGGGCATGGCTGAGGCACTGCAGACCATGTCCCAGTCACTGAGGAGCATCACCAAGGGCGTCGACATCATGGTGCGGACCATTGGGTGCTGCCAGGGCTGGCAGAGCCAGACAATGCAGGGGCTGGCGGGGCTCCAACCAGCTACCCCTCCATCCATAAGGTGAACCCCAGGGCCGAATAGACATCGATCGGGGGATGGGGCGCTGGGTGCCAGGCCGGACCCATCCCATTGAGTGGCGACGGTTGCAACCAGCTCCCCCGAGTTCCACCCCTCTGATGGGGCCTCATCTCACAGTCAGCACACAGGACATGGTGGCACGGCTGTGCATATGCCTTCGATAAGTGAGCCCCCAAAGAATGCCAGCCAGGGTCATCGAGGGCCACGGGGTGAGGTAAGCAGCTGGCTGCCTCTAACTCTAATCACTTATTGTCACAAGTAGGCTTCAATGAAGTTACTGTGAAAAGCCCCTAATCACCATATTCCGGCACCTGTTCGGGGAGGCCGGTACGGGAATTGAACCCATGCCATTGGCCTTGTTCTGCATTACAAGCCAGCTGTTTAGCCCACTGTGCTAAACCAGCCTCCACCTCTGATGTGCATCCTGGGAAAACACCAAGACGTAGTGGTAGAGCTAGGAGAGCCAGGTATGTTGAGGATTACTGAGGACATTCCAGGGTAGGAATGTGGTGTAGGTAGGGGTGGGAGGTTTGGTGGCTGGCGGGGTTAGGAGGGGGTGGAACAATCGGGAGCGGGGTATTTTACAGCACATGAAAACAACTTTTTGTGCAACCATTATGATGCCTCTGCCACTTTCTTCTGCAAGCTGGCTTACCCCTGGACCTTTGCCCATCTCTCAACACTTTCTCCCTCCCCCCCTCACTTCCCGTGGCGCTCACCCAGCCTCCAACTGTGGACACGTCTCTGGAGCTGTGTCCCATTCCTCTGGGTGTTCGGATGTTGCATGTGTGGTTTGCCTCCCGAATTGTTCAAGCACAGTGTCCAGGCATCAAGGTGTGACTGGGATGCTAGGCAATGACTCCCATAAGCTACATGGCCCGCCCACCCACAGGAATCCTCATGGCACGTGTTAAGTGCTCACTTTTTTTAAAATTTAGTACTCACTTAACCACGATTGGCAATTCCTTTTTAGCGATAGCCTTCATCCACGTGGCCAGAGGCCTCATCAGTTTGTGGGGGTTATGGGTGATCAATGAGGCTGACGAGCAGGGACAAGGGTTGCCCCGGAATTGGGTTGGGATCCAGGGGTTGGCATGGTGGTGCCGTGAGCGATTGCCCTCCCGCAAAGCGGCCAACCCTGCGGACGTTCCCCCACTCCCCGTTGAGCATTGGAGTGGCAATCCCAGCACCCCGGGCTCTTTGCCTGTGAGCAAAAATGGTTACTCACCTCCTTGGCTCCCCACAGAAGCCCTTCCACCAGGTTCAAATTTTTCAAAAGGAGTGCTAACCTGTGCCAGCGTGAACACGTGCTGGGGAGGCCGTTGAATGACTCGAGGTTGTTGGATACGGGGTCGCTCTTGTTGATTGTATGGAAATGGGGTTTAAGTGGTGATAATTGGCTTCTTGCCACACTGCGGCGAGATCCCAATTTCGCCTATGGGAACAGGCCGATTTCATCGCAAACAGTTTAGCGCCCGACGTGAATCTATCTCGTTTTGGGTCTCTCCCGCTATTTACCGGCCTCATTACGCTTGAGCAAGAGTGCAACGAGGCCAGAGCATCGCGCCCCTCATTATGGTTTGTGGACAGTCACTATGCCGAACCACTGACCATACACATACTGGTGGAATTTATTTACACCTAAGATAACTGCTGTGTCCTCCTTCTCAATCTGGGCATAGCTTTGTTCTGCTTCAGAAAGTGTCCTACAAGTGAAGATGATAGGGCATTCTGAACCATCTCCCTTCTTGTGGGATAAGTCGGCCCGATACCTTAAGGGGACGCATCACACATAAGCACGATTGGTTTTCCCGGGTCAAAATGCACCAAGAGGTTTGAAGACTGCAACACTTGCTTCACAACTCAGAAGGCTTCCCCTTGGGTCTCTCTCCATTGCTATCGCTGATGCTTCTGAAATAGCTGGTGTAATGGTGCCAATGTCGTTGCCAAATTCGAAATAAGCTTCCATATTAATTGACCATACCAAGGAAGGATTTATGCTCGCTAATGTTTTTGGGTGCAAGGATGTCTCTTATGGCCTTGACCTTTTCTTCCAAGGGTGCATCCCTCTAGCATCCACATGAAATCCTAGGTATGCCACTTCTGAGGCTTGAAAAGTATATTTTTCACATTTTAGGCGAACCTCTGCATCTCCAAACCTCTAATACTTCACCTAGGCTGGCCATGTGTTTTTCTGGTGTAACACCGGTGACAAGTACATCATCAAGGTAAACCATCACCTTAGGAATTCATTGGAGGAGATTTTCCATCATGTGCTAGAAGGTCATGCAGGCTGAAGCAATGTCGAACGGCAGTCTGGTATACTGGAAGAGACGTTTGTGGGAATTGACTGTAGCAAACCTCTGAGTCTCCTCATCCAAATCTAGTTGCAGATCGGCACGGCTGAGGTCCAGTTTTGAATAGCCAAGGCTCCCTTCCAGCTTAGCATAGAGGTCCTCAATTCAGGAAACCGGATACTGATCAACCTGGGCAGCCTGATTTATGATTCGCTTATAGTCCCCACAAACCCTTATCGAACGAACAGGTTTAAAGACTATCAGTGCTGCCCACTCTGAAAACTGGACTGGCTTGATTATACCCAGCTCTTTCAATCTTTTTAGTTCTGCTTCAACTTTCTGATTCAGTGCATATGGCACTGCTCTGGCTCTGAAAAACTTAGGTGTTGAATCTGGATTGATTTATATCTTGGCTTTTACACCCTTAATCCAGCCAATTCTTTATGGAAGACATCTTCATACCTGATAAGACACCTTGGAGGACGCTGTTGATATTCTGAACATCTCCAGCCAGTTGAGTCTACCCTTCTGTAACCAGTCTCTTCCTAACGGACTGTGTCTATGTCCTTCACAACAACCAAGGGCAGATTTGCCTCCTGCCCTCTGGATGCCACTGGGGTTATAGGCTGTCCCAAGGATCTTCAAAATTTCCCTGACATATGTTGAAACCTTGGCTGTAGTACTCTTTGCCTGTGATCTTGTTCACGGTAAAAAAGAAATGAAACCGTTCGATGTACTGACACCAATTCTCAACCCCTTGGTCAAATGGCTTTAGTTTCCCAATGAAAGGCATTTCCACTCACAGTTTAAATAATTTTCACTCTTGCTGGAGCTTCTCTACTTTCTCAACTGTTCCTTCCTTCCACCCTTAATTCACAATGACTGCGGTACACCTTCCGGAGGATTGGCGGTGTGACATGCTGGAGGTTGGTGATGCGGAACATGTGCCCACCTCCGAGGAGGAGGAGGACTAGGATTATGAGGAGGCACCGGTCCAGCATGGGCTGGAGGACAATCCCGGGGATGAACTGGAGGACCAACTGGAGGCTGCATCGGCAGAGGCGAGGTCCGGCAAGCCCAGAGAGCCAGGGAGGCCATCATACTTGCCCACTTTACTTAGGATGTGGCCTGATCTGGAATTGTTATCCCCCCACCTCCCCCCCCCCAGCACTCCAGGGTGCTGGGACTGTTGGCACTAACAACAGGTCACTGTCAAAGGCAGGGGGTGATGATAACCTAAATAGAGCTGAGAACCTATGCTCCTCAATCAATGCCATGGAAGGTCCCAGGGGAGGTAGGGCAGTGGACCACCCTGAATGGGCTGGCGCCGTCAGCTCGAGGACCTGTGGGAGAATGGACATGTGGTCAATGGGAGAGAATGGACATGTGGTCAATGGGAGAGAATGGACATGTGGTCAGTGGTAGGGATGGATCATTCAGTATGGCAGTAACAACTCATGTATGACAGTCCATCTGGGTGGGGCCTGGTAGTTCCTCACCTCTGCGGTTTGTGAGAACCTTCGCATTGGTTGATGCTCGATCAATGACTCCAGAAGCGAGATTGGATGACAATTGAAGGCTTTATTGCACTAGATGTTTCCTCCAGCAGCGCAGGTACAGAAGCTGCGAGGGAGACACAGACTCTTATACTCCGCCTTACTGGGCGGAACCAGCAGGCAGGCTTCACCAATGACCTTCCTGTCCCAGGTACCTCCCACACCAATGATCTTACAGCCTCAATCTAGGTACCGTAATACACCTAATACAGACTACCACATTCATCCCCTGTTTAAAAAAAAGAGTCCGGCGGGGGTGGTGGTCTCGCGCCATACAGTGGTAGAGGCTATGGTGGTAACCGTCGGTGGTACAGTGTTTTGCCTTATTGCATGTCACAACTATTTACAGTATTCATTTTACATGTACATATCAGAATGAAGCAATTAGTCGATCGGGGGCCCTGGTCGTCCTCTGTGATCGTCGCAGTTTCGGCGGTGGTGCAGGCGCCGGCTCGGGCATCCGTGACTCCGGGAGCGTGATTTTGGCTTCTTCGGTAGCTTCATCACCCCTGGGTGGGACCAGTGGAATAACCGATCCACCTGGGAAGGAGGCAGCCGTGGGATGCGCCGGTGGGATAGAGGGTGGGGTTGGTGGGGGGGGGGGGGGGGGATCCAGCGGGCACCAGGTCCTGTAGGGAGACCGTTTCCTGCCGGTCGTCGGGGTATGCCACGTAGGCATACTGAGTGTGAGGGTGAAGGAAGGGGACCCTCTCTACCAATGGGTCCGACTTGTACGCCCGCACGTGTTTGCAGAGCAGAATGGGTCCAGGAGCTGCCAGCCAGGTTGGGAGCGAGGTCCTGGAGGAGAACCTCCTGGGGAAGACAAGGCGACGTTCATGAGGTGTTTCATTTGTCGTGGTACACAGCAGTGATCTGATGGAATGGAGTGCATCGGGAAGGACCTCCTGCCAGCGGGAGACTGGGAGATTCCTGGACCGTAAAGCCAGTAGGACGGTCTTCCAGACCATTCCGTTCTCCCTCTCTACCTGTCCGGTTCCCCGGGGGTTATATCTGGTCGTCCTGCTCGAGGAAATGCCCTTGCTGAGCAGGAATTGATGCAGTTCGTCGCTCATGAAGGAGGACCCCCTATCTCTGTGTATGTAGGCAGAGAAACCGAACAGGGTAAAGATACTGTGGAGGGCTTTTATGATGGTGGCTGCGGTCATGTCGGGGCAGGGGATGGCGAATGGGAACCGGGAGTACTTGTCAATCACGTTCAGGAAGTACGTGTTGCGGTCGGTGGAGGGAGGGGCATTTTGAAGTCCATACTGAGGCGTTCAAAGGGACGGGAAGCCTTTATCAGGTTGCTTTCTCTGGCTTGTAGAAGTGTGGCTTGCACTCCGCGCAGATTTGGCAGTTCCTGGTGGCAGTCCTGACCTCCTCGAGTGAGTAGGGCAGGTTGCGGGTCTTGATAAAATGGAAGAATCGAGTGACCCCTGTTTTTGAAAACTCACCACTATTCTTAGAAGTCCCCCTATACCAAAAAGGGCCGACATTCTAAATGGTGATCAGGGATTCTCACTCCCGGACTCCGATGCAAGCTTCAGTGGGTGCTATTCAGGTCAAACTATGTTTTCAAGTTATCTCCTGGTATAACCCATACCTTCACCGAAGATTTCATCTACTTACCACTTAGTAGCATCAATCCTGGGTCCCGCATTGCTAAGTAAGTAAATTAGACTTTGGAATAACCACTATTTCAGGTTAAATTATGTTATTTTATTATTATATTTTTTTCTTTTAAAAGCTGCAATTACTGTCTTTACAGAAAGGTAACAAGATCTTGCTTCTGGATCCTTCTGGTTGGTTGAAGGGACCTTCAGGCCCAACTTGACAATCAATCTTCTTTAAATTCTTTTGGTCTTTTTTAGATGTATTCGCTGATGAGCTCGGTTGCTGTGTCCTATCTTTCCCATGTACAGAGCTGTGAGAGCTGACTCTGCTGGCTATCTCTGAGCTGACTCTTTACATTCTGGTCTTCCTTGGATGTATTAGCTATTTTAGCTCGGCTGCTTTGACCTGTCTCTTTCCCATGGCCGAGCTGACTGTAATCTGACTCGAGCTGCTTGTTCCTTCTCTGCTTCTCTCTCTCTCCCTCTGAGTTCTGGTTCTCATTCCTGCTCTGGTCTCTAAGTTTATATATTTTCTAACAGTTATCTAGTTTTTATGACTTTATTGTAAAGTAACTCTTGATTTAACTTTGATTATAAAAAGTATCTTTGATCTGAACTTTCTAATCCAACTAAGTATTCATTTTGACATGACTTCATCTCATAGATCTGATTACATTGTGTTCTTTGTAATGTTCAAAATGCTTTGACTTCAAGAGGCGTTACTTTTAATTCCTGTTATTTCTATAGTTTTATTTTCCAATTGGGTCCTCAGATCATAATTATGACTTTGATTTTGGCTTTAAATTATGTTTCTCGTAGACTGATAGTCTCCAATTTTCTTTAATTTACCTGGTATTAGCAAATTTGCACACCTAGAATTCTCCCAAATTCAACTGAACCTTATCTTTTCCTTTCCAGATGCTCACTAAGATAGTTACTTTCAATGAAGGTGTGAGCCATTGTTTTTGGCTTCATTCAAAATCCTGTTTGTCTTGTTTGCTAAGCCTGCTTGACCAAGGCTATCTGCATTTTACAATCCTGCTCTGGCAGCTGCTGTTAACCCTTTGTAGGATCTTTTCCTGCATCCTCTCATGTTTCTCTCAGACCAGATATTGCCAGACTTCCATGTTTCAAATGACACATCTTTCCATATTTTCAATAACACCCCCGGGTGGCAGAGGTCCTCATGGAGGGCCCGGAGTCGGTACACTTGTGCGTTGGCACATGTGCCGCGGGATAGGGCATCAGGAGGCTCGTTTAGCTTCCCGGGACAATACAAGATCTCATAGTTGTAGGTGGAGAGCTCGATCCTCCACCATAAGATCTTATTGTTCTTTATCTTGCCCCGCTGTGCATTATCGAGCATGAAAGCTACCGACCGTTGGTCAGTGAGGAGCATGAATTTCCTGCCGGCCAGGTAATGCCTCCAGTGCCGCACAGCTTCTACTATGGCCTGGGCCTCATTTTCAATGGAGGAATGACGGATTTCTGAAGCATGGAGGGTGTGTGAGAAGAAGGCCACGGGCCTGCCCGCTTGATTGACGGTGGCCGCCAGAGCTATGACGGACGCGTCGCTCTCGCCTTGAAAGGGAAGGGATTCATCAATTGCGTGCATCGTGGCCTTTGCGATGTCCACCTTTATGTGGCTGAAGGCCTGGCGGGTCTCTGCCGACAGCGGGAAAACTGAGGATTGGATTAGTGGGCAGGCCTTGTCCGCATAATTGGGGACACACTGGGCGTAATATGAAAAAAATCTCAGGCAGCATTTCAGGGCCTTGGAGCAGTGGGGGAGGGGAAACTCCATGAGGGGGCGCATGCGTTCGGGATCTGGGCCTATGACTCCATCATGCACTACGTAGCCGAGGATGGCTAGACGGTCAGTGCTGAACACCATTTGTCCTTGTTGTAGGTTAAGTTCAGGGTTTTTGCGGTATGGAGGAATTTGCGGAGGTTGGTGTCGTGGTCCTGCTGCTCGTGGCTGCAGATGGTGACGTTGTCGAGGTACGGAAACATGGCTCGCAAACCGTACCGGTCAACCATTCGGTCCATCTCCCGTTGGAAGACCGAGACTCCATTTGTGACACCGAAGGGAACCCTTAGGAAGTGGTAGAGTCGCCCATCTGCTTAGAATGCAGTGTGCTTGCGGTCGCCCGGGTGGATGGGGAACTGGTGGTAGGCGGATTTGAGGCCTTGTATTGTGTAATCTGATTGACCAAATCAGATATGCGGGGGAGAGGGTACGCATCGAGCTGCGTATACCTGTTGATGGTCTGACTGCAATCGATGACCATCCTGTGCTCCTCCCCGGTCTTTACAACCACTATTTGAGCTCTCCAGGGGCTGTTGCTAGCCTCGATAATACCTTCCTTCAGTAGCCGCTGGACTTCCGACATAATGAAGGTCCGGCCCTGGGCACTGTACCGTCTGCCCCTGGCGGCGACGGGTTTGCAACCCTGGGTGAGGTTCGCAAAAAGGGAAGACGGGTCGACCTTGAGGGTTGCGAGGCTGCAGACAGTGAGGCGGGGGGGGGGGGGTGTATAGGGCCGCCAAATTTAAAGGTTAAGCTCTGGAGGTTGCATTGGAAGTCCAACCCCAGGAGTGTGGCAGCGCAGAGGTGAGGGAGGACGTAAAGTTGGGAATTTTTAAATTCTCTTCCCTGGACCGTGAGGTTTGCTACGCAGAACCCCTTGATCTCTACAGAGTGAGACCCGGAGGCCAGGGAGATTCTTTGGTTAACTGGGTTTATGGGAAGAGAACAGCGCCTTACCATGTTGGGGTGTATGAAGCTCTCTGTGCTCCCAGAGTCGATCAGGCAGGGTGTTTTGCGCCCGTTGATGAGCACGGTCGTCGTTGCGGTCGAGAGCATTCGGGGCAGAGACTGGTCCAGGGTCACCGAGGCGAGTCGTGGTAAAAGTTAAAGATTTTCCTCGGACGGTGTGCGGTCATCCGAATCGGGGTCCTGAGACTCCAGCCAAGATGGCGGCGCCCACGGGTCGCACATGGATGGGGGTGGGCAAGATGGCGGCGCCCACGCATCGCACGTGGTCCCCGGGGCCCGCATATGGCTGGGGAAAATGAAGATGGCGGCGCCCGCGGCCCGCACATGGCCCGTGGTGGCGGCCCCGGTTTGCCTCCAGAGACAGCGGCGACCGCCCGGGCCTGGCATACCGCCACGAAATGGCCCTTTTTGCCACAACCTTTGCAGGTGGAGGAGCGGGCCGAGCAGCGCTGCTGAGGGTGCTTGGCTTGCCCGCAGAAATAACAGCGGGGCACCCTGGGGTTGCCTGATAGGCTCGTGGCACAAGCTTGTGAGGGGATGGGGGATGCATCGGGGTCGGCCGTGGGTGGGTTCTACGCTGCCCAAGGGGCTGCCGCGCAGTTGGGGATGTACGCGTGGGCGTTTCGGGAGGCCACATCTAGGGACCTAGCAAGGGCCCGTGCCTCCTTGAGGCCTAGTGTCTCTTTATCCAGCAGCCGCTGACGGATTTGGGAGTACAGCATGCCTGCTACGAATGCGTCCCGGACTAAAAGCTATGTGTGGTCGCTGGCTGAAACTTGCGGGCAGTCACAGTTCCTAGCCAGTACCAGGAGCGCGCGGTAGAATTCATCCAGCGATTCCCCTGGGATTTGCCGCCTTGTCGCTAGCAGGCATTGGGCGTAAACCTGGTTTACTGGCCGAATGTAGTGTCCTTTCAACAGGGCCATCACTGCCTCGAAATCGTCCGCATTCTCGATGAGGGTGTCGGTCTCTGGGCTAACCCTCGAGTGGAGAACTTGCAGTTTCTAGTACTCCGTGGATGCAGTCGTGGCCGTCCTGAGGTACCCTTTGAAGCACGCCAGCCAGTGTTTAAAGGTTGCCGCTGAGTTTGCCGCGTGGGGGCTGGGTTGCAGACACTCCGGCTTGATTCGGAGCTCCATTCTTTAAAATCTAGTCCAATAAATTGATGCTCGATCAATGACTCCAGAAGCAAGATTGGATGACAATTGAAGGCTTTATTGGACTAGATGTTTCCCCCAGCAGCGCAGGTACAGAATGCAGCTGCTGGGGAGACACAGACTCTTATACTCCGCCTTACTGGGTGGAATGAGCAGGCAGGCTTCACCAATGATCTTCCTGTCTCAGGTACCTCCCACACCAATGATCTTACAGCCTCAACCTAGGTACCGTAATACCCCTAATACAGACTACTACATTGGTGACCACTCTGTCCTCGACCACCCCGTTGCCTCCAGGGCATACTCCTCGAAGGTCATGAGGATTCTTATGTCTGGCATCCCTCTGCCAGCCTGGGCCCTCTCCCAGCAATTGTGGGAGAGTTTCTCTTGCGGAGACACAAAGAGGGCATCTTTAACCACATTTGCGGTTCACAGTGGTGACGGTGAGTGGTGGTGGACATGTTGTGGGGGAGGGTTGAGGGGAGGGAAGGTGAAGGGAGGGTTGTGGGCCCCATGGAGTGTTGGGGGTGTGGATGCTCACATGGGGGCGGAAAGGTCTCGAGGGGGGTTATTGGTGTGAAATCACATGTGCGGCCTAGTGTGGACTGTTGACCTTCTTGTGGCACTGGAGGTCAGTCGTCCTGGTCACGCCTCCCAGGCTGACAGCCACTGCCATTTCACCCTCTGGCACAGGCTGCCCTTTGGATCACCATCTGAGATCTTCGGAGGAAGATCTTCTGGCTTCATCCGCATCTATACATGGACTTCAGTAAGGCATTTGATAAGTTCCCCATGGTAGGCTGATGGAGAAAGTGAAGTCTCATGGGGTCCAGGGTGTACTAGCAAGCTGGATAAAGAACTGGCTGGGCAACAGGAGACAGAGAATAGTAGTGGAAGTGAGTTTCTCAAAATGGAGAACTGTGACCAGTGGTGTTCCACAGGGATCCGTGCTGGGACCACTGTTGTTTGTGATATACATAAATGATCTGGAGGAAGGTATAGGTGGTCTGATTAGCAAGTTTGTAGATGACACTAAGATTGGTGGAGAAGCAGATAGTGAAGGGGACTGTCAGAGAATACAGCAGAATATAAACAAATTGGAGAGTTGGGCGGAGAAATGGCAGATGGAGTTCAATCCGGGCAAATAGAAGGTGATGCATTTTGGAAGATCCAATTCAAGAGCGAACTATACGGTAAATGAAAAAGCCCTGGGGAAAATTGATGTACAGAGAGATCTGGGTGTTCAGGTCCATTGTACCCTGAAGGTGGCTGCGCAGGTCGATAGAGTGGTCAAGAAGGCATACGGCATGCTTTCCTTCATCGGAAGGGGTATTGAGTACAAGAGTTGGCAGGTCATGTTACAGTTGTATAAGACTTTGGTTCGGCCACATTTGGAATACTGCGTACAGTTCTGGTCGCCACATTACCAAAAGGATGTGGATGCTTTGGAGAAGGTGCAGAGGAGGTTCACCTGTTGCCTGGTATGGAGGGCGCTAGCTATGAAGAGAGGTTAGGATTATTTTCATTAGAAAGACAGAGGTTGAGGGGGGATCTCATTGAGGTCTAGAAAATCATGAGAGGTATAGACAGGGTGGATAGCAAGAAACTTTTTCCCAGAGTGGGGGACTCAATTACTAGGGGTCATGAGTTCAAGGTGAGAGGGGAAAAGTTTAAGGGAGATATGCGTGGAAAGTTCTTTACGCAGAGGGTGGTGGGTGCCTGGAACGCATTGCCGGCGGAGGTGGTAGAGGCGGGCACAATAGCGTCATTTAAGATGTATCTAGTTAGATACATGAATGGGCAGGGAGCAAGGGGATACAGATCCTTAGAAAATAGTCAACAGTTTTAGCTAGAGGATCTGGATCGGCGCAGGCTTGGAGGGCCGAAGGGCCTGTTCCTGTGCTGTAATTTTTCTTTGTTCTTTGTTCTGGAAGCCTTCCCAGTTCTGCATCTCCAAATCTAGGGGCCGGTCTTCTTGGCGCCATGGCTGCGAGCTGAGTGGGGTCAGCTGTGGAAGTGCTGCTCGATCTTGTTAACTGGGATTGCTGGCGAGCACGGTCCTGGCGAATCAGCTGGCCAGGCTTCATTTGCGCTATGAAACCCGTTGGGCCTTGTTAAGTGGACCAATTAACATTGAATAGGGTTGCCGGTCCCACTGGGCCGAGCGCCAGGGAGCTCGCAACAGTTCCTGCTTGGAAGAGTACCACACTTGGAAAACTTTACGGAGAATCGGGACCTTTATTTTCTGACAGTGACAAGAACAGTAAAATAACCTTCAGTTTCTGGATGAGCTTTGACAAAATCATTAAAATGCTAATAACCTTTCTGGACACATTTTTGAGAGGTCATTAACATGCAAATTGGATTCCTTTGGTAATGGCTGCGCTTCTTGATGTAACTAAAAAGCCAGGTTTCACAATGCTGTTGCAGACTCTTCGAATCCAAAATTGAAATCCAGAAAATGGATGTGAAAATCTCTGTTATCAAGATTGCATCTGGTTGAATGATAACCGGACTTCATTTTCTAACCTCAGTAGCTATTTATGAAGGTTAATGGAACAAGATGATCTGGTCACATGACAGGTTTCTGGTCAGGGGATTTAATAATGCATGTTCTGAGCAGACAGAGAGAAACATCTATGCCAGTGAAGAGAAAAGACTCCGCCTAAGAAACACAAATTTTAACCACATGTAGGTAACGACCCAAGTTGCCCCTGAACTCTCTACCTGCAGGAACAGCACCAAGGCTTCGCCATTGCATGTTTACTGGACTGGAATAAGAGAAAGCTGCTACTGCGAGCAGAAAACAACAGTGAATCCATCCTTCCAAAACTACCAGAGCTTATTTATTCAGTGAACAAAAAAAGTATTAGAGGTCTGAAAACGTTTCAAGCCTTCATGAAAGAGCAATTGTACAGAAATCTCTTGAAATCCTAAGACCCAAATGATAGCTACTTTGGTATCACACTCTTTCCTGAGTGTGTGTGATATATCTGTATGAGTGTGAGAGTGGGTGTAGTTGTGCATATTTAGGTTTTGAACAATAAACATTCAGCGTTCTTTTAGAACTAAGAGAAATGAATTGAAAATTGCTTATTGTCACAAGTGGGCTTCAAATGAAGTTACTGAAGAATGAAGAAATGAACAAATGAAGAAAATCTGTCATTTGTCGGTTCCTGACAGTCACAGCACTCGGGTTAAAGTATAAACATGCTGTCTTCGGTCAGTCCAGAGATGTAAATAAAAGGCAAACCATCCCTTTCATCTCTCTCCTGTCCCTAACATTCTTCAGAAAATTGAAACAAGGAATGCGGTGTAATTTTGAAAACCAATGATTGAAATATATATTTGTTTAAGCACTTCAACTTGTTTTATTAATAACTGCTGAATTCGACTGTGGCTGTAATCTTAAAATTTTTATTACTCCTGTATCTGCTGGAATATGAAAAATTAATGGGAAAAATTGAAGTGTTTGCATAACTTTCCTAATGTCATTAAATCAAACATAGAAAATAATTGGAAAATCAACAGTTAAATTCAAACAAATTGTTCAGGTTTGCAAATTAAATCTATTATTCAGCTATGAATATTCCATTTATTTTTTATTATTTATGCATTTGTCTGCATTTCTCAGTGAAGATAATTTGCACAGTTTAATGTTGGAGTGCTGGAGATTGCAATAATAATTCTGGATTAAATTAAATCTGTGGAGTATTAAAACTCATAAGTATGAATGATTCATGTGACCCTTGCCTATCATGCACAATATAGACATTTTGGGCGAAATTCTCCGGAAATCGCCCAAAACGGCGCAAATCAGTCGGGCATCGCGCCTCCCTAAAGGTGCGGAATGCTCCGCATCTTTGGGGGCTGAGCCCAACCTTAAGGGGCTAGGCCCGCGCCGGATGAATTTCCGCCCCGCCAGCTGGCGGAAAAGGCCTTTGGTGCCCCGCCAGCTGGCGCGGAAATGACCTCTCCGGGCGGCGCATGCACGGGAGCGTTAGCGGCCGCTGACGGCAGTCCCGCGCATGTGCAGTGGAGGGAGTCTTTTCCGCCTCCGCCATGGTGGAGACCGTGGCGAAGGCGGAAGGGAAAGAGTGCCCCCACGGCACAGGCCCGCCCGCGGATCGGTGGGCCCCGATCACGGGCCAGGCCACCCTGGGGGCACCACCCGGGGCCAGATCGCCCCGCGCCCCCCCCAGGACCCCGGAGCCCGCCCGCGCCGCCTTGTCCCGCCGGTAAGGTAGGTGGTTTAATCTACGCCGGCGGGACAGGCATTCTAGCAGCGGGACTTCGGCCCATCCGGGCCGGAGAATCGCAGGGGGGCGCCCGCTAACCGGCGCGGCGGGATTCACGCCAGCCCCCGGCGATTCTCTGACCCGGCGGGGGGTCGGAGAATCTCGCCCTTTGTTTTTGAATATGGGTTATTTAATCATTCAAAACTGAAAATATAAATTTGGCAAATAACTAGCATTCTGTATTATTAAACATAAAGCTTTTCTTTATTTTTTCAGCATTTTCATTGTCATCCAAACCACTTTGCTTGAATATCCAGAAGGATTTACTAAGTTTGAGTGTGAGACAACTGGCTGCTTGATTTCCAGGTGCAACATATGCATTCATTACACAGGTAAGAAGTGCTAATTTCTTACATGTTATCCGAATGCTTAATATTTGGTGATGATGATTATGTACATTATCTGTGTTGTGTATATGTGATGTATTCATCGAAGTCCCAAGTATGTGTACCATTATCACATAGCAGTTATGAAGTATTGGGAACAGATTTTGAAACTTGTTCACATTTACTTGAAGAGTTGCATCGTTCAAAACTGTATCCCCTTTCTAAATGTTTTTCTTAGTGTTCGTATACTGAAATTGTGATATTTCACTCTCTCATCAGGTTAAATAGATGCCAGTTTTTTCTTGTCAAATTATTTGATACAGAGGGCAGAATTTTCCCTACAAAGGCCTGGGGCGGGACACTCCGTAGCCCGACGCCAAAATCGGGAATGACGATTGGGCGGAGAATGGCTCCCGACGCTGGAATCGGGGCAGACGCCGGTTTGATCAAATATTGCGATGCTCCTCCCCTCCAAATCAGAATTATTGAGAAGCGCACCGCGCGCAGTCGCAACGCCGTTGGTGTGTGCTTAGCTGGCTCACCCACGATGCTCCGCCTCTGATGGGCCGTGTTCCCGTTGGTGTGGTCCCAGCGGTCGGGAGCCTGGTATACCAGCCGCGGGGAGAGAGAGTGGGCGTGTGGATGGTGTCCAGCACCGTCACACTCAGCTGAGACCAGTGCCGCTGGCCGGAGGGCTTCCACCAGGGCTGGGGAGAGTGATGGGGGTTGGCCAGGAGGTGGGCTGTGGGTCGGCATGGGCAGGTACGCGGTCCAGCATGGCTGGTGCCATTTTTCCTGCGCGATCGGTGCATGTGTGAGGGAATGTAGGCCTACGCGCGGCTGCAGCTTCTCAGCCATGCGCATATGCAGCATGGGATCCGACAATTCTCCAACCGTTTTCTGCGCGTTCCATTGGTGTTTCACGCAGTGCCAGGCTAGCCCCTCACTGGTAGCGGTGGTACACCATGGAGCCTACGTTGGCGTCGGTACTTAGCCTCAGGAACAGCGAATCAAGCCCTTGATAATTAGATTTAAATTTATTTTTGTGGGTTCCCGATGTTCAATGTGTTATGTCACTGGTGGGGGGCATGGACAGTAATGTAGGGATTTCCCGCCGAAGTATAACGCAAATTGGGACTCTTGTGAAATTTTGCGCACCTGTCGCCTTTCACACCTAAAACAACCGGGAGAGCAAAATCCAAGCCAGTGTAATTTCTGATGAAATCTTATGATTTGATCATGGGGCTTGTTGGGAGGCTGTTGGTTGCAGAATGGTATGTTTTAAAGAAATCGTCATTCTTAGAATTTACAGTGTAGAAGGAGGCTATTCGGCCCATCGAGTCATGGTAGGTTAACTGTGAGGCTTTATTAACTGCTAGAACTATTTACACATGTACAGTAAAAGGAACATATCGCTGTTCAACACCACACAGCCCTGGGTCTGGGTCATGTGCCTTCTTAAATCACTATGTGGGTGGTACTGTACTCACTCCCACATTAACCCTACATGTGCCAGACCCTTATATTATACCTCCCCCAAGTCTTTATCCAATGTATATGGAGTTATGCTAGTTCACATGTCGTGAAAATCATAATAAAGACAAATTCCTCGAGGTTCGATTTAAGGAAATTTATTTACACAAATATACTTGTGGAGAGAGAGTATTTCAGCTGCAAAGCCAAGGCACTGCACATTAGTTATGCAGTCAAAAACCATTATATTTATAGTTGAAATAAACAACTTTGAAGAGATAAAGCTTGGGAACATACGCAAGAGGAAATATGAATATTTTTTTCTTGGTTTAAAAACAATTCGAGTACGCATTTTGTTGTCCTTCGGAAGAACAATTTATTATCATAATAAGACCAGTACCACATACTGAGCAGTATTTGGTTTACATTACTTGACCTCCTTATTTTCGCTCAAAAGCAGTGGTAAAATATAGTTAATATTCCCAGCATGCTTCTAAATTGGTAACACATTAACTTCCCTTCCACAATTCCCTCCTTGTTGATCTTTTGATCAACACCTTTTAGTAAATTATCGTGTCCTCCATAGGTTGTTTATAATGTAAGGGGAATGGACGTATGACAGTTCCCTGCGTGTTATGAGCTGGTAGCAAGGAGGCAAGGTGGCTAGGGCTGTTCTCCCATGTTAGTACAATAAAAATATCTTGCGCAATATTAAAACAGTAACCATTCGACAATCAAGATTACAGTGGCGATTATAATGCAGAACACAATCCTCTGTCCTGACGATCCTACCATCCAAAGCCAAAATCCCATCCCTCATTTTCATGTAATCTTGTCACCTCTTTACGAATGTGATCCACCAGATTATCAATTTTTCTGAGTTATCAGGGATGTACGTGCGACAGTCACTTCCAATCAGGGCACAAGTACCTCCCTTTTCAGCTAACAAGAAATCAAGAGCCATCCTATTCTGCAGGGCAACCGCTCTTATAGCAACCATCTCAGTTTCTATCTGGTTAACAGCTTCTGCAGTGTCATTAGCTACCTGCTCAAGAATGTCTCGTAGTTCGCGTAGTTCGTATGCATTAGTGGCTATTCCTAATGGTGGTATCATTCCCAGCATTTGTGCCCATGTCATAACACTTTGTGTCGTCCTTTGTGATGGAAAGGTCCTGTAATTGCTGAATGTGATGCACATAAGGGACTACCTATCCCAAAAAGCAGGAGCCTTCCCAATTTTTTGGTATGGCCACAGATAAAATACGTGCCGTTATATGCGGTCAGGTTTCCTTTACTATCAGTCATCATTAGTCTAATCGGATCCCCTTCCCAGGAGCCTCCACTAGTTTGATTTTCAACTGACCAACCAAAGATGAATAGTCCTTTACCTGTAAGGTGGAACATAGGGGATTGCCAATTCAAGGTCTGGTCGCACTGATTTGTGCCGACTGGGTAGGTCCCATATGTTTTATGTTTCTGAAAGCATATGCTACCATTTGGGACTCCAGTAAAATTGGGAAGGATCAAACAGGGTGTTTGACTTGTTACATTAAACCTAGGCCCCCACCATTCCTGAAACCTATTCATATCGTATCCAGCTAATCTCCAATCGAACATATTCTGTGTATCTTCTCCACGTCCTGTACTATTTTGTCTTGGAGCCCATTCTGCTATCTCTTTACTGGCGAATGGGATAGGTCGCACAGGGAAGCCCTCCTCCAAGCATCTGGGAATTTGTGTACAAACCCAAGAACTGAATTTATTTACCCTCTCTGCGTATGAGTGAGACATGTATATAAGGTGTTAGTATGCAGTTTACCCTCTATATGATGTTGGATTAATATGATAATATAAAAACATCAACACCGTCATTCTCTTCAGTTTAGCGTCTCACTAGTACTCTCAAAGTTCCGTATGATGTAGTTTACACGAGTTGCGTGGATCCCATCTGGCTTTTCTTTTACTTTAATGGCTGTTGGGGTTGTTAGCAGCACTTGGTAGGGTCCATTCCACCTAGGAGAAAAAGAATCTTTGTTTAGTGCTTTCACATACCTTGATCTCCAGGTTTAAAGGGTGTGTATTTCCCTCTTTTGGATGCATCTGAGCCTTTTGCACCTTTTCATGTTTTTGTTTTTTTTGCGTTTTTTTTCAGCGGTTTCACACATGTCCTGGGCATACTTAGTGATGCCTCATCTGCCCATAGTATGGCTACTGCCGCTGGAGCCATTGGGGGTTTAGTTCCAGTTGTCATGGGACGTTCCAATTATTTTCTCATACGGGGTTAAACCCGTATTATGATTTCTCTGACTTCTCAGGGCATACATCATTCTGGGTATGGCATCTGGCCATAGCAGCTCATTTTGTTGACACACTTTTGTAACTGCAGTTTTAATTATTCCATTCGTCATTTCCACCATCCAGCGTCGTAAGCGCGCGACGCCCGAATGACGTGGCGCTGCGCCATAAATGGCGCAATCCGCGCATGGAAGGACCCAGGAGGAGGAGAAGGAGGAGAGATGGCTGAGCCCCGACGAGCCGCACCGAGGTTCCAGGACACGGACCTGGACACCCTCCTCGATGAGGTTGAAAGCCGAAGAGCCACCCTCTGCCCAACACGTGGGCATTGCCAGCCATCCAGCACGGTGAGGCGCGGTTGGCGTGAACTTGGCACCGTTGTGAGTGCTGCGGGACACACCCCCCGGTCCGGGGAGCAGTGTCGGAAGAAGCTGCACAACCTCACTCGGGCTGCCAGGGTAAGTGCCAAGGACGGACAGTGACGATGACGCACAGAGAACGGCCATACAGTCCACGGATTCACCTGGAGGGCAACATGACATGAGCCGCACGCACCTTGCGCCGGGCCATGATGGGGACCAGTACACACCAGACTTCCTAACGGACGATGACCTCGAGCTAGCGGCACTGCTGTCTCCCACACCGTCCACCATCGCAGAGACACTCACCTCGGTTGGACAGATAAGTGATGAGGGTCACGGTCTGGTGCGCACCACACAGCCGAGCAGGTACAGCAGGTGGAGTTTGGAGCAGCCGAGGGGTTGGATGGTCGGAGGGCAGCCCAGGCCCAGCAAACAGCTGCCGCCCAGACGGTTCCCGGGTTCCTGGATGTACTTGACCCACCCGGACAACCGATGCATGTGGACACCGAGGGACTGAATAACGTTATGAGGGCCATCTTCCAGGACCTGCACACGCAGTTGGAGGAGTCCATTCGCATCCAGGAGCAGGGAGTGGTGTCGCTCATCGCAGCCACCCAGGCCGACACCGCACGGGTGGCGTCCGCGATGGAGGCAATGGGTGAAACGGTTTTGGCCATTGATCAGGTTCTGCAAGGCGTTAGGCTTCACGTGCACGCGTCATCCATGGCCCAGGAGAGGGCTGCCCTCTCACAGGCAGCCATCTCACAGAGCCAATAGGACATTGCTGCCACTCTCTGGGCCCTGGCCAAGTCTCACCATGCCATGGCCTGGTCCCAGCAGGCGATGGCACAGAGAGCATAGACCGCCTGGCGCACGTGATGGATGGAGTAGCGCACTCACAGGTTGAGATAGCACAGTCCATGGTAGGAATGTCGCACTCCCTGGGCTCCGTCTCTGCGAGCATTCGGACCATGGTCAATACCACTGCAGGCCTCCAGGACTCTCAGCGCCAGGTGTCGGTGGTGCGACGGGGCACGTGATGAAATGCCCGTTACGAAGGCTGTGACCGCCGGGGTGGATGGTTCAGCTATAGCCATGAGTCAGACCTTGGCTGGCGAATCTCAGCTCACAGCTCATCGCAGAGCGGGCCGTCATCATTCAGCATGGCACTGATCACACCCGCTTACACGATCATCAATGTTGTGCAATCCCGTGGTGCATTCAGTGGTAAGGTGATGTGGAATTGGTGCCGTGTACGCTGTAGGGGGGGAAGGGGGGGTGTAGTGTGGTGCCCGTGTGCAGGACTGGCAGTGCAAGTGGCAGTGTTCAGCAAATCCCTCCCCCACGGTGCCACTGTGCGTCAACCGTGCAGCCACCAAAGCGTCGCGTGCCCGCTGTCCTCGACGGTGCCGTCGTGCAGCCTCCTGGACGTAACCAGCACCCGAGCAGTGTCTGTGTCCTATGCCCCTCCCCCCACCCTGATGCACGCCATCCTCCTCCTCCTCCTCCTCCTCTTCCTCCTCCCCTTCGTTTGCGTCAGCTCCGGTGCCGTCGGGTCCTCCCTCCGACTCCTCCAACAGTGCATCTCCCCTCTGCATGGCAATGTTGTGCAGCGCACAGCAGACCACAATTATGCGACCGACCCTGTTGGGCCGGTACTGCAGGGCCCCTCCGGAGTGGTCCAGGCATCTGAATCGCATCTTCAGCAGGCCGAAGCACCGCTCACCACCCCGTGGTTGTTGCATGGGCCTCGTTGTATAGGCTCTCCGCGTTGGTCTGAGGCCTCCATATTGGCATCATCAGCCATGACCTCAACGGATAGCCCCTGTCGCCCAGCAGCCAGCCCCTCAGCTGGGGTGGGCATCCATCGAACATTGCGGGGATGAATGACTGTGCCAGAATGTAGGCGTCATGCACACACCCGGGGTACTTTGCACACACGTGCATGGTCTTCATGTGGGGGTCGCACACCACCTGAATGTTCATGGCGTATGCACCCTTCCTGTTCATGAACACTTCCCTGTTGTCTGCAGGTGGGCGCATGGGGACGTGCACACCATCGATGACACCCTGGACCATCGGTATCTCGGCCACCTTGGCGAATCATCGTGCCCGTGCTTCCTGCTGTGCTCGGTCCTCGGGGAATTTAATGTACCTGTCTGCGATGGCGTACAAGGTGTCAGTCACGGCACTGATGCACCTGTGGACCGATGCCTGTGAGATCCCGGAAAGGTCCCCGCTCGGCGCCTGGAAGGAACCGGTAGCGTAAAAGTTTAGGGCCACCGTCACCTTGACGGAGACTGGTATAGCGTGTCCTCCACCCATTCCAAGTGGTGCGAGGTGCGCCACGAGGTGGCATATATGTGCGACCGTCTCCCTGCTGAACCGTAGTCTCCTCCTGCATGCGATGTCCGGTAGAGCCTTGAACGACATTCTGTCACGGTACACCCTAGGCCTTGCTGGACGCCTGTGGCGCCCTGGCACCACCATCATGGCTCCTCCTCCTCCTCCTCCCCTCGCAAGCACTTCGATATCAGTGCCCGCTTCCTGTGCATTCCTCGCCGTCGGGGAGTCAATGTTCCCCTTGGCATTCCCCTGGACATTCCGGGCCTAAGCGCCTGCGGCCTGCGCGGCGACAACGGGCCACTCCGCGGCCATCCCCTCTGCTGCAGCAGCAACCGCTGCATCTGCAGCCACTGTGGGCTGTCTGAGTCTACGCTGCCAGATGGCCACCTGCAGAGCTGTGGCTCCAACCCCTGCCTCACCCCCCTCCCACCTCCACTCCCTCCCTCACCCCTTCCCACCTCCACTCCCTTCCCACCTCCACTCCCTCCCTCACCCCCCCCTCCCACCTCCACACTCTCCCTCCCCCCCTCCCACCTCCACTCCCTCCCTCACCCCCCCTCCCACCCGCTCCCATCCCCCTGTTGGCCGCAGTGTTCTCGGGGAAGCCGACCCGGTCTGCAGGAGCTCCGGAACAGTCCTCTCACCTCCTCACTGCTCAGCGTCAGCCAGCATGACTGGCTGACGACTTTATTTACCAGGTGTGAACGGCGACGGCGTGAACTAGGGTCACGCCATAGGGACTTCGGCCCATTTGGGCCGGAGAATAGCGTGGGTAGCGGAGAATCGCCATTTTGTGTGTCTCGGGCGATTCTCCGGCCTGTGCCACGCAGAAATCGACGGGGCTGATCTCGCCGCTTGGGTGAATCGCGGGAGGGCGTCAGACCGGCGTCGCGTGGAAAAATGGCGCGCCAGGCGATTCTCCCAACCGGCGTGGCATCGGAGAATCGCGCCCCTTGAATTTATAGTTTCAGGCATCTGGAGGCCTTTTGATCTCATTTGCAATTCTATCGGGGAAGTGATTGGTTCGGTTGCTGCTGTTTCTTCCTGTTGTCTTGGAGGTTGGGCTGGCATCTGTTTGCTTTCATTCTTTTCTTCCATTCCTTCAGATGGAACTGCACTTGGTCAGTTCAGCTATTGAGTTTATTGGTGGTTGCCGCTACTCTAATACGTTTCTTGTGGGGTGAACAAAGCTTTGTCAAAGAGTCATCCAGACTCGAAATGTTAGCTCCCTTCTCTCTGCACAGATGTTGTCAGACCTGCTGACATTGTCCAGTATTTTCTGTTTTGTTTAATCTAGACTTCTCCTGATTTCTTACTGAGACCTGGGGTGGGATTCAGCAGGTGGCGTATAAATGTGTGTGCTCTTCTGTGCTGCAGTCATTCTGGATTCTGCTACAGGAGGCACAACATCGTGTTCAAAAAAGCCTCGATTGTTCCACCATTCTCGTCTTGTGGTAATTGATGTTTCATCAGCCGGTTTGACGGCAATCAGCCATGCTCTGGCCACTCGGAAATGGCGTCATTGTGTCGCGCGCTGTTGCAATGGCATTGGCAGGTCATCGGCAAGCCCTCCTGCGATGCTCCGCGCCCGATTGGCCGAGTTCCCAATGGCGCGGGATACGTGTGGTCCCAGCCATGCAGGAACCCAGCGTGGCGGCTGAGGACTGTGTCCAGCGCCGCCACACTTGGCCGGGATCCGTGCCGCTGGCCGGGGGGGCTTCCGCGAATGTTGGGGGGACTAGTGGGTATGGCCAGGGCGGGCTGTTGGGTTGCGGATGGCAGGTTGGGTCCGCGCACGGCCGGCATCATGTTGTACGGCGTGACCGCTGCAGGTCGTTAGCCGTGCGCATGTGCAGCCAGGGACCCGGCCATTCTCCAGCCATTTTCGGCACGGGAGCTGGGGGCTTCACCCGGCGCCAGTGCTAGTCCGTCACCGGTCCCTGAATTACACATGCTCCGCTAGCATCAGCACTTAGTCGCTGAAATGGAGAATCCAGCCCCTGATGTTCTCCAAATATTTGCAAATTCCGTTCTCCAGGGCATCCAATTTTTTAGTTAGGTTTGGCCTGGGATGAGACTAAACTGATCTGGGAAGTTGCATTTTGATACATGGTTATTTCATAATCTTCTGCAGTCGCGGTTCCCAATGTTGTTGCCCTTTTAATAAGAGTGGCTGTGCAGGAACCGTTTTATTTTCTCTGCTCTTCTTTGCACGATTGTTGGACTTCAGCAGTCATCCTTTGTGCTGATGGGCCATTGTTTTTCAAACTTTTTAACTGCAAAAAAGCTTTAAAGCAAGAGAGTTCATCCATTTGTGGGTTTTGAAATTGGTGAATTGTGCTAGAAGGCAGTTTTTTGCTCCACATTGCAAACAAACATTCTCCTGCATTTCCAGATGGCATTGGTGCTTACTTAAGGAGAAAAGGATTTCCTGCGCTTGCTGGTTCAGGCGGGCTCCGCAAAATGGCATTGGTGCAATTCTAGAAAAAAGGATCTTTGTTTTACAATGGCTGCCTAAATTGGCTGTTTACCAACTTCTTTTATTCAGTGGTTTGTTTTGGATTGGATTGGATTTATTAATTGTCACATGTACCGAGGTACAGTGAAAAGTATTTTTCTACGAGCAGCTCAACAGATCATTAAGTACGTGAAAAGAAAAGGAAATAAAAGAAAACACGTAATAGAGCAACACAAGGTACACAATGTAACTACGTAAGCACTGGCATCGGATGAAGCACACAGGGGTGTAGGGTCAATGATGTCAGTCCATAGACACTACACCCCTGAATGCTTCATCAGCTTCATTTGCCAAGTAATGAGGCAGTCAAATGCAAACTTACGCTTGCTGTTTTCCAAACTGGACAGTCTCTGGCGAGCTCAGAAGCCATGCGTTGAGGCTGCGACTTGAAGAATGCCTTTTAGTGACGGGTTTCCTTCAAGCAGCACTCATGACACTGAATCAGTTTGTGAGAAACACTGCTCACTTAATAAAAGATTTACACTTAGTCAAATTCTGAAGAAGCATTTATTTTCAAATCGTTCTTGCAAGAGCGGGTGCCTCCAGTAAGCAACAGCAGAGACACAAAGAATTCACACAGCATCACTTTGTTATATACAATCCATGCAAATACAATCCGTGGGAACCCATCCCTGAGAAACACATCCCACAAACTATAGAAAGGGCAGTCCCCTTATCAGTGATCCCTTATTTGGTCTCTCCCTTGCATAGTGAGTTCTATCCGCTCCTGGTACATCCTTGGACCGGCAGTTAAAGATAAGAATGAGGCCCTTTGCTTGCACCTGCTATCTCCCCCTTGCTTAGCAATCTCTGTTATTGTTCATTCCGTTCTTTCCCGAAGGTCATTCTGGTACATTGTTATAATAATTTGCTCACTATAGCTTACTCAGACCTTGACATGTTAATTTTCCCATCATGCTTCATTGTTGACATCTTAACTGTGAACCAGAGTATATACATGTAAAAACAACACTAAAACAACACAGAATGTTCATTTCTCACAAGTTAAAGGCCTCTCAGGACTTCCTGCAGCCTGGAACTTAAAATATTTAGCTTCTTGCAGGTTCTGTTGACTCTGCACTTTGAAGCTGGACCTCCAAGCCAGATTCAGTGGACCCTTCTGCTGCAGAAATATCTGCGGTCAGCTTCCAAGCCTTTTCTCTGCAGTATTTTCTGACAATATTTCCTCTGTGCCCTCTTCTTCTTTTGGGAGCATTTTTCAGTTTAGAAAGTTTTGTTGAAGCTTTTCTGAGGCCTTAGTTTTTCAGGCAGGAGCACTTGACTGGTCCGGAAGCCGGTGCAAAACGTGCTTCTGGTTGAAGTCAGCCCCGGAGGACGATTTCACATTGACTGTCCAATTCACAGGCAACCACAGTAAAATGTGTGCTGGGAAAGGCTCACCATTGTGGGGGAGGACAGGAAGAAGGTATGCACCGAGAAACGGGAGGGCGCAGCCTGGCGCTTTTAATGTGTCCCCTCAGGGTTGCAGCCATTGCAGAGTTGTCTCCAGGAGGTGCTGACATGTAAAAAATAAATTGCGATGGAAAATCTATACTAAGAGTGTCCAGACAGCACATTCAATAACAAATCTCAGTCCCCAGACGCTGCTTTAATTTTATTTCAGCCCTGACATTTCATCCTACCCTGGATCGAGTGTGCAGTTAAATCCTAAAGACTGCCTGGCCAATCAGCCTGCTCGTCAACCGTAAAAGATAGTTCATGTAAAACTGCATTCAATTGGCCCCTTAATGGGCTCAGTTGCTTGCTTGTCTTTCAGTTTGCAGGCTTCAGACTCTTGCGCGCGCTTGTCAGCTAATATATTGCTCGAGTGTGTGATGACGTCTGTCCGAGCAATGCAAAATTCTGGCTTAAGTCCAGCAACATTTCAGTTTGTTTCATAATTTCAGTGAACCTGAGGAATTTTGATCCCCTGCTGCTGCCATTTTGGAAGATGTTGGTTACAGAACAGCATGCCTAAAGAAGTCTTTGTAGTCTCCTGTATGTTAACTAAGGCGAGGTGCCTTCTCCATGCTTGGATCTTTACACATCTGCTGAGCACCACACTGACCCTGTGTCTGGATCATGTGCCTTCTTATTTCACTGTGTGGGCAGTACTGTACTCAGTCCCACATAAACTCTGTAGGTGCCAGACCCTTAATACATAGGGTTAAGGGATGCTGCCATTTTGTTGCTCCGGTAAAATAATTACAATGTAGTCAGCACTGTGTAGTAACTAAGATTTAGTTTCACTCTTGTGGTTTGACATTTCAACCCCGCTTTTCCTCTCTAACTTCTGTTGAGTGCAAATTAGAGTCAGCTTGCCACGTGGCTCCGAGTTTCTTACTGTAAAATCCAGCCACTCCTTTCTTGCCAGACGATAACTGTCTTGTGCAGTGGAATCCCAAGCCCCTGTGTCAAGGGCAGCAGAATCAAAGATAAGGAAACCATGCCCCCTTTCTATGGCACCAGCAGCTGGCAAGAAGGTAATTTTAAATTGTCTATTATCTTGTCCATAGCCGTCCCTTACATATCAATTTTCTTTCACTCCTCTCAAGACTGAGATTCCTTGAAAAGACTTAGTAGTTTCTACTCTGATCTACAGCTTCAAATGTTAGGATCTTTTTTATTTCATATCTAGCAAAGGCACAGGCACAGTAAATGTAGTTCTCGAGCAGATGCCACCACCCTTTAACCCCCCCCCCCCCCCCCCCCACCCATTCAATCGAAACCGACTACCTTACTAAGATCACAATACTATTACGTTCTACAAAGAAATTATGACAGAAAGCCTAATGGAAGAATCCTGAACCACTGGTCCTGGGAAGACACCTGAACCTTCCATCTAGGCTTTCCCAAATGAATGGGGTCACTTCTCCCAAAAGGCTATCCATAAACATCAGTGTAGCATCATCAAGTTCCAGTCTAATTTGTCTCCATTCAGGGGATTGCCAGTGGGGGCATGTAGGGAGTAGTCGCACATAACTAGAGGACTTAATTTTGAGTCCTTTGTGCCCAGTTTTTTTTTTAGCTAACACTTCACTAATTCAATAAGGTTCCCACACAAGAGAAATGCCCAGAAAGTCAAGTACAAGGAAGCCTGAAAAGCAAGATTCTTTAGCTGATGTGGAAGCCTCACGAGGCTCTTCGGTTGGGAAAATAGCGGAGGGCACTACCACATCTCTGGCCACTCCACTGTCAGCCAAGATGCTTACAGGCATCATGGCAATGGAATTTCAGAAGCAGCAGCGAGCGGGCTGTCTCCAAGAACCTCCACAAGTCAATAGAAGAGACCCAAGCTCCCATTCGGTCGGTGTTGCAGAAGACTGATGAGAAAGTAAAGGCAAATGGCATAGTGATAAAGGGTGCAGAGGTGGCGCTCTCCATACAAAGAATCATGGGATTGCCAGAGGGAATGGAAGGCCCAAACCCGACAGACTATATCTTGAAAATGTTTGGGAAGATGGTGGAGGAGGGTGGATTGACGCCCCCTCCAGAGCTGGATTGAGCCCACCGGTCACTCAGGCAGAAGCCCTGTCCCAGCGAACCATCACGGGCAATCACTGTGAAGTTCCATAATTTTCAGGAGAAGGAACGAGCCCTGTTAAAGTTGGACTTGGGCGGGGGGGCTACCCTAAGGACTGTTTTATCGAAATTAAATTGGGCTTGGTGGGGGGGCTGCTCTAAGGAATGTTTTATGTAAATTAAAGTTGGACTTGGTGGGGGGCTGATTGATTGATTGATTCATTCATTCATTGTCACATGTACCGAAGTACAGTGAAAAGTATTTTTCTGCGGCCAAGGGAACATACACAGTACGTACATAGAAGACAAAAAGAATAATTGACAAAGTACTGTAATGATCCGTATAATCGAAGGAGAGTAAAGGGTTAACAAGATGATGCTCATGTATATCAACACTATATGGCATCTCTGAGTAGTCTTATAAAAGGTTGCAACTCTAGGCATTCTGGGAGAAGCTGCTGGAGAAGCTGATGTCGAAGGTTAGTGTGAAGTTGAGTTAGAGTATAGGTTACATATTAGAGAGATAATTAATTACTGTATCATAGATTCAATACTATTATTTTGTTAACTGTTACTCAGTAGAGTGTGCGAACCAATTTAAGTAGTGGAAATTCATAACATGCTACCAGTAGTGTAAAATAAACTAGTTTTTGATTTAAGCATACAGCTTTATGTTCTTTGTCAACACTACGATCTTGGCTATCTTGGAGAACAATATAAGGAACAATACATGGTATCAGGAAATTACTGAAGTAATTTAGTTAGAAAATAGTTAGAATCTAAGAAGAAAGAAAACCAGCACATGCTCAGACTTCGATGGCAAGACTGCTTCCAGACCGGTTACTTCAACACACAGACAAATCCAGACCTAATGGAGAAACTGCAAACTCTACGTCAGTTCCGGACTTCTGGTAAAATTGATGTAAATTGAAAAATATTTAAGCAGCAATTTCAACTATACCTCACTCCTCAGATTTAGGTAATGCTAGTGATATTTATTTTTAACAATAGCTGGACCACAGGCTATTGAACTTCATAACTCTTTCCAATTCTCCACAGAAGATGATAAAACAAATATGATATCGTTATTGAAAAATGTGATCTTCATAAAAAGCTCAAATTAATGAAACGTATGAACGGTTTACCTTTAAAACGTGAGTGCAAAAATATGGAGAATCCATAGACTGCTTCATTACAGATTTAAGACTAAAGTCACAAACCTGTAACTTCTCAATATTGTTAGACTCAATGATCTGAGATCAAATCATTTTTGGCATCAAAGATGAGAAACTCAGAGAACGTTTATTAAGGCAGAAAGAATTAAAATTGGAAAATGCCATTGCAATGTGTCGAGCGAATGAAACATCCAAAACTCAGTATTTTGAAATTCTGGTTAAGGAAAAGGGTACAAAAACGCACCACAGGGCCGACTGCGTTGGATCTGTGGCACAGTTGAGAAAAATGCACGTTTCAGATGGCAGCCGTAATGCGCGTGCGCATAGTCGATCTGCACATGTGTGCTTCAACAAACTACGCAATTTGGATGAAGACCTTTCTGCGCACACACGCAACCAATTGCGCATGACGAAAACAACGTCATGACGTGTGGATGTTGCGGACACGCCCTCCCACATAAAAAATGTACAGCACATGGAAAAACTTGCTCCAAATGTTGCAAACTAAATCACTTTGCTGTTCAATGCAGAACTGCACTAAAAGGGACACACTTTAAAACTTCAAACTTAATGAAGAAACACATGAATGTACAGAGTGTTAATACAAGTGCAGACATCTCCAAAATGCCTAACCCTAATGATGATATGGATGCTTATCGTCTTGAATATTCTTTCTTTGTGGGAATTGTTGAGAAGGTCCACACAACTGTGAAGAACACTTCCAATCCACAAATACTGCGTCCCATATAATTATAGAACATAGAACATGCAGTGCAGAAGGAGGCCATTCGGCCCATCGAGTTTGCACCGACCAACTTAAACCCTCATTTCCACCCTATCCCCGTAACCCAAAACCCTTCCTCACCTTTTTGGTCACTGAGGGCAATTCATCATGGCCAGTCCACCTAACCTGCACGTCTTTGGACTGGGGAGGAAGCCGGAGCACCTGGAGAAAACCCACGCAGACACGGGGAGAACGTGCAGACTCCACACAGACAGTGACCCAGCGGGGAATCGAACCTGGGACCATGGCTCTGTGAAGCCACAGTGCTATCCACTTGTTGCCCCAATCGATTAACAGGGAATCTGAAAAGAACATTCCATTACAAGTCAATAGTTCCGAGACTGTGTTCAAGTTGGACAATGGAGCATCTGCGAATTTAATAAATACTCATGATTTATCCCAATTTTGTCATAGTCCTAAGATTCAGAAAACTGACTGCCAGTTATGTGACTACAATGGTAACACGATTACTTCTTTAGGGACATGCTATCTCTTAGTGACAAACAATGACACTGTGATATCCTTGCGGTTCGAGATTGTTGAAGCCAATAGATCTTCACTACTAGGTGCACAAGCCTGTCAGGAGTTACACCTTGTGAAATGAATCTACAGCACCAACAAACCTCTTCCACCTGTATAGGATGATATTGAAAGCATCCTCACTAAATTTCCTCAGGTATTTGAAGGTATGGGTACTCTTCCTTTTCAATTCAATATTCAACTGAAAGCGAATGCTAAACCAGTGGTACACCCTCTAAGAAGAGTTCCTGTTCCAGTACTTGACTGTCTCGAGCAAGAACTGGAACATATGCAGCACCTTGGAATCATTTCCAAGATCACAGAACCGACAGATTGGGTCAGCTCGATGGTGTGCATTAAGAAACCCAATGGTGACCTAAAGATTTGTGTTGATATGAAGGATCTGAATATGAACATCAGACGTGAACACTAACCAATACCGAAATGTGAAGAGATTACGAGTGAGCTGGCTAATGCCAAGATATTCTCTAAACTAGATGCTGCCAGAGGTTTTTGGCAAAATGCAAATGGATGACACAAGCAAACAATTGTGTACATTCGACACACTGTTTGGTCGTTACTGTTTTAAAAGAATGCCATTTGGCATAATCTCAGCATCTGAGATATTTCATCGTGCCATGGAACAGATGACAGAAGGCATAGATGGAGTTCGGGTGTATGTTGATGACATTATAATATGGTCATCTACACGTGAAGAACATAATGCAAGACCCCTGCAAGTGTTGCAGAGAATACACAAATTATGATTGAAGCTAAATCGATCCAAGTGCAACTTTGGTACCTCAATGTTAAAATTTCTGGGTGATCAAATCTCAGATTATGGTGTGCAACCAGACAATGATAAAATTGCTGCCATTCAGAAGATGACAGTCCCAGAAGACAAAAAGCAGTTTTGAGATTGCTGGGTGTCGTAAATGTCCAAGGAAAATTTATCCCCAACCTAGCTTCACAAACAACAGCCTTGCATAACCTCATTAAGAAGAACACATTATTTTCAGGGACTGCAGAGCACAACAATGAATGGCTAGATCTCAAGTCAGCATTGACTACCGCATCTGTCCTTTCCTTCTTTGACCCTGGGTGGGAAACAAAGATTTCCACAGATGCAAGTCAAAGTGGAATTGAGGCAGTCCTACTTCAAAGGAATGATGATTCTTTTTAGATGCCAATTGCATATGCATCTAGATCTATGACTACCACAGAGCAATGGTACGCTCAGATCGAGAAAGTGTGTTTAGGCTTGCTTACGGGAATACAAAAATTATTTGACTACATCTATGGACTTCCGATGTTCATGGTCAAAACAGATCACCGACCATTAGTTCACATCATTCAGGAAGGTTTGAATGACATGGACTTAAGACTGCAGCGAATACTCTTGAAACTAAGAAGGTACGACTTTCAACTGGCATACACTCCAGGTAAAGATCTTATAATTGCCGAAGTATTGTCTCGTGTGACAGACACAGATAAACAACAACCTGAAATCGTTCAATTAATTGAAGCTCAAGTGCAACTTCTAGCTGAAACTCTTCCTGTTTCTGATGAAAAACTCAAGCTCATCAGAGAGGAGAGTCAAAAAGATGAAATGTTACAAGTCATCAGCCATATGAAAAATGGTTGGCCGAAAGGACACTGTTCGAAATTCAGAAACATTCAATCTGAACTCACTATTGTAGATGGTTTTCTACTTCGTCTCGATCGTCTTGTTATTCCTACGACACTAAGGCACATGGTACTCCAGAAGGTTCACGAAGGTCATTTAGGAATTGAAAAGTGCAAATGCCGAGCGAGACAGACAGTATATTGGCCAGGAATAAATAATGACATAGTCAATTTTGTACTAAAATGTGAGACATGCCAGCGAAATCAATCGACAGAGTACAGAAAAACTCACATCTCATGATCTCGAGAAGACTCCATGGTCGAAAGTTGGTATTGATCTTTTTCATTTTCATGGTCGTGATTATATCTTGAACATCGACTATTTCTCAAACTGCCCAGAAGTAATGAAATTGTCTGATTCTACTTCAAAATCCGTGACTAAAGCGACTGACAAAATATTTGCTCATCATGGGATACCTTGCAGAGTCATGACAGACAATGGACCTTGCTTTGACAGCAATGATTGGACAGAATTTGCTCGTCGCTACAATTTCACTCATATCACGTCTAGTCCTCTTTATCTGCAATCTAATGGCAAGGTTGAAAAAGGTGTTCACATTGTGAAACAACTTTTCAAGAAAGCACTTGACTCTGACTCAGGTATATTCTTAGCATTATTGAATTACAGGGCTACTCCTCTCTCTAATGGTTTATCTTCTGCTCAGTTGTTAATGAACAGATCGTTGCGTACAACTCTTCCATGTCTATGACTACCTGATCCTGATCTTCAGCAAGTCATAAAGAAAATGCAATATCAAAAGCATCTTCAGGAGTGAAATACTACAATGAGCGTGCAAAATCACTGGAACCACATAATCCAGATGATCTAGTGAGAATTCGGATTCCCACTGGAGGATGGTCTGATCTAGCTAAGGTCATACGTCAAGCAGCACCTCATTCGTACATTGGTCAAGCGACTGATGGTTCTGTTCTTAGAAGAAATCGACGTGCTCTTCTGAAAGTTCAATCTTCTCGGATGTTATTTCCAAGTCTTCAGTTTGATGATAATTTATTTCGTACTACTACAGCATCTGCTAAGCTACAAGATGACTTTCACAAGACGTTAAACACATCTACCACTCCACTGACTGGATTGAGGAGATCATCCAGAATCATAAAGAAACCCGCAGATGAAAAACAAATGAACTGTTAAACAAATTTTAACTCACTTGTTAAATTTTGGTATACATATCAATGTACCATGCAATAATGTTACTCATATTTTCCTTTTTGTACTGTACAAAACATCTTAAAAAAAGGGGGGGATGTAATGATATGTATAATCTAAAGAGAGTAAAGAGTTAACAAGGTGATGTTCATGTATATCAACACTAGATGGCATCACTGAGTAGTCTTATAAAAGGTTGCGTCTCTCGGCATGCTGGGAGAAGCTGTTGGAGAAGTTGATGTAGAAGGATAGTATGAAGTTAGAGTTAGAGTGTAGGTTATATATTAGAGAGATAATTAATTACTGTATCATAGATTCAATACTATTATTTTGTTAACTGTTACTCAGTAGAGTGTGCAAACCATTTTAAGTAGTGGAAATTCATAACATGCCAGTAGTGTAAAATAAACTAGTTTTGATTTAAACATAGCACTATGTTCTTTGTCAACACTACGACTTTGCCTATCAAGTACATCGACAAATAGTGATTGGTTACAGTGCGGAATAAAGGCCAAACAAAGCAAGAGCAGCATAGGGCATCGTCAATAGCGTTCTTACAAAGAACAGACCAGTCCGAGGGAGTGTCATTGAGGAGTATAGTAGCTGTGGAGAAGAAGCTGTTCCTATGTCTGGATATGTGGGTCTTCAGACTTCTGTCTCTTTTGCCTGATGGAAGTCTGGAAAAGGGCAAAGCCTGGATGTGAGGGGTCTCTGACAATGCTGTCTGCCTTCCCGAGGCAGCAGGAGGTGTATTTAGAATCAGTGGCAGGGTGGCAAGCTTGTGTGATGCGTTGGGCTGAGTTCACCGCACTCTGCAGTTTCTTGCGATCTTGGGCCAAGCAGTTGCCATACCAAGCTGTGATACAGCCAGATAGGATGCTCTCTATGGCACATCTGTAGAAGTGGGATAACCCCCCCACCCCCCCCGTGTCCTTGACGAGCAGGATTAAAATTAATGTCCTCCTGAGGTTTTTATTTCTTCTTCTATGTCTCCTCATTTTTCTCCCCAAATCTTTCTTAGTCAACAAATTGATATCTTCCTTCATTTGGGTGGGCAAGAGCTTCTTCGGGCATTTCTTCAGAGAGGGAGACAATCAGGTGGCTTAGCTTTACCTAATTTGTTATTTCATTAGTGGGCAGCTAATTGTTGAAAAAGTACTGGGGAGCTCAAGGAGCCAAATTCCATATGAGGGCAGATTTTTAAAAATAAACATTGTTATTCAAATTTTTAGTTTACAAACAGATAAAATGTTCAACCAGATTCATACAATATACAAAAATATCCCTGCCGCCTAACCCTTTCCTCCAATTAAAAACAAGTGTTATTTTGTTAACAATACAATTTTGCCACACAAAAGGTTGCTACATAAACTAAAGATGCATGGCATTGAGGGTAAAGTGGCTGCATGGGTAGAGGATTGGTTAACTAACAGAAAGCAGAGAGTGGGGATAAATGGGTGTTTCTCTGGTTGGCAACCTGTAACTAGTGGGGTCCCTCAAGGATCAGTGTTAGGCCCGCAGTTGTTCACAATTTACATAGACGATTTGGAGTTGGGGATCAAGTGCAATGTGTCAAAGTTTGCAGACGACACTAAGATGAGTGATAAAGAAAAAGGGCAGAGGATACCGGAAGTCTGCAGAAGGATTTGGATAGGTTAGGTGAATGGGCTAGGGTCTGGCAGATGGAATTCAATGTTGCCAAGTGTGAGGCTATCCATTTTGGGAGGAATAACAGCAGAATGGATTATTATTTAAACGGTAAGATGTTAAAACATGCTGCTGTGCAGAGGGACCTGGGTGTGCTGGTGCACGAGTCGCAAAACGTTGGTGTGCAGGTGCAACAGGTGATTAAGAAGTCTAATCGAGTTTTGTCTTTCATTGCTAGAGGGATGGAGTTCAAGACTAGTGAGGTTATGCTGCAATTGTATAGGGTGTTGGTGAGGCCGCATCTGGGGTATTGTGTTCAGTTTTGGTCTCCTTACCTGAGAAAGGACATATTGGCACTGGAGGGAGTGCAGAGGAGATTCACTAGGTTGATCCCAGAGTTGAGGGGATTAGATTATGACGAGAGGTTGAGTAGACTGGGACTGTACTCATTGGAGTTTAGAAGGATGCGGGGGGATCTTATTGAGACATATAAAATTATGAAGGGAATAGATAGGATAGACACGGGCAGGTTGTTTCCACTGGTCGGGGAAAGCAGAACTAGCCCCTGGATCTTTTCAATGTTCACCACCCAATAATAGTATAACAGGTTGGGTAATGTAAAACCGCATGATTGACTATTCCTTTGTAAAAGTCCAACACCGGATGCGCAGGCTCCTACCAGCCCAAATAAAAGACAAAATCATCTTATTAACTCCTGTAAAGTTAATTTATTGCGTAAGGCGTTATTCTTCATTTCCTTTGGCACCTTCGCCATCTCTCTTCAATAGGATCTTATCCCTGGCCAACCTGAGTCGAGGAGGATTTTGGACATTTATGGCTAGATCCTGTTGGCGGAGCAGGCTCCGTTAGATGAGGTGAAGAGGAAGTGGGAGGGTGAACTGGGTCCGGTTTTGATTGGGGGCGGTGTGTAGTGAGACTCTTCACAGGGTCGATTCTACCTCCTCATGTGCTAGGCTCAACTTAATTAAATTAAAGGTGGTGCACAGGACACATTGGACTACGGCAAGGATGAGTGTTTTTTTCTTGGGGGTGGAGGATAGGTGCGAGAGATGTTCACGGGGGCCAGCGAATCATACCCATATGTGCTGGTCATGTCCTAAAGTTGAAAACTTCTGATCTCCTTCTTGAGATTCTAAATATAGAGCTGGAGCCTTGTACGCTGTTGGACATTTTCAGGGTTGCAGACTCACTGGTGCTGCAGACGGGGATGAAGGCGGGTATCCTTGCCTTTACCTCATTGATAGCCCGGAGGCGAGTTCTGCTGGGGTGGAGATCTCCTACTCTGTCCGGTGCCTCGGCTGGTTCGGTGACCTAATGGAGTACTTAATTCTGGAGAAGGTTAAGTACATCATCAGGGGGCCGTTAGAAGGGTTCTACTCGAGATGGCAGCCATTCATTTCCTTTTTCAAAGAGTTAGTCATCGTCAGCTGTGGGGGGGGGGGGTTAGTTATATGTTTGAGGGGTTGGGTTTAGTGGGGTTGTTATGTATTGATTGTGCTGTTTTTGCATCATACCTTAATGTATAGTGTGGAATTATTTTGTTATAATCAGACAATTCTTCAATTAAAGTATATTTTTATCAATGATTTTGAAGTGGACCCCTTCCAAAGTTATTGCACGTGTCTGCAGCAACAGCCACAGGTTTACTATGTCCTAACACCATACTCTAGAACAGCACCACAGAATAATCTGTTCTATAAAAGTCCTTCTTTCATTGATTGCAGAAAAATTATATTTAAAGGATTATACAAAAACAGGGATAAGATTTCCAAAATTATTGTCAAGTGTGCAAGGTGGATCTTATCTCTGGTGTTTATTTCTTTCAATTTTCTTCATAGTTTTTTATACTAAATGACAAAATGTGTCAGTAGCTCAAAGATCAAACTATGCATATGTTGATACAGGAGTGGAATTTTGACTGAAGATCTTGTTTGCACAAACCTCTGCTTGGTAATTTTGAGTTGGCAGAGTTCGGACCACACCAAATTAGTTATAATTTTAGAGTTGGAATTCAGGAAAGGGTCTGAAATAGAAAGTGTTTGTTAGAGAAATAGCTTGAAATAGGATTTGATTGCTACTTCCAATCTAGGAGTGGTTTCTTGATTTACTCTTAGACTGGATGCCGGTCAACACATTGAAAGTCTCAGACTTCAAAACCTTGAAAATAGAAGAGAATAATAGTTGTTTGGGAAGTATGCATTTTGTACAGACAGCTACCCTTTGGAGCTTTGATAACTATTTAGTCAAATATCCACACCAACTCACCTTCATCCCCTTGCTACGCATTAATCCTAGACTCCACCCACCAATCGCCCCCTCTCCCCCCACTCCCCAACCAAACCCGGAGGTAAAAATATTTGACGAATACCCTTAGCAACACCCCCTTGTTGTTGTAAACAAATAATGCCTGGAAACTAAAATAATTAAGATTGATGGGGAAGGAGCAGGCTTCTACTTCCCTTCCTCGGGGTGAAATTTCGCAACAGAGTCCTATGGAGAGATGTTGCCAGTTTCTACCAATCAGTTTGCCCCCACAAACAAACTCTCCTACTTCTGCCCTCTCTCTATATCCCCCAATAAGTTTTCCTCCCTTTCCTCTATTCCTTTCCTCTTCCCTGACATCTCCTCTCTCCCCTACCTCTTTCCTCTTACTTTGCCACCTTCGCTCTCAGCTCTATCCTCCCACTTGTCTCCCTTCCCCTCCTTCCCCCCCCCCCCCACCCCCTCCTCACTCCCCTTCCCTTTTCCCTTCATTGTCGTCTTCTTCTCATTTTCCCTTTCCTTCCACCATTAGATGCCTCACCTGCCCCTCCAGTATTCTCTCCTGCAACTCCCTTCTCTCCTTCCTCCTCGATCTTCAATTCTCCCTTCATGTTTCCCCTTCCTGGGTTGAATTACCTACAGCTTTTTTTGACCCAAATATTACACTTCGTCTTGACCCCACAGGAGCAATTCAATGGGTGATTAATTAAGAATTTTACTTATTAAACTGTGTTTATTTCAATATCAGATGTGTTAACTGTAAATATGGAAATGTTGGCTTGAAAAGGATGCTTGAAACTGTGAAGACACGACCAGGTTTAAGACTTAAGCAAATATCCAATATAAACACTTTTTTTTGTCACATTAAGTGTTTTGCATATTGTTCTCTGCTGTTATACAAAACAAAATGTCACTGCAGTATTTATTTATGCCAATCTTTTGTAAAACATGTCAAAAGCAAAATGTATTTTCTTTATGTTAGTTCATATTCAGTAAATTAGTGAGAGGGTATCGTAGATCAGAAGATTAAGACGGAGAATTAATTTGCATGGGACTAAGAAACAGCAGACATTGGTAGGAGTTACTTATAGCCACCAAAGAGTGGTGGTAATGTAAGGCATGGTACAAATCAGGAAATCAGAGATGCATGTAACAAGGATAGCACAGTAGTCATGGGCAACTTAAAAATACATGCAGACTGGATAAAATTAATTAGCACCAATGCTGTGGAGGACAAATTCCTTGAATATCAGATGGCTTTCCAGAACAGTGGCCGGGATTCTCCGACCCCCTGCCGGGTCGGAGAATCCCCGGGTGAAGGCGCGAATCCTGCCCCGCCACCCCGACGTGGCTGCCCTATTCTCCAGGCCCCCCGGCGATTCTTCGGGCCCCGATGGGCCGAGCAGTCGTCCAGTTCTGGCCAGTGCCGCCGGCGTGAATTACTCACCTCACGCACAGGGGGATCCGACCCTGGGGGGGTCCCCCACGGTGGCCTGGCCCACAATCGGGGCCTACTGATCTGCAGGCGGGCTTGTTCTGTGGGGGCCTTCTTTCCTCCATGCCGGGCCTCTTTAGGGCTCTGCCATATTGCCCAGGGGCCGGCGCGGAGAAGAGAACTCCTGCGCATGCACGGAAATTCGCCGGCCGGTTTGCGCATGCGCGAGATCACGCCGGCCGTTCCATGCATGCGCGAACCCGTGCCGGCTGGAGCAGCGGGGACAACACCGGCAGCAACCTAGCCCCCGAGAAAGGTGAGAATTCCTCACCTTAGGGGGCCATTGACACCGGACTCGTTGGTGCCGGTTTTCCGGACATAGCCCCATTTTCAGAGAATCCCGCCCAGTATGTTCAGGAACTAACTAGGGAATTGTCTATTATAGGTCTATAATAATAATAATAATCTTTGTCACAAGTAGGCTTACATTAACACTGAAATGAAGTTACTGTGGAAAAACCCCTAGTTGCCACATTCCGGCGCCTGTTCGGGTACACGGAGGGAGAATTCAGAATGTCCACATTACCCAACAGCACATCTTTTGGGACTTGTGGGAGGAAACCGGCGCACCCGGAGGAAACCCACGCAGATACAGGGAGAATGTGCAGACTCCATACAGACAGTGACCCAAGCCGGGAATCGAACCTGGGACCCTGGCGCTGTGAAGCAATGGTGCTAACCAATGTGCTACCATGCAGCCCATGGCATTATGCAATGAGAAAGGGCTATTAATCATTTTGTTGTAAAGGAGCCTTTAGGGAAGAGTCACCATAATATGAGAAATGTTAAATACATTTTGAAAGTGATGTAGAACAATCCAAATATAGGGGTCTTAAAACTAAACAAAGGAAACTACAAAGGTGTGTGGGGAAATTGGCTCCAATGAAAGGTATTACAGTAGAGAGCAATGGTTAGAATATAAATAATTAATACAAGATTTACAACAAATTTATGTTCCTTCGAGGCACTAAAACCCAATCGGAATAATGATCCAACCATGCTACTAAGAGGAGTTAAAGATCATATGAGATTAAAGAAAAAGGTTATAAATTGCCAGAAGTAGTAAGCCTGAGGATTAGGAACATTTCAGAATTCAGCAAAGGAGGACACTTGGTCATATTTCTACAAATTATTTTGAATAAAAAGGGGGAGATGTTGGGTTCAACAAGGACCAAGACGGGAACATGAAATATGAGAATAAACTAATGAGAAATATAATAATGGAGTGTAAAAGCTTCGAAAAGTATGTAAAGAGGAAATAATTAACAAAGACATGTGTGGGCCCTTTACAGGCAGAGGCAGGAAAATATATAACGAGGGATAAGGAAATGGCAGAGGAACAAATATAATTCTTTGGTCTGGACTTTATCCTCCAGGTGGGGAGCCAGAGTCAGGATAATTCCCAGCATGGCTGGCCTGCCTCAGGAAAAAGTACCCTCCAAGGTGGTGTCTTCGTTGCTGGGGGCAGGGGGTGAAAACGGGTTGGAGTCAGGCCAGCTAACCTGAGTGGATGTGTGGAAGCAGCCATAGGGGCTGCTGGCTGCTGAGGTGGGCTGTTTAAATGGCCCACCTCGGTGTCCCAGTTAAAATAAAAAAAGAAAGGCCCTCCAGCCTTCACCCCTCATATCCCTTCAGCTTCCAAACACACCCTATATCCCATCCATGCCAGGTCATGGGCCAAGAACACATAATGAATGAGGTTTGGCTGAGAGCTCAGACCATTAGGTTTGGGAGAGAAAGAAGATACATTATTTGATGGACTGCTCAGACTCTTTCGGAGACTCAGTGCCGACTCGATGGGCCGAATTGCCTCTTTCTACACTAGGGGTTACATGATGAAGGATTTTATGAAAAGTATTAATAGGGGATATCAATGGAATAGATGAACCTGTTTCATTGTGTAATGTTAAGAAGTAACTTTGTAAGTTCAAAACGTCATCCTCATGCCACCTATGCTAAGCTCTGCCCTTCCACCCACACCATGTGGCCCTTCATGCCCCCGATACTAAGCTGTGTCACTTCCATATCCATTCACTCACAGTACACTTTCTAAAAGCACTTAACACCATAGTATAAAGCTGAATATGCAAAACAAATGTTTAAAAAACTTTGAAAAAAGAATATATTCATAACTTTCTCCTATGTTAAAAGAAATCTGCATTATAAGATAAATTGTGTCAATCATCCAGGCTCTTGACAAAAACTACAAACCATTGAAACCACTTCACTTGTGTAAACAAACATTGCGAAGTTGACAGCAGTGATCAGAGAGTCTGAGCAGTCCATCAAATAATGTATCTTCTTTCTCTCCCAAACCTAATGGTCTGAGCTCTCAGCCAAACCTCATTCATTATGTGTTCTTGGCCCATGACCTGGCATGGATGGGATATAGGGTGTGTTTGGAAGCTGAAGGGATATGAGGGGTGAAGGCTGGAGGGCCTTTCTTTTTTTATTTTAACTGGGACACCGAGGTGGGCCATTTAAACAGCCCACCTCAGCAACCAGTGGTGAAGAAGCATTTAAAAGCAGCTTCCCCTTGTTAGCGGTCGCGTTGGCAGGATCGAGGCCGTATTTAACAAAAATGAGCACCCACGAGCTTCTTGTCATTACTGGCTGTGTCACCATCTGATTCACCAGACTCACACCTCAGCAACTCACCGCTAACAAGGGGAAGCTGCTTTTAAATGCTTCTTCACCACTCAGTCCAGTCAACACACAGGCGTGGCAGAGCTGCTCCTCGCTTTGGCAATGCCGATCTGGCCAGGCTTCTGGATGCAATAGATGCAAGATGGAACATCCTGTTCCCCTAAGAGGGCCCTGTTCCCCCAAGAGGGCCAGCAACAGGACCACCAATACACCTGGAAGGCAGTGGCAGTCAGTGCTAACGGCATGAATAGAAGGACCACTGTACAATATCAAAAGAAGACCAATGGCTTCCACTGAACTGCAAGGATACGTTACCACCTCGCTCCTGTTCCATACCAGTTCTGCAGGCCACCACCCCCCAAAAAAAATTCCCAAACCCCTCCTTCCACAGATCACTAGCTGACACCTCGCACCCTCCCCATGCTGATCTTTGTGCTTCTTCCTCAGAACCCACTAGCACCCACCAGAACAACCACTTCATGTCTAGGTGCATTGCCCACATATGCCACTTGCTATTGACCCCCCTGACCCATTAAGAGTGCGGCTCACAATGCCCTCTCTTTGTCCCCACAGGAGAAGATAGCCCATAATAAATGACAAAGCCAAGATGGGGAAAAGAGTACCTGACATACCAGTTCTCAAACCTTATAAGGAACGGGAGTTCACGGGGTTGACCGAGAAGAGAGCAGTCACTGACAGCGAAGTTGGCCTGCGCAACAGAGGTGAGGATCCTCTGCCCCATCACAGATGACCTGTCTCAAGTGAGTTGTTCATGTGATACAAAATTATCCTTCCCTCTCACAGACCACAAGTCCATTCTCTTGCAAGATCACCAATTGATGGGGCAGAGCCATCAGGAGTTGTTGTCCTCTCCGCCATCCATGAGAACATCTCAGATGAGAGCGCTGAGGGTACCACCATCAAGGCATCAGAGCTGTCACCCCCCACCTTCCACCAGTACAGAGACACACACCTCGGCGGACGACATTGGTGGACAATCTGGTGAACACCACACAGTTGCTGATGCACATTAGGCAGAGATAGGAGCATCCAAGGGAGTCAGCAGTCAGAGGTTTGCTGGATCCCAGGACTCAGCTGGGTCTCAGTTAGATGCCGAGCCTCCGGACAAGGTAATACCATACCTGATGCAAATGCTCGGACATAGCGTGAGATTCAGGAGGGGATGTCAGTGACATTCTGGCGAGTGCATAGCTAATTAGAGGAGTGCCAAAGGCCAGGGGCACAGAAGATGATGCTGACAATGCATGATACCAAGACCAACACTGCTAGGGTGGCGGCCACAGTGGAAAGATCGGGGGAACGAGGTCAGCATCTTGAATAGTGGCGCCAAAGGCGTGGCTCAGTCAGTGACAACCATGGCTGAGGGCCTCAACATCATGTTCCAGTCGATGCGGGATATGTCCCAGGTGCAGGTGGACATTGCCGAGACAGCGTAGAGCATGACTCAGTCACCTGAGGACCATTGCTGAGGGCGTCAACACCATGGTGCAAACAATGGGGAGCCACCAGGGCTGGCAGTGCCAGATGACGCTGAGGCCTCTGGAGCTCACTCCAGCTGACCCTCCATCCCATGGAGACCCCAGGGGCTCTACAGGCACTGTAAGGGAGGAGGAAGTGCTGAAGGCCAACATCTGTTCGCCTGACAAACTGAACGACGAGAAAATAATGGTAGAATTGGACAGGGACAACGTGGATTGTGAAAGGGAAATCATGGGCTGGATTCTCTCAGCCTGGGGCTGGGCCGGAGAATCACCGCGACCAGCGCAAATTGCGCCACGCCGTTCCGACGCCGGGACGCGATTCTCTGCAGAGCGGAGAATCGGCGCCATTGGCACTGGCGTGATTGGCGCAGCGCAGGTCGAGGGCCGCTCTATGCGGCCCCCCCCCCCGCCGATTCTTGGCCCGGGATGCTCCGAACGGCCATAACAAAAAAGCCGAGTTCCGCCGGCGCCGTCTACATGTGGTCCTACCCGGCGGGACCTCGGCGTGGAAGGGTCCGGGGGCAGCCTGTGGGGAGGGACGGGGGGTCTGACCCCAGGGGGGGCCTCCGCTGTGGCCTGGCCTGCAATCGGGGCCCGCCGATCGGCGAGCCAGCCTCTCAGGCTGGAGGCTTCCTTTCTTACCCGCCGGCCCCTGTAGCCCTTCGCCATGTTGCGCGGGGCCGGCACGGAGAAGGGAGCCACTGCGCATGTGTGCGTTGGCGCCAGTGCCGCTGCGCCTGCGTGTATTGGCGCCGGTGCCACTGCGCATGCATGGACCCCGCGGCGCCCAGTTTACGACAGCGTCAACACTTAGCCTCAGGATCAGAGAATCCGCCCAATGTTTGACAAATCTGTTGCATTTTTGAGGATGTAACTTGCAGAATGGATAAGGTGGGAACCAACGGATATGTTGTACTTAGATTTTCAGAAGCCTTTATATCAGGTCCCACACAAGGGTCATTGAACAAAATTAGAGCACAAGGATTGACGGTAATATATTGGCATTCATTGAAAATTTATTCATGGACATCAAACCAGAGAATAGGAATAAACAGTTCATTCTCAGGTTGGCAGGCTGTGGCTAGTGGGATACCGCAAGAATCAGCGCTGGGGCCCCAACCTTTTACAATCTATATCAATGATTTGGATGTGGGGACTAAACGTAATTGGCTGGATTCTCTGTTCCTGAGACTAAGTGTTGACCCCGGGGCAGGAAATGTGGACTTCCACGATAGCATAACTGGGGCCGCACCTGTACCGATTCAGTGATAGTTGAGGGGCTAGCACCAATGCCACGTGGAACGCAATCGATTTCAATGTGAAATGGTGCCGGATTCACAAGGGCGTGATTGACACTCGGGAAGCTGACAAGTTGCAGCTGCATATACACATTACAATCCCCACACACACTTAACCCAGCCAACAAGGTGGGGCTGGTTTCGCTGGAGCACGTCCGTCCCACTGATGGATCAGCTGGGGCCAGAGGGCATTTAGGAGTGTGGCCTGGGGGATACCCATACAGCCTGTGACCGTAAGTTTAAAGTGGCAGTCAGCGGCATGTACAGCTGCATGTCTGCCTAGCAGGCTGTGACAATGGTGTTTCGTGCACGTCCACCCTGACCCCACAGTCCACTTCCTGGCCACTGTCTGCTACTCCTCCTCTGGCAGAAACCCCCGGCCAGCGGCACAACTGTCCCTCTACCTCAGCAACCAGGCACCTGTTTCATGATTTTTAAAAGCACAAGTGAACCTCGGGGGAATTCGCTCCAGTGGAAACAGAGTATCACGAAGGCCCCATAGAAAACTGGGTCAGGCCCACCAATGATATGCCAACGGCATTTACTGTACGTGCATTCTGGAACGCATTGACGCCTAGGTCGAGGCAACGGAGAATTGCGATTTGGTGTGAAACCGGCACTGGCCATGATTTTGCCATTGGAACTGATTCTCCGCCCAATCGCTTTTCCCGATTTTGACGTTGGCTGACAGAGAATCCCGCCCATTCCCATGTTTGACACACAACTATGTGAGGATGTGAGGTGGATGCAAAGAGGCTTCAAGGGGATTTAGACAGACTAAACGAGTGGATATGAACATGGCAAATGGAATATAAAGTGGAAAAATGTGAAGTTATCTACCTTAGTCGGAAAAACAGAAATGCAGAGTATTTTTTAAATGGTGAGAGATGAGAAAGTGTTGATGTCCAAAGCGATCTGACTGTTCTTCTTTGTGAGTCACTGAAAGCTAGCAAACAGGTGCAAGCAAGTAATTACGAAGGCAAATAGCACACTGGTCTTTATTATAAAAGGAATTGAGTACAGAGTGAAGATACCTTGTTGCAACTCTATAGAGTTTTGGTGAGACCACATCTGGAGTATTGTGTACAGTTACCTTACTGTGAAAAGATATAATTAGCTCAACAAATATTAACTGACTGATTCCTGGGATGGCAGGATTGTCCAATGAGGAGAGAGGAGACTGGGTCTGTATTTTGAATAAGTTGATTACCCCCAGGACATAATCCTCTATGTGTGTGGCCAAGATCTTTGCCAGCAATTTCGCATCTACATTTAACAGGGAGATTGGCCTATAGGAGCCACAGCTCTCCGGATCCTTATCCCGCTTCAAAATAAGGGAAATCAATGCCCGCAATAATGTTGGGGGGAGCACTCCCAGCTCCTTTTCTTAGCCTCTGGCTGCTGTTGTGTACAGAGCCAAGAGTCCTGCTTCTTTTCCAAAACACCTTTATTTTTCCTTTGAACACACTCAGCAACAAACTGTATCATCACATCACATGCTCCAAAGGTCAGCTGTAGCCTCTTTACATATCAGTGCCAATTATTGGGATCAATGAGACATCTAATTGGAATGTTTCTTAACCCATTCCTTAATAACTGTGACTCGTTAAAAGCCTTTACCAAGAGCTGCCCCAACAGCCTGGAAAACATTTTATAAAACTCCACCGGGTATCCGGCTGGTCCCGGGGCTTGACCTGATTACATTGCCCCCAATCCGTCTACAACTTCCCCAAGCCCAATTGGGGCTCACAAATCCTCCACCAACTCCTCATCTATCCTCGGGAACTCCAGCCCTCCCAGAAATCGCTTCATACCCTCCTCCCCGGCTGGGGTTCCGACTTATACAATTTACTATAAAACTCCCGAAACACATAATTTACCCCCGCCGGATCAAAACCACCTCCCCCCTGTATCTCTCACTTTCCCAATCGCTCTCCCCGCCTCCTGTTTCCTCAGATGGTGCACCAGCATCCTTCTGGCTTTTTCCCCATATTCATACACCACACCTTTACCTTCCTCAGCTGTCCCTCTGCCTTACTTGTGGATGGGAGCTCAAATTCAAGCTGCAATCTCTGACATTCCTTTGTCATGTGAGAGTACCTTTAAGAAATGGGTGTATATAAATGGATGTGTATATAAATATATGTAGTGAGAGTACCTTTCAGAAATGGGTGTTTACTACTGCAGTGATGCCAGAGAGTGGGTGGAGCTGGGCTGTCTGTCAGCTTTTCACTTTCGTTTTTGAGCAGGCTGCAGGGTGTGTTTTAGTTTCATTTTCAGTGTTGGAGCTGAAGCCAGACCAAGCAGGGGTACTGCTGTTCTCTCTGCCATCAAAAGACTATCTCTTGATCATTTGGTGAATTCAGAATTATAAATGTTTTCAGTAGTGACTTTAACCTGATGTGCTTCAAATAAAGGTTTTGTTTTTAAGTCGTATGGATGTTAAAAAGGAAAGCTTAAAGGTTTACTTAGTGTTGTAGTCTTTGGGGGTTGTATTTGAATTAATGGTTGCTAAGATGTTCACTGTATGTTTTAAAAAGGTTAACTTGAGTTCATAGAATAAACATTATTTTGCTTTAAAAAATACTTTTCCATTTCTGCTGTACCACACCTGTAGAGTGGGCCGTGTGCTCCCCATACCACAATCTAGTAAAAGTTGTGGGTCAGATGAACTCCATGATACACTTTGGGGTTCTCTAAACCCTGGCCCATAACACCTTCAAATGCCCATCTTCCAGAGACTCCGCGTACTTCCTGTCCACCTATAAAATTTCACCTACCAGCCTGTCCAACTCTGCCCGCTCAGCCTTCTTCTAATGGGCCCGAATTGAGATGAATTCCCCCCTAATAACTGCCTTCAGTGCCTCCCAAACCACCCCCGCCGAAACCTCATCAGGGTCTTTGATCCCTATATATCCCCGAATGGCCTCCCTCACCCGCTCACGTTCCTCCTTCTCCGTTCGCAGCCCCACTTCCAACCTCCATTGCAGGCACTGAGCCTTTCCCTTGCTGACTTGCAAGTCCACCCAATGCGCAACGTGATCTGATACCACTACTGCTGAATATTCAGCATCTTCCACCTCAGCCAGCAGCGTTTTGTCCATCACAAGGAAGTCTATCCGGGAATACACCTTCTGCTCATGGGAGTAGAATTCAAACTCCTTACTCCTCGGCCTCCCAAATCTCCACGGATCGGCCTCTCCCATGCGCTCCATGAACTCCCGAAGCTCCTTTGCCATAGCTGATACCTTCCCAGACCTCGAACTCGACCAATCCATCCTTGGATCCAGGACCGTATTGAAATCTCCCCTCATAATCAGTCGATGTGAATCTAGGTCTGGGATCTTCCCAGGACCCGTCTAACAAACTCAACGTCATCCCAGTTCGGGGCGTTATATATTTACCAATACCACTGCCATTCCCTCCAGCTTCCCACTGACCATAACATATCTACCCCCCCCCCGGGTTCGCTTCTATATTCCCCACCTTGAATGCCACCCACTTATTAACCAAGATCGCCACCCCCCTCGTTTCCCTCCCTTCCATTTATTGGTTCAAAGCTGCTTCCAGGATGTTACTTGCATCCTTCTTTGGTGAACACAGTACGAACTCTTACAACACCAGGTTAAAGTCCAACAGGTTTGTTTCGATGTCACTAGCTTTCAGAGCGCTGCTCCTTCCTCAGGTGAATGAAGAGGTCTGTTCCAGAAACACATATATAGACAAATTCAAAGATGCCAAACAATGCTAGGAATGCGGGCATTAGCAGGTGATTAAATCTTTACAGATCCAGAGATGGGGTAACCCCAGGTTAAAGAGGTGTGAATTGTGTCAAACCAGGACAGTTGGTAGGATTTCGCAGGCCAGATGGTGGGGGATGAATGTAATGTGACATGAATCCCAGGTCCCGGTTGAGGCCGCACTCATGTGTGCGGAACTTGGCTATAAGTTTCTGCTCGGTGATTCTGCGTTGTCGCGGGTCCTGAAGGCCTCCTTGGAGAACGCTTACCCGGAGATCAGAGGCTGAATGCCCTTGACTGCTGAAGTGTTCCCCGACTGGAAGGGAACATTCCTGCCTGGTGATTGTTGCGCGATGTCCATTCATTCGTTGTCGCAGCGTCTGCATGGTCTCGCCAATGTACCACGCTTCGGGACATCCTTTCCTGCAGCGTATGAGGTAGACAACGTTGGCCGAGTCGCACGAGTATGTACCGCGTACCTGGTGGGTGGTGTTCTCACGTGTAATAGTGGTATCCATGTCGATGATCTGGCACGTCTTGCAGAGATTGCCATGACAGGGTTGTGTGGTGTCGTGGTCACTGTTCTGAAGACTGGGTAATTTGCTGCACACAATGGTTCGTTTGAGGTTGCGCGGTTGTTTGAAGGCAAGTAGTGGGGGTGTGGGGATGACCTTGGCAAGATGTTCATCGTCATCAATGACGTGTTGAAGGCTGTGAAGAAGATGACGTAGTTTCTCCGCTCCGGGGAAGTACTGGACGACGAAGGGTATTCTGTCGGTTGTGTCCCATGTTTGTCTTCTGAGGAGGTCGGTCCGGTTTTTTGCTGTGGCGCGTTGGAACTGTCGATCGATGAGTCGAGTGCCATATCCCGTTCGTACGAGGGCATCTTTCAACGTCTGTAGATGTCTGTTACGCTCCTCCTCGTCTGAGCAGATCCTGTGTATACGGAGCGCTTGTCCATAGGGGATGGCTTCTTTAATGTGTTTAGGGTGGAAGCTGGAGAAGTGGAGCATCATGAGGTTATCCGTGGGTTTGCGGTAAAGCGAAGTGCTGAGGTGACCGTCCTTGATGGAGACGAGTGTGTCCAAGAATGCAACTGATTTTGGAGAGTAGTCCATGGTGAGTCTGATGGTTGGATGGAACTTATTAATGTCATCGTGTAGTCGTTTCAGTGATTCTTCGCCGTGGGTCCAAAGGAAAAAAATGTCATCGATGTATCTGGTGTATAACATCGGTTGAAGGTCCTGTGCGGTGAGTAGGTCCTGTTCAAACTTGTGCATGAAGATGTTGGCGTATTGGGGTGTGAATTTGGTCCCCATGGCTGTTCCGTGCGTCTGGATGAAGAACTTGTTGTCGAAAGTGAAGACGTTGTGATCCAGAATGAAGCGGCACTAATTCTTTGGTGAAGACTGATGTAAAATACCAGGATTCACCTGAGGAAGGAGCAGCGCTCCGAAAGCTAGTGACATCGAAACAAACCTGTTGGACTTTAACCTGGCGTTGTAAGACTTTGTACTGTAAAATACCTGTTCAGTTCATTCGCCAACATCTTGCTTTCCATTATCAATTCTCCAGACTTACTTTCTGTGGGACCAACACTCACCTTGTTAATTCGTTTCTTTTAAAAATATTTATACAAGCTCTTAACATCCATTTTTATATTTATGACTAGCTTTCTCTTGTACTCTGATTTTTCCCTCCTTCTTAATCTTTTAGTCATACCTTGCTGTTTCTTATATTCTGTCCAATCTTCTGATCTGCCATCTGTCTTTGCACAATTATATGCTTTTTATTTAAGTTTGATGCTATCTTTAACCTTTCTAGTTAACCATGGCTGGTGAGTCTGTCCCTTGGACTTTTTCTTACTCATTAGAATGTACCTCTTCCTTGCATTCTGAAATATTGCCCTAATTGTTTGCCACTGCATCTCCGTTGACTTACCCCTAATTTGCAAATTCACTTTAGCCAGCTCAGCTTCCATGCCCTCATAATTGTCCTTATGTAATTTTAAATAACATGAGGCTGGATTCTCCGATTTTGAGGCTATGTCCGGAGCAAGTGTCTAGTCTTATGACCAAAACGTTGGCGCCGCCCCCACACCAATGTTCCGCCCAGTGGGGGCTAGCAGCCGCACCACGTAAAGCCTGCTTCACCTGCAGATATGGATGGAAAATTGCCGGGGTTCGTGGCCGCGCATGTGCACAGTGGGGACTTGCAGCAGTCGCGCCTTACAACATGGCACTGGCTGCGTGAGGACCCGGCATGCCAGATAGTGCCCCCCTGTTGTCATGATATTTAGATCAGCATATCATGGTGCAATCAAACACACACTGATGGACAGGCAGTAGGACCAACCAACAAAGACACAACATCGCAGCCAATCACCAGTGAGAGTACATGCACTATAAAATTAGGGGACACTATAGTTCCCGCTCATTCCAGCAGCAGCCAGCTCAGAGCACCGAGCTCAGAGCCTGCCACTCAGACATTCACCATGTGCTGAGTGCCTCACCCAGATAGTAATAGGAGAGGATCCACAGATTAGCTGGTAATGCACGTACCCAAGTTAGCAGTGTGCTGTTATAGTTAAGTAGTAAATACAATTGAGTTACACCATCTCCAGCCGTGTTGGATCGTTTGTACACCAGAACACCCAACACGACACCTGTAACCCCTCCTCGCCACCCTGGACCACCCCCCACCATTCCCCCCAGCCCCCATCGCAGCCCCCATGGCCAGCGGCTCTCCCCCTCAACTGTGGTGACGCTGGACACAGTCCACAGCCGCGAGATGCCCGAAAACTGTGACCACACGCTCCCCACGCTGTTAGGAAGTCGGCCCATCGGGGACAGAGCATTGGGGGAGGGCCTCAGGTGACGTCCTGCGGCTGCCAGTATGGCGATGACGCCTTTTTTGAGTGGGCAGAGCATCTGAAAAACGTGCCGCCCCTAATTTTGGCGTCAATAAAGAATAAAGGGGAGGCTATTTAGGACTGAGATGATGAGAAATTTCTTCACTTGCAGGGTGGTCATATTTTAAAGTTCTCTATCCCAGGAGGTTATGCAGGCTCAGTCACCAAGTATGTTCAAGACAGGGATCAATAGATTTCTAGACAATAAGGACAACAAGAGATACGGGGATACTGCGGGAAAATGCTGTTGAGGTAGAAGATCAGCCATGAGCTAATTTAATGGGCTTGAGGGGTTGGATGGCCTAGTCCTGCTCCGAGTTCCTATGCTATATTTTTCACTGCCCATCTTAACCAGGGTGGTATGCCATTTATTAATTAAAATTGGTAGCATTTGAGATAAACATGGATAATAACAATTGAGAAATCAGGGACAACATTCATGTGCTTTCAAAATGTAACCTGGTACTTAGAACATTTTGAAACAATGCCTTAAATATGTTTCTTCTGGTTCTGAATACTTTAAAATATAGGGTACAAGAGCTAACTAAAGAGTTAGTCATTGATTTTGTTGCAAAGCAAAACTGAACTAGTGTATTTTTTGATATTGAATACTCATGAAAGCAGTGATCCAGAACTTGTAACAAAACCTACACCAGTCCAGCTGCTCAGGGAATACACAAAGGTGTAAATAAACCAGTCCAATTGTATCGCAAAATTTGGCTCCAACTCCATCCACACGTTTGCTCATGACACAACAGTAGTGGATCGGATCTCGAACAATGATGACTCAGAGTGCAGGAGAGAGATGGAGAACATAGTGGAGTGGTATAGAGACAACAATCTCTCCCTCAATGTCAGCAAAACTAAAGGGCTGGTCATTGACTTCAGGAAACAAAGTATCATACAAAGCATCAATGGTGCCGAAGTGGAGATGGTTGATAGCTTCAAATTCTTAGGTGTGCACATCACTAAAACTTTGTCCTGGTCCCCCCATGTCGACGCTCCCACCAAGAAAGCACAACTGTGCGAAACTAAGGAAAGTCGGTATATCCACATTGACTCTCAGCAACTTTTACAGATACACCATAGAAAGCATCCTATCGGGCTGCATCACAGCCTGGTATGGCAACTGCTCGGCCCAAGACCGTAAGATACTACAGAGAGTTGTGAACACAGCCCAGTCCATCACACGAACCTGCCTCCCATCTGAAGTGTTGGGTCCTCTGATACAGAGACGAACCAACACGGTTGCAAATGGTACAACCAGTTTTATTTCAATCAACTATTAACATCGTAAACTCTGGTACTCAGCACATGGTGAATGTCTGAGTGGCTGACAATGAGGTCTGTGCCCTGAGCCCTCTCCTGCTCGCGTGCCCAGGAAGTGTTGTGTTCCCTGTTTTGTACTGTGTATGCTCTTGTCTGTGTTTGGCTGTCGTGTTGTGTGTGTTGATTGGTCCGTTGATCTGTCCATCATTATGTATGTATGTATGTGCTATGATGTTCACCTGAATATCATGACATCCCCCCTTTTTTTACAAGATTATGTGCCTACGTGGTTATAAATAGAGATGTGTACTGAGTGTAGCTAAATGTGTGTGTGTGTAATATTTACAGAATGTACATGGGGCTTAACTACATACAAGGGGCGATGTCGGGTGTGACATACTAACGAGGTTGTACCATAAACAAACAACGGGGAAATGTTGAACGATAGAACAAATTCCTGTAACGATAAGAACATCAACATATTAACACAGTGGTTGCATGATTTCAATGTATAAACAGTCTCATAAGTCCAGTCTAGTAGGTGGGCGACGAATTCGGGTTGACCGCCTCAAGGGTAGGTCTGGAACCACCTGCTGAGGAACGGGCCTGGCCACGGGCGACGACGGAAGGGGCATGGTAGCAGGCAGCTCCACAAAGTCGATATCAGGAACAACAGGAGGGCACGGTGTCAGTGTAAGGTCTCGTAGCGAACGTGGAAGCAGGCGAAGAGCCCGGCGATTGCGCCTACGAACGGATCCATCAGGCATGCGAACCAGGAACGAGCGGGGAGCCACGCGTCGGAGAACTTCGGCAGGTGCTGACCAGCCATCCTCTGGTAGGTGGATGCGGACTTCGTCTCCAGGGGCCAGGTCGGGAAGATCAGTTGCCCGTGTGTCATATGACCTCTTCTGGCGACCGCACTGCAGTTGCATCCTGTGCAGTACCGGATCATGGTCAATTGTGGGTGCCAGAATGGAAGGCACAGTGGTCCTGAGGGTGCGACCCATCAACAGCTGGGCTGGTGAGAGACCAGTGGCTAGTGGGGCCGAGCGATAGGCCAGCAGGGCGAGGCAGAAATCCGATCCGGCAGCAGCAGCCTTGCAGAGGAGCCGCTTGATAATGTGAACGCCCTTCTCCGCCTTTCCATTGGACTGGGGGATGCAGAGGGCTAGACGTCTCGTGTGTGAAACCATACGAGGCAGCAAACGATGACCATTCCTGGCTGGCGAAACAGGGCCCATTGTCCGACATGACAGTCATCGGAATGCCGTGGCGAGTGAAGGTGTCTTTGCAGGCCCTTATGATATCGGACGACGTCAAATCGTGCCGGCGTATGATCTCTGGATAGTTGGAGAAGTAGTCAATGACGATGACATAGTCCCTGCCGAGCGCGTGAAAGAGGTCCACACCCACCTTCGCCCAGGGTGACGTCACCAGCTCATGGGGCAGAAGCGTCTCAGGAGGTTGCGCCGGCTGAAACCTTTGGCAGGTGGGGCAGTTGGGAACCATATCGGCAATATCATCATTGATGCCCGACCAGTATACCGCCTCTCGGGCCCTCCATCTGCACTTCTCGACCCCCAGGAGGCCTACGTGTAGTTGGTCGAGAACCAGCTTGTGCATGCTGTGCGGAATCACAATCCGGTCCAGCTTCAGAAGGACACCATCAATGACGGGCAGGTCGTCTCGGACATTGTAGAACTGCGGGCACTGCCCTTTGAGCCACCCTCCTATCATGTGGCGCATCACACGTTGTAGAAGGGGGTCAGCCGCAGTCTCTCGGCGAATACGGGCCAGACTGGAGTCGTCAGCTGGCAAATTTGTCGATGTGAAGGCCACCTGCGCCTCGCCCTGACATACGAACCCCTCCGAATCTGGCAGCGTGCTCACTGCTCTAGATAGGGCATCCGCAATGATAAGGTCCTTCCCTGGGGTGTAGACCAGTTGGAAGTCGTACCTCCTGAGTTTAAGTAGGATGCGCTGGAGGCGAGGGGTCATCTCGTTCAGGTCCTTGTTTATGATGCTGACCAGGGGGCGGTGGTCAGTTTCACCAGTGAACCGGGGAAGACCATACACATAGTCATGGAACTTGTCTAAACCGGTTAGCAAGCCCAGGCACTCCTTTTCGATCTGCGCGTAGCGCTGCTCTGTGGGGGTCATGGCCCACGATGCATAGGCGACCGGGACCCATGACGCAGTGTCATCCCGCTGCAGGAGCACTGCCCCAATGCCAAACTGGCTGGCATCCGTCGAGATTTTAGTGGCACGAGACGTGTCGAAAAACGCCAATACCGGTGCTGTGGTGAGCTTGAGTTTGAGCTCCTCCCATTCCTGCTGGTGTGTGTGCTGCCACTGGAACTCCGTGGACTTTTTGACGAGGTGGCGCAGAGCTGTCATGTGGGAGGCAAGGTTGGGAATGAACTTCCCCAGGAAGTTGACCATGCCTAGGAAGCGTAGTACCGCTTTCTTGTCTGCCGGCTGCGGCATGGCTGTGATGGCGCTCACCTTGTCTGCATCCGGACGGACCCCTGACCAGGAAATGTGGTCCCCCAGGAACTTCAGCTCGCTTTGGCCGAAAGAACAGCACGGGCAGCACGGTAGCATTGTGGATAGCACAATGCTTCACAGCTCCAGGGTCCCAGGTTCGATTCCGGCTTGGGTCACTGTCTGTGCGGAGTCTGCACGTCCTCCCCGTGTCTGCGTGGGTTTCCTCCGGGTGCTCCGGTTTCCTCCCACAGTCCAAAGATGTGCAGGTTAGGTGAATTGGCCAATGATAAATTGCCCTTAATGTCCAAAATTGCCCTTGGTGTTGGGTGGAGATGTTGAGTTTGGGTAGGGTGCTCTTTCCAGGAGCCGGTGCAGACTCAAAGGGCCGAATGGCCTCCTTCTGCACTGTAAATTCAATGTTAATCTATGATTAATCTAGGACAAAGGTTCGGCACAACATCGTGGGCCGAAGCGCCTGTTCTGTGCTGTATTTTCTATGTTCTATGTTCTATATAGAACACTTGGCTCGGTTGAGGCGCAGGCCGTTTACACGTATGCGTGCAAAGACGCGTTGGAGACGATAGATGTGCTCCTGTGGTGTGGTGGACCAGATGATGACGTCGTCCACGTATACGCGCACCCCTTCGATGCCTTCCATCATCTGCTCCATGATCCTATGAAAGACCTTGGATGCCGAGATGATGCCAAATGGCATTCGGATGCAGCAGAACCTGCCGAAAGGGGTGTTGAAGGTGCACAGCCTTCGGCTGGACGGATCGAGTTGGATCTGCCAAAAACCCTTAGAGGCATCCAGATTCGTAAACATTTTCGCCTGGGCCATTTCGCTCGTGATCTCTTCCCGTTTGGGTATGGGGTAATGTTCCCTCATAATATTGTTATTGAGGTCTTTTGGGTCAATACAGATCCGGAGCTGTATTTTTTTTTAAATTCTCCTCCATTTTCACATTTTCTCCCACATTTACATCCATCAACGATAAACAATAATCAGCAAGATATTTCAGTCCCCATAATAACAACAACGATCCCATCTACCCACCAACCCCCAAACCTCAACCCGCATGTTTACATAAACAAATGACAAAAATAAATCAGGGATTACCCGTAGTCACCCTTAATCTTACACAGCTCCCACCCCCCCCCCCCCACCCCCCTCCCCCACCCCCACCCCCCACCCACCCCACCCCAGGTCTCCAGCTCCTCCCGTCCACTGCCTCTTGTAAAACTCCTCCCCCTACCCTCGGTTCCTCCCCCCCCAACTTTCCATCCTGGCTAGACCACTCGGACCCTGCTCTGCCAGGCTCCGATGGCCGCAGCCCCTCCCCCCACCTCACTCCCGTTCACTGGCCGGCGCACACCGGCCCGCGTGGAGGCCCCCGCCCAGGTCCCTTTCCCACTTGCCCGACCCCAGGAAAGCCCAAAGATCCCCTTTTAGCACACAAACCCCGCCTATCCACCTACACCCCAAAGAACTCTCATTTCGAGTGAAAGTCTCGTCCCTTCCCTCGTCCAAATATATACCACCTTGGCTCCTTTAATCTCTACACCCGCGCGCAGTGATACAAAAAAGAAGAAAATACAGTCATGAGGTTACATCGGCACATGGCCATTCCTCAGTTTGTCAGTTCTGCCACAGTCCGTCTGCTTTCGCAAACTCCTCCGCTGCTTCCGCCGTTCCAAAATAAAAGTCCCTGAGCTTGTAAGTCACCCTCAGCTTCGCTGGATATACAATGCCACACCGCACCTTGCTAATGTACAGTGCCCTCTTCGCCCGGTTGAAGGCAGCCCGCCTCCTTGCCAGCTCCACCATAAAGTCCTGGTATACACGTATACCAGCTCCAGCCCACTGCACCACCCGCTTCTGCTTGGCCCAGCTCAGGACCTTCTCCTTCACCCTGTACCTACGGAAGCACAGTCACTGCCCTTGGCGGCTCACTCGCCTTTGGTACAGGCCTCCACGACCGATGAGCCCGATCCAGTTCATATCGGGAGGGGTCCTCCCCCTCCCCCAGTAGTTTTGCCAGCATCACGGCAAAATACTCAGTCGGCTTCGGTCCTTCAACTCCTTCGGGCAGCCCCACAATCCTCAAGTTCTGTCGCCTGGATCTGTTTTCCAGGTCTTCCATTTTTCCTCGCAGATCCTTGTTAGTATCCATCACCTTCCGCATCTCTTTCCCCATCGAGGCAAGTTGATCACCGTGCTGCAATAACGTCTCCTCCACTTCCTTCAGCGCCTCCCCTTGCTCTCGTACCTCCGCCACTGCGCTCGCCACCTCCGTCCTCACCGGGGAAACCGCCTCCTCCACCAGCACACTCAAAGCCTCCCTCATCGCCTTCCTCACCGTCTCCATGCATTTCGCAATCTGCGCCAACTGCTTTTCAAATTCTGCAGCCATCACCTTGGTTATTTCTTCAGCCGTAAGCAGTGCAGCCTTCCCTTGTGCTCCAGCCTCCATTTTTCCTGGTGACCCCGCGGTGACCTTTCCACTCCCCGACGGACCTCCAGCTGGTTTTTTTTCGGCCGTTTTTCTGCTCACCCTCGACATTTTTCTTTGGGGTTTTTCCCCCCCTGTGTCTTCTCAGTGCCTCCTCCGTGCCTTCTCCCTTCTTCTGCCGCCTCCGCGGACCCTGGGACCGGGCTTAAAGCCCCGAAATTGCCGTTCTCTCCATTGTGCGGCCGCCTCCCACCCACCGTCACCGGAAGTCTCGCCGGAGTGCTTCTTGACACACACCATGGAGCTGACCCACGGCGTTGGCTCCGTGACCCTGGATAGGACCCCTTGGTCCTGGAGATCCTGCAGCTGCTGCTTGAGGCGGTCTTTGAGTGGTGCAGGGACTCTGCGAGGTGCGTGAATGACCGGGGTGGCGTCTGGTTTGAGCCGAATTCTGTAGGTGTAGGGCAGTGTTCCCATGCCCTCGAATGCCGCCTGGTTGTGGGCGAGGAGCAATTGGAGCTGTGCGTTGAACTCTGCATCCGGGAAGTCAGACGTGCCGTCTGGAGAGAGAGAGAGAATTTGTTGCACAAGGTGGAGAGCCTTGCATGCCGGTGCGCCTAGCAGGGAGTCCTTCGATGAGCCGACTATCTCGAACGAGAGTGTGGCCGTGTGTGTGTTGTGTGTCACCTGGAGCTGGCAGGGTCCCATAGCCGGGATAATGTTCCCATTGTAGTCGACCATCCTGCACCGGGACGGCGAAATTCGTGGTCTGAACTTCATGGCGTAGAAGGCTGACCATGCTATGAGGTTGGCGGAGGCGCCAGTGTCCAGGCGGAAAGTTATCGGCGATCGGTTGACCGTCAGGGTGTCACCCGGATTGATCGTGTTAACTCGGTTCCCATCAATGACTGCAACACGGAAGGCGTCTCGGTCATCTGTGTCACCGGTCTGGATGTCGTCTGGGCACGATTGGTAATGCGGAGGCTGAATGGTCCGCACGTCCCTGCGAGGTTGTCGGAGTTGTGGAAGATTGACAGGTTGAGCTGCTCGACAGTAAGAAGCGTTGTGGCCCACCTTGCCACAGCGTAGGCATTGTTGGGTTCTTGCGGGACATTGCCGCTTTAAATGTGCAGCTCCACAGTTGCCGCACGTTGTGACATCATGGCGTTCGTTGCGCCACTGCACATGTGCAGTTCGGTCTTGCGTTGAGCGCGCCTGCGCATCACGTCCCTCGGTGTTGCCGTGGTTTTGGCGGCACAAGCGCGGGAGGCCTCGAAAAGCGCGCGAAATGGCCGTCCTCGTCCGGGCCGCGGGCTGGGAGGAACTCGATCGCCTGGACCCGTTCGGCCTCGTGGGACACCTGGCTCGCCGATCCAGCCGCGTAGGACCCCCGCCGCGCCGATTCGGTTGCCTGAAATTGTGCATAGCGGCTAGTCGAGTTTTCGTGCAGGACACAGGCTTCGATTGCGGAGGCTAAGGTGAGGCCTTTTATTTTTAAAAGCTGCTGGCGTAGGGTGCCCGAGGCGACCCCAAAAACGATCTGGTCCCGAATCATGGAATCTGAGGTGGTGTCGTAACAGCAGGACTGCGCGAGGATGCAGAGATGAGTAAGGAATGACTGAAAGAGCTCATCCTTACCTTGCAGGCGCTGCTGGAAGACAGACCTCTCGAAGCTCTCGTTGACCTCGACGTTGAAGTGTTGGTTGAGCTTGAGAAGGACCGTCTTGTATTTGGATTTGTTCTCGCCTTCCGCGAACACCAGGGAGTTGTAGACATGGATGGCGTGTTGACCTGCGGTGGCGAGGAGGATGGCGATCTTTCTGGTGTCCGAGGCGCTCTCTTTTTCGTTGGCTTCCAGAAAGAGCTGGAAGTGCTGTTTGAACAGCTTCCAATTGACGCCGAGGTTCCCAGTGACTTGCAACGGCTGCGGTGTGTTGACGGTGTCCATGGCGCAGGATGGCAGATTTGTGGGTAGGTATCAAATCACTCCTGGTATCATGAAGTGTTGGGTATTCTGATATACAGACGAACCAACACGGTTGCAAATGGTACAACCAGTTTTATTTCAATCAACTATTAACATCGTAAACTCTGGTACTCAGCACATGGTGAATGTCTGAGTGGCTGGCAATGAGGCCTGTGCCCTGAGCCGTCTCCTGCTCGAGTGCCCAGGAAGTGTTGTGTTCCCTGTTTTGTACTGTGTATGCTCTTGTCTGTGATTGGCTGACGTGTTGTGTGTGTTGATTGGTCCGTTGATCTGTCCATCATTATGTATCTATGTATGTGCTATGATGTTCACCTGAATATCATGACACCATCCACTGACTCTGTCTACACCTCCCACTGCCTTGGGAAAGAGACAGCATAATCCAAGACTCCTCCCACCTGAGTTATTCACTCTTCCAACTTCTTCCATCGAGCAGGAGATACAAAGTCTGAAACACGCACTCAGATTCAAAAACAGCTTCTTCCCTGCCATTACCAGACTTCTAAATTACCCTCTTATGGACTGATCTGATTTCTTCACATATCTTCTCGACTGAGTAGTACTGCACTCCAGTATGCTTCACTCGATGCCTGTGTCTATGCATTTACATTGTGTATTTATATATGCCCTATGGTTTTTTTCTGCATGGAATGATCTGTTGGGACCATACGTAGAACAATACTTTTCATTGTACCTCGGTACATGTGACAATAAACAAATCCAAATCCAAAATGTTGTGCCCAAATTTAAACACAGATACATGGGCATCCTCATATCCACAAGTTATTGTAAGTAGCACTGAACTGGTGAATCATCAGAATTTGTAACCTCTGAAGAGTGGTTGCATTCACCCTAGCTGTAAACACAAGATCGTTCTTTACTCTCTCAACTCTACAATTGAGAATTGATGAAATAGGTGTTGGCTCTATTATCACAAATAAAAATTGAACTTTGGAACCTTCCAATAGAGAATGTTAATCATTTTGAGCAGAAGCATTTCCTGTTCTGTCTCAGAATGAATCCTCCACAGACATTGACAAATACAATATTTCAAATTATATGTTTTTCGGATTCCAAATGGGTTCACCAAAACAAATATAATCTCGGATAGAGATTTCCATATAACCTCTTCACATTACTTCGATGCATATAAATTTTAAGCACCTATCATGTTATTTTGTGCTCACAGTGCTGCAGAAATGAAAATGAAAAATGAAAATCGCTTATTGTCACAAGTAGGCTTCAAATTAAGTTACTGTGAAAACATTCCGGCGCCTATTCGGGGAGGCTGGAATGGGAATTGAACCGTGCTGCTGGCCTGCTTTAAAAGCCAGCTCTTTAGCTCTGTGCTAAACCAGCCCCTAAGAAGCATGTTGGTCCCATAACACAGAGATCAATGGAGCAAATCCATTCTCCACTATTTAATAATAATAATGAGGGGTGCTCGGAGGAGACCACTGTATTTGCGGCGCAGCTATCATCCCACCCTCCACCAATGCAGAGACTCACACCTCGGTGAACGACAACGCTGGTCAGGCTTCTGCCGCACATTCTGGTGAGCACCACACAATTGCTCATGCACATCATGGGAGGCACGGTAGCAGAGTGGTTAGCACTATTGCTTCACAGCACCAGGGACCCAGGTTTGATTCCCGGCATGGGCCCCTGTCTGTACGGAGTCTGCATGGTTCTCCCCATGTCTGCGTGGGTTTCTTCCTACAAGTCCTGAAAGATATGCTGTTAGGTGAATTGGACATTCTGAATTGTCACTCAGTGTATCCGAACAGGCGCCGGAGTGTGACGACTAGGGGATCTTCACAGTAACTTCATTGAGTATTAATGTAAGCTGACTTGTGACGCTAATAAAGAGTATTATCATCTGGAGGGAGGAACGCCCAGGCGAGACAGGAGTTGGAGGGCTGCTGGATCCCAGAACCCAGCTGGGTCCCAGTCAGATGGTGAGCCTCTGGACCAGGTTTACCCGGAGATGTTGCAGTTGATAGGGTGCGGCCGGGATTGGAGTGAATTTGTTTATTGTCACGTGTACCGAGGTACAGTGAAAACTATTTTCCTGTGTGCAGCTCAAACAGATCATTTGGGACATGAAAAGAAAATACGTAATCGGGCAGCACAAGGTACACAATGTAAATACATAGACACAGGCATCAGGTGAAGCATACAGGAGTGTAGTATTAATCAGATCAGTCCATAAGAGGGCCGGTTAGGAGTCCGGTAACAGCGGGGAAGAGGCTGTTTTTGAATTTGTTTGACGCATTCTCAGACTTTTGTATCTCCTACCCGAAGGAAGAAGAGTAAGTAAGCTGGGTGGGAGGGGTCTTTGATTATGTTGCCCGATTTCCAAAGGCAGCAGGAGGTGTAGATAGGATCAATGAATGGGAGGCGGGTTCATGTGATGGACTGGGCGGTGTTCTCGACTCTCTGAAGTTTCTTGCGATCTTGGGCCGAGCAGTTGCCATACCAGGCTGTGATGCAGCCAGATAGGCTGCTTTCTATGGTGCACCTGTAAAATTTGGTAAGAGTCAATGTGGACATGCCTAATTTCCTTAGTTTCCTGAGCAAGCATAGGTGCAGTTGTGCTTCCTTGGTGTTGGGTTGACGTGGGTGGACCAGGACAGAGTTTTGGTGGTGTGCACACTTAAGGATTTTGAAGCTGTCAACCATCTCCACCTCGGCCCGTTGATGCAGACAGGGATGTGTATGATACTTTGCTTCCTGAAATCAATGACCAGCTCTTTAGTTTTGCTGGCATTGAGGGAGAGATTGTTGTTGTTACACCACTCCACTAAGTTCTCAATCTCCCTCCTATATTCTGACTCTTTGTTCGAGATCCGACCCACTGCGGTCGTGGCGTCAGCAAACTTACAGATGGAGTTGGAGCCAAATTTTGCCACGCAGTCATGTGTGTATAGGGAGTATAGAAGGTGGCTAAGTAATCATAATAATCTTTATTGACACAAGTAGGCTTACATTAACACTCCAATGAAGTTACTGTGAAAAGCCCCCAGTCGGCACATTCTGGCGCCTGTTCAGGTACACAGAGGGAGAATTCATAATGTCCAAATTACCTACGTTTTCATTCACACCAAAAATAAACTGTGGCTGCTACCCAATAGAAAAAGTAAAGTAAGTAAAGTCACCATGGTCCCAGATGACCATAGGCTGCTTTACCTTTTGAGGGGAAGAGCTGATTGGTGCTGATTTAACCTGAGGATCAGCACACCTCAGGGAATGGGCAAGGTTGAGAAGGCGCAGCCTTCATGGATAACCTTAGCCGGTATGGGAATTGAACCCACGCTGTTGGCCTCACCCTGCATCACAAACCAGCACAGCCAACATGATGTGCATCTGGATTCATTTCACAATTACTAAAATATTGCTTATTAATAATTTTACCCCCATGCACATGCTGATAGTTTGAATGCTAACTTTCCTTATGTTGTGCATGAAACTAATACCTAAAAGAATAAAAATATTGGTATCTTAATGGGAGGGAGGCATGACCTTGCCCGCACCTTCGCAATTTATACACTGCAGAAAAATTACACCCACTGTTAGACCACCAAAGCAATGTTTGTTTTGGAAATAATTCTTTGTGACTCAAGCCAAGTAGAATAAAACTTGCATTGAATAAAAATATAAGCCAACTGAGAGCTGTCCTCTGAATAACACATAGCACTTGCTCTAGTTGGTTTGTTCCAAAGCAACTGGAAATAACTTGGATTGTCATTGTAATGCATTATTATTGCCAATGCTCTGTAGATTGGTGTTAAAGAAAGCCAAAAAAAAGTGTTCTTTTTCACCAAGACTGATGTCGCGTGACTCTAGCTGGTGTCGAGTTTATTGTTCAGTGTAGTTTTTTTTTTCCAAACTCTGCAAATACAGTAAATTGACATCAAATATTGCTAATTGAATTGTCTTGTCAGTCCAATCAATTCATCCCAATTGGGAAGAAACTGAAACAAAAACACAAAATACTGTGCAATCTCAGCAGGTCTGACTGCACATGTAGAGTGAGAAGGGAGCTACAGTTTTGAGTCTGGATGACTCTTTGTCAAAACTCTTTGGAAAGAAACTGAATTGAGTCCAAACCAGAAGCAATGCTAAAACCCCATTTTTGAGAAGTGTGTGGGCTGAGCAACACACTAAAATACAGTCAGTATTAAATCACAATCTTCACTCTTAAGATAGCTTGAGATGTATCTGTTTTGAAGAGTTACACTGACAACAGATGGCTGAAGCTTGGATATCATATCAATAGATTAGCTTAGCCTATTAGTCTGTGGACCATAGGGAGGGGGTGGGGAAGGTGTGGGGGATGGGTTGGGGGTAAGCACCTAAAACATACATAAATCAATCAGAATGAAAATTAGGGTCCCATGCCAGCTGAAGTCCACCAAGTATACATAGATGGAACATAGGTGGAACATGTACAATATACTACATACATACGACTTTTCAATTGATGGCGATAAACACCTTTTCAATTTATGGTTGCAGGCCAGACTCCTCGCAGCTCAATAAACCCAGCAGCTGACAGGAGTTTGGAAAGTTTGGATTCAGCAGTTATGTGTTTTCCTCGTACTGTTTGTGGGGGCTTTTCTGTGCTCCCATTCCTGTAATCTCAATGACTCAGTCTGCACCCATTATTGGTCGTCTCTCTGGATCTACAATCTCTTCAGCATCCCGCCTGGATCTTCTAAACTCTCGATTATCCCTCACCTGTGATTTCCTTGCTTGCTCCAATCTGCCACAAACTCCAAACTTTACAATATCTCTTTTCTCCCCTTCCCTGCAGCATCCCCCCCCCCCCCACCCCCCCCCCCCCACTCCTATGGTTTCATCAATCTCCCCCAGCCTGTTACCTCTTCAACTCCCCCAAAACCCTGTGATCTCCTCTTCCTTCCCTCCTCTTTGCTTCCTGGCTGCAGCTTTGCTGTCTGACAGCTAGCTAGCCTGTCAGCCTGATTGACTGTCAAACAGAAGTAGGCAAATTTAAATGGGATCCTGACATTAAATTTGGACCTCGACATTACCCATATTTCCACATTTCTTGGCTGCAAGTGCTCCCTCCCTATAAATATCAAGGCCACGCTTCTCACAGCTTCAATGAAGAGATGTTTCAACAAAAAAGAGTGTGTATCATGCATATGAGGTGAATTTTTCAAGCAAGAGCCAGGCCAAATTCATGACGTTGAGAGGGGAATTACTGGCAAAGGAAGAATGAGAATAGAATGACACTTATCATGAAAAATAATCCAAAAATCTGCCCCCACTATGTTAATAGTAAGTAGGCAGTAAAAAACAGAGTGGGAATCTTCAGGGGTAAGGAAGGTGCTTAGAGACACAGGGCAAGGCGAGAATACATGGGGCGTGTTTTAATGGAAAAGCTTCTAAGTGTGGTAGTGAGCAGAACTGCGGCGAGCTTCCCGACACTCGACCTAGTGAAGCCGTCACCAATGTCAAACTTTAATTGGTCCACCAATGAGGCCCCACGGGTTTCATGCTGCAAATGATGGTCCCACTGGATGATTCACTGTGACTGCACCTGGCAGCCCCCCGCTAACAAGGGATAGCAACACTTAAACCGATCCTGCAGAGCAAACCTCACACAGCTAGCAGCCATGCCACCGGGACACCAGACCCACGATTTGGGGATCCCAACCTGGCCAGGTTGTTTAACGCGGTCGAGACCAGACAGGATGCTCTATTCCCCCGAGGGGCTCGGTGGATCAGCCACAGGGCAGCCAGTGCCGCCTGGGAGAAAGTGGCAGTGGACATCAGCTCGGGGAGCGTCACCAGGAGGACCGGCACCCATTGCCATAAAGATCAACAACCTCCACAGGGCCATACAGGTGGGTTGGTACCGGCTGCCTCCGAGAACTGTACCATGCCCTAGCCCACTTATGTCCAGCAGTGCCGCCTATGCCCACCACCACCACCACAGTGAACGAAGTGTGCAGCTCACGATGCCCGCACTGTATCCGGCAGGAGATGGGAGAGGGCCCTGATGGGCAGGCTGGGTGCCAGACATCAGAGTCCTCACCCCCTATGGGCATCTGGCCCTGGAGGTCAAAGGTGCAAGGGGGCGAGGACAGATCATTCACCGATGTAGAGGTTGGCGTACAGCGCACAGGTGAGGATACACCGGCCCCCACCCAGGTGAACTGTCAAATGTGAATTGTTAATGCTATACATAATGATCCATCCCTTCCACTAACCACATGTCCATTCTCCCGCAGGATCTCCATCAGACGGTGCCGGCCCATCCGGGGAGGTCCCCCCTCCCCTGCATTGCATGAAAACACAACGGAGGGGTGCTAGGAGGAGACCACTGTGTTTGCGGCACAGCTATCATCCCCACCTTCCACCTACGCAGAGACACACACCTCGGTGGGTGACAGTAATGGTCAGGCTTCTGCCACACATTCTATTGAGCACCTCACAGTTGCTTATGCACATCGTGGACGGCATGGTAGCACAGTGGTTAGTGCTGTTGCTTCACAATGCCAAGGGCCCAGGTTCAATTCCCGGTTTGGCTCACTGTCTGTGCGGAGTCTGCACGTTATTCCCATGTCTGTGTGGGTTTCCTCCGGATGCTCCGGTTTCCTCCCACAAGTCCTGCAAAATGTGCTGTTAGGTGAATTGGACATTCTGAATTCTCCCTCAGTGTACCCGAACAGGCGCCGGAATGTGACAAGTAGAGGATTTTCACAGTAACTTCATTGCAGTATTAATGTAAGCCGACTTGTGACACGAATAAAGATTATTATTATGTGGAGGGCGGAACACCCAGGCGAAACAGGAGTTGGAGGGCTGCTGGATCCCAGGACCCAGCTGGGTCCCAGTCAGTTGCTGAGCCTCTGGACCAGGTTTATCCGGAGACGTTGCAGTCGATAGGGTGCGGCCGTGATTGGATTGGATTGGATTTGTTTATTGTCACGTGTACCGAGGTACAGTGAAAAGTATTTTTCTGCGAGCAGCTCAACAGATCATTTGGTACATGAAAAGAAAATACGTAATCGGGCAACACAAGGTACACAATGTAAATACTCAGACACTGGGTGAAGCATACAGCAGTGTAGGGCGGGATTCTCCCATTCGGCGGCAGAGTGGCCACATGTCGGAAACGCCATTTTGTTTCACCACGGCAAGAACGGGCCGATGAGAGTACCGATTCTGGCCCCTGCAGCGGGCCAGCACGGCGCTGGAGCAGTTCACGCCGCTCCAGCCTCCAGTCCCGGCGCAAAGTGTGCGCCATGCCAACCCTCGCATGCGCGGTGGCCTCCCTCAACGTGCCGGCCCTGAAGCAACATGGCGCGGGAGTCCACGGGCCGACGCGTAAGAAAATAGACCCGGTGAGCGAGAGTCTGGCCCGCCGATCGGTAGGCCCCGATCATGGGCCAGACCCCATCGGAGGCCCCCCCGGGGTCAGAGCCCCCCCCCCCACAGGCCACCCCCCGACCTTGCGCGCAGAGTTCCCGCCGGCTGCAGTAGACGGCGCCGGCAGGACTCTGCCTCTTTAGAGCGGCCACTCGGCCCGGAGAATCGGCGGCCTGGCCATGTAGAGCGGCCCATGACCGGCGCCGCGCCAGACACGACAGCGCCAATGGCGCCAATTTTCCGCTCTGCGGAGAATCGCGTGCTGGTGTCGGGGCGGCGTGGCACGGTTGCGGGGATTCTCCGGCCTGGCACGGGGCTAGGAGAATCCCGCCCGTAGTAATATTCAGATCAGTCCATAAGAGGGTTGTTTAGGAATCTGGTAATAGCGGGGAAGAGTCTGTTTTTGAGTCTATTCGAGCGTGTTCTCAGACTTTTGAATCTCCTGCCCGATGGCAGTTGGAAGAGTGAGTAAGCCGGGTGGGAGGGGTCTTTGTTTATGCTGCCCGCTTTGCCAAAACTGCGGGAGGTGTAGATAGAGTCAGTGGATGGGAGGCGGGTTCGTGTGATGGACTGGGTGGTATTCACGACTCTCTGAAGTTTCTTGCAATCTTGGGCCGGGCAGTTGCCATACCAGGCTGTGTTGCAGCCAGATAGGCTGCTTTCTATGGTGCACCTGTAAAAGTTGGTAAGAGTCAATGTGGCATGTCGAATTTCCTTAGTTTCCTGAGGAAGCACAGGTGCAGTTGTGCTTCCTTGGTGGTAGCGTTGACGTAGATGGACCAGGACAGAGTTTTGGTGATGTGCACACCTAGGAATTTGAAGCTGTCAACTGTCATAATATACACCAGTATATCATGGTGCAGACACACACCGATGGACACACAGTGGGACCAATCAACATACACAACACCGCAGCCAATCACCAGTGAGAGCACACGCACTATAAAGACAGGGGACATCAGAGTTCCCGCTCATTCGAGTAGCAGCTAGCTAGGAGCACAGAGCTCACAGCCTGCAACACAGACATTCACCATGTGCTGAGTGCATCAACTGGTTCGGACAAGGCAAAGGTCTTTAGTTAAAGCTGGTATTGTATTTACCAACAGTTCAAGTATGTTTAAACAGTTAACCTTTTAATAAAATAGCGTTGCACTTCTTCAAGTGTTGGTGACCTGATCCAGAACACCCAACACATCATGATACCAGGAGTGGTTGCATACTAGCACTTCTTAGACTTACCTGCAAGTGATCTGCCTTACCCCAGCATTCCGTTATTCTGCAACATGGACAACATCAGCCCACCGCCGCCGTTCCGCATCGCTGGCAACCTCGGGGCCAACTGGAAGATTTTCAAACAGCGCTTCCAGCCCTACCTCGAAGCCACGGACACCAGAAAGATTGCTCTTCTCCTCTCCACGGCCAGGGACCATGCCATCCACATTTTCAATTCTCTCACCTTTGCAGATGACGAAGACAAGATGGTTCTCCTCAAATTTGACACTCACTGCAGCGTAGAGGCGAATGAAAGTTTCAAACGCTACGTGTTCCAGCAGTGTTTGCAGCGTAAGGACGAACCTATCCAATCCCTTTTAATGCACCTCCGCATCCTTACGCAATCTTGCAGCTACGGGCCCACCTCCGACTCCATGATACGCGACCAGATCGTTTTCGGTGTTCAGTCGGACCCCCTACGTCAGCAGCTCCTCAAAGTAAAGCAACTCACCCTAGCGACCGCCATCGAGACCTGTGTCCTACATGAAAATGCCACGAGTCAGTACTCCCATATACAAGCGTCTGAAATGGCGCGGCAAGGTCCCCACGAGGCGGAACGGGTCCAAGTGATTGAACACCTCCAGGGCCTCAGCCTGGATGAGGGTGGCCATTTTGCGCGCTTTTCGCGGACTCCCGTGCTTGTACGCACCAAACAAGGGGATGGCGACGTGGAGGACCGCACCGCGCATGCATGGTGGTGCAGCAAATGTGCTGACGTCACGACGTGCGGCAACTGTGGCTCCACCCATTTAAAGCGGCAATGCCCCGCAAAATCTCGACAATGCCTACGATGTGGAAGACTTTGCCACTATGCTGCCTGCTGTCGAGCAGCTCAACCTTCCAATTCATATCGCTTCAGCCAGCCTAGCAGGAATGTTCGGGCAATTCAACCCACGGTCACCGCGTCCGATTCCGACCTCCCACACAGCAGTGACACCGAGGACCCGAAGGCGCCTTTTCGAGTCGGTGTCGGCACGAAAAACAGGCTGTCCCCGAAGCAAAGACACCAGCCGCTGTCGGTATACAGCATTGATCCAGACGATGAGTGGTGTGCCACCCTGACGGTCAACCGGTCCCAAATACGATTCCGCCTGGACACTGGTGCCTCCGCCAATCTCATGGCATGGTCTGCTTTCCAAAGCCTTTGTGTCAAAACAACCATTCTCCCATCGGCCTGCCAGCTATTGGACTACAATGGCAACATCATTCCTGCTACTGGCTCATGCCAACTCGAAGTGACGCACAAGTCACAAAAAGCCATCCTTCTTTTCGAGATCGTGGGCTCCTCAAAGGACTCTTTGCTTGGCGCACAGGCGTGCAAATTGCTAAACCTCATTCAAAGAGTTCACTCTCTCCCCTGATGACACCAAACTTGACGCCTCGAAAGGGTCCTGGCAAATTCAAGTAGACCGATCCAGCAGGAAACTGTGTACCTTTAACACCCCTTTTGGCAGACATTGTTACAACAGGATGCCGTTTGGGATCATATCGGCGTCAGAAGTATTCCACAGGATCATGGAACATATGATGGAAGGCATTGAAGATGTTCGCGTCTATGTTGACGACATAATCATTTGGTCCACCACCCCGCAGGAGCATATCAGTTGCCTCCAGCGTGTGTTCAAATGCATACGGGAGCAAGGCCTACGCCTCAACAGAGCCAAATGCTCCTTCGGCCAGACGGATCTCAAGTTCCTAGGGGACCACATCTTCCAGTTGGGTGTGCGGGCGGATGCGGACATGGTGGCTGCCATCACAGTCATGAAAAAGCCAGAGGACAAGAAGGCGGTCCTCTGATTTCTGGGCATGGTCAAGTTCCTAGGGAAGTTCATCCCTAACCTCGCCGCTCCTACCACAGCTCTCAGGAACCGGGTTAGGAAGACGACAGACTTCCAATGGCTTCCTGCCCACGAGCGAGAATGGAGAGAACTTTTAAAACCAAACTTACCACGGCCCCGGTATTGGCCTTTTTTTGATCCAGCGAAAGAGACAAAAATTTCGACCGATGCCAGCCAATCTGGCATCGGGGCAGTGCTCCTGCAACGCGATGAGGCCTCATCATGGGCCCCCGTTGCATATGCGTCACGCGTCATGACCCCCACGGAACAGCGCTACGCGCAGATAGAAAAGGAATGCCTGGGCCTGTTGACCGGTGTCGTCAAATTTCATGATATGTGTACGGCCTTCCCCAATTCACTGTCAAGACCGACCATCGCCCGCTGGTCAATATAAGACACAAAGACTTGAACGACATGACGCCTCGCCTCCAGCGCATTCTTCTCAAACACCGGCGATACGACTTCCAGCTCGTATACACCCCGGCAAAGACCTGATCATAGCCGAAGCTCTGTCCAGGGCAGTCAACACCCCGTGTGACCCAACGGGATTCGTCTGCCAGGTTGATGCCCATGTGGCCTTCGTGGCCTCCAATCTACCGGCCACGGATGAGCGCCTCGTCCAACTTCGCCGCGAGACTGCGGCTGACCCCCTGCTACAGCATGTCATGCACCACCTAACATACGGGTGGCTCAAGGGCCAATGCCCGCAGTTCTACAACATCAGAGATTACCTGGCGGTAGTCGATGGTGTCCTCCTGAAGCTGGACCGCATTGTTATCCCGCACAGCATGCGCCAGCTTGTCTTGGAACAGCTACACGAGGGCCATCTTGGCATAGAGAAGTGCCGCCGCCGGGCCCGAGAGGCAGTGTACTGGCCCGGCATTAATGACGACATCGCTAACACAGTGCTCAACTGCCCCACCTGTCAGTAGTTCCAGCCGGCTCAACCACATGAGACCCTACAGATCCATGAGTTGGTCACGTCCCCTTGGCCCAAGGTCGGCACCGACCTGTTCCACGCGCTGGGCAGGGACTATGTTCTGATTGTAGACTATTTTTCAAACTACCCGGAGGTGGTTTGCATGACATCACATCGGCTGCAGTCATCCGTGCCTGTAAGGACACCTTTGCTCATCACGGCATCCCGCTCACTGTGATGTCGGACAATGGCCCCTGCTTCGCAAGCCAGGAATGGCCCAACTTTGCCAGGAGGTACAACTTTGTGCATGTGACATCCAGTCCCCTGCACCCCCAATCCAATGGTAAAGCGGAGAAGGGCGTCCACATAGTCAAATGGCTCCTCTGCAAGGTTGCTGATGCGGGATCCGACAGAAAGCGCACTTCGTAAGCGTTGCGCTGGTCAAGAGACACAGCCTGAGTGAGTGAGACACAGACAGAGTGAGAATTTGAAACTTGGTAATTTGGTGCAGTGAGGTAATTCGGTGAAGAGTGGGAGAACGTGCTTTTTCCCTACTGTTTTGTTCTCTCTCTTTCTTCTGGCCTGTAACTTTTAATCAGCAGGGAGAGAACCTGAGAACATCTGAGACCCTCAGAAGGTAAGCAAGTGATTTTTACTCATTTTTACTTTTATTACCTTTTCAAATTGTGTGTGTGTGTGTGTGTGTGGGGGGGGGGGGGGGGGGGGGGGGGGGGACGACTGCAGTGACATCACAGAAAAGCTGTGACCTGAGTGGCTGGTTACGAATCTACACTAAATTTTAAAAATTAAGCGTTGGTAACTAATTAAACATAATTACTTAATTATAATTTAGAGGGGTATCTAAGCCAGAGATTGGAGAGTACTATATTTAACTTTCACATTTATAGTAGAAATCTAATGCTAGGAAACAGATAGTTAACAGTAACTTTTTTTTTAAAAAATTTAACTTTTAACTTTATTTTACTAATTAACTGACGCAATGCCAGTTAGAGGGGTGCAGTGCTCTGACTGTGAGATGTGGCAGGTCCGGGAGGCTTCCAGTGTCCCGGATGGCTTCATCTGCATCAAGTGCACCCAACTGGAGCTCCTCACAGACCGCATGGTTTGGTTGGAGCAGCAATTGGATGCACTTAGGAGCATGCAGGTGGCGGAAAGCATCATAGATCACAGTTATATAAATGTGGTCACACCCAAGGTGCAGGCAGAGAAATGGGTAACCACCAGAAAGGGCAGGCAGTCAGTGCAGGAATCCCCACTGGTTGTCCCCCTCTCAAACAGGTATACCCCTTTGGATACTGTCGGGGGGATAGCCTATCAGGGGAAAACAGCAGCAGCCAGAGCAGTGGCACCACGGCTGGTTCTGATGTTCAGAAGGGAGGGTCAAAGCGTAGAAGAGCTCTTCCGGGGCAGGTGTGATCTATATAAGAAGGACGGGTTGCATCTAAACTGGAGAGGCATAAATATCCTGGCCGCGAGGTTTGCTAGTGTCACACGGGAGGGTTTAAACTAGTATGGCAGGGGGGTGGGCACGGGAGCAATAGGTCAGAAGGTGAGAGCATTGAGGGAGAACTAGGGAATAGGGACAGTGTGGCTCTGAGGCAGAGCAGACAGGGAGAAGTTGCTGAACATAGCGGGTCTGGTGGCCTGAAGTGCATATGTTTTAATGCAAGAAGTATTACGGGTAAGGCAGATGAACTTCGAGCTTGGATTAGTACTTGGAACTATGATGTTGTTGCCATTACAGAGACCTGGTTGAGGGAAGGGCAGGATTGGCAGCTAAACGTTCCAGGATTTAGATGTTTCAGGCGGGATAGAGGGGGATGTAAAAGGGGTGGCGGAGTTGTGCTACTGGTTAGGGAGGGTATCACAGCTGTACTGCGGGAGGACACCTCAGAGGGCAGTGAGGCTATATGGGTAGAGATCAGGAATAAGAAGGGTGCAGTCACAATGTTGGGGGTTTACTACAGGCTTCCCAACAGCCAGCGGGAGATAGAGGAGCAGATAGGTAGACAGATTTTGGAAAAGAGTAAAAACAACAGGGTTGTGGTGATGGGAGACTTCAACTTCCCCAATATTGACTGGGACTCACTTAGTAGGGCTTAGACGGGGCAGAGTTTGTAAGGAGGGCTTCTTAAAACAATATGTAGACAGTCCAACTAGGGAAGGGGCGGTACTGGACCTGGTATTGGGGAATGAGCCCGGCCAGGTGGTAGAAGTTTCAGTAGGGGAGCATTTCGGGAACAGTGACCACAATTCAGTAAGTTTTAAAGTGCTGGTGGACAAAGATAAGAGTGGTCCTAGGGTGAATGTGCTAAATTGGGGGAAGGCTAATTATAACAATATCAGGCGGGAACTGAAGAACCTAGATTGGGGGCGGATGTTTGAGGGCAAATCAACATCTGACATGTGGGAGGCTTTCAAGTGTCAGTTGAAAGGAATTCAGGACCGGCATGTTCCTGTGAGGAAGAAGGATAAATACGGCAATTTTCGGGAACCTTGGATGACGAGAGATATTGTCGGCCTCGTCAAAAAGAAAAAGGAGGCATTTGTCAGGGCTAAAAGGCTGGGAACAGACGAAGCCTGTGTGGAATATAAGGAAAGTAGGAAGGAACTTAAGCAAGGAGTCAGGAGGGCTAGAAGGGTCACGAAAAGTCATTGGCAAATAGGGTTAAGGAATATCCCAAGGCTTTTTACACGTACATAAAAAGCAAGAGGGTAGCCAGGGAAAGGGTTGGCCCACTGAAGGATAGGCAAGGGAATCTATGTATGGGGCCAGAGGAAATGGGCGAGGTACTAAATGAATGCTTTGCATCAGTATTCACCAAAGAGAAGGAATTGGTAGATGTTGAGTCTGGAGAAGGGTGTGTAGCTAGTCTGGGTCACATTGAGATCCAAAAAGACGAGGTGTTGGGAGTCTTGAAAATTATTACGTTAGATAAGTCCCCAGGGCCTGATGGGATCTACCCCAGAATACTGAAGGAGGCTAGAGAGGAAATTGCTGAGGCCTTGTCAGAAATCTTTGGATCCTCACTATCTTCAGGTGATGTCCCGGAGGACTGGAGAATAGCCAATATTGTTACTCTGTTTAAGAAGGGTAGCAAGGATAATCCAGGGAACTACAGGCCGGTGAGCCTTACGTCAGTGGTAGGGAAATTACTGGATAGAAGTCTTCGAGACAGGGGGCGAGATTCTCCGACACCCCGCCGGGTCGGAGAATCGGCGGGGGCTGGCGTGAATCCCGCCGGTTGCCGAAGTCTCCGGCACCGGAGATTCGGCGGGGGCGGGAATCGCGCCGCACCGGTTGGCGGGCCCCCCCGCGTGATTCTCCGGCCCGGATGGGCCAAAGTCCCGCCGCTAAAATGCCTGTCCCGCCGGTGTAGATTAGACCACCTACCTTACCAGCGGGACAAAGCGGCGCGGGCGGGCTCCGGGGTCCTTGGGGGGGGCGCGGGGCGATCTGGCCCCGGGGGGTGCCCCCACGGTGGCCTGGCCCGCGATCGGGGCCCACCGATCCGCGGGCGGGCCTGTGCCGTGGGGGCACTCTTTCCCTTCCGCCTCTGCCACGGTCTCCACCATGGCGGAGGCAGAAGAGTCTCCCTCCACTGCGCATGCGCGGGAATGCCGTCAGCGGCCCCTGACGCTCCCGCGCATGCGCCGCTCGGAGATGTCATTTCCGCACCAGCTGGCGGGGCACCAAAGGCCTTTTCCGCCAGCTGGCAGGGCGGAAATTCGTCCGGCGCCGACCTAGCCCCTTAAGGTTGGGGCTTGGCCCCCAAAGATGCGGAGCATTCCGCACCTTTGGGGCGGCGCGATGCCCGTCTGATTTGCGCCGTTTTGGGCGCCAGTATGCGGACATCACGCCGTTTCCGGAGAATTTCACCCAGGATCTACTCCCATTTGGAGGCAAATGGACGTATTAGTGAGAGGCAGCATGGTATTGTGAAGGGGAGGTTGTGTCTCACAAACTTGATAGAGTTTTTCGAGGAGCTCACAGAGATGATTGATGCAGGTAGGGCAGTGGATGTTGTCTATATGGACTTCAGTAAGGCCTTTGACACGATCCCTCATGGTAGACGAGTACAAAAGGTGAAGTCACACGGGATCAGGGGTGAGCTGGCGAGGTGGATACAGAACTGGCTAGGTCATAGAAGGCAGAGAGTAGCAATGAAAGGATGCTTTTCTAATTGGAGGGCTGTGACCAGTGGTGTTCCGCAGGGATCAGTGCTGGGACCTTTGCTGTTTGTAGTATATATAAATGATTTAGAAGAAAATGTAACTGGTCTGATTAGTAAGTTTGCAGACGACACAAAGGTTAGTGGAATTGCGGATAGCGATGAGGACTGTCAGAGGATACAGCAGGATTTAGATTGTTTGGAGACTTGGGCGGAGAGATGGCAGATGGAGTTTAATCCGGACAATTGTGAGGTAATGCATTTTGCAAGGTCTAATGCAGGTAGGGAATATACAGTGAATGGTAGAACCCTCAAGAGTATTGAAAGTCAGAGAGATCTAGGTGTACAGGTCCACAGGTCACTGAAAGGGGCAACACAGGTGGAGAAGGTAGTCAAGAAGGCATACGGCATGCTTGTATAGCTGTATAGAACCTTAGTTAGGCCACACTTGGAGTATAGTGTTAAATTCTGGTCGCCACACTCCCAGAAGGATGTGGAGGCTTTAGAGAGGGTGCAGAAGAGATTTACCAGAATGTTGCCTGGTATGGAGGGCATTAGCTATGAGGAGCGGTTGAATAAACTCGGTTTGTTCTCACTGGAACGACGGAGGTTGAGGGGCGACCCGATAGAGGTCGACAAAATTATGAGGGGCATAGACAGAGTAGATAGTCAGAGGCTTTTTCCCAGGGTAGAGGGGTCAATTACTAGGGGGCATAGGTTTAAGGTGAGAGGGGCAAGGTTTAGAGTAGATGTACGAGGCAAGTTTTTTACACAGAGGGTAGTGGGTGCCTGGAACTCGCTACCGGAGGAGGTGGTGGAAGCAGGGACGATAGTGACATTTAAGGGGCATCTTGACAAATACATGAATAGGATAGGAATAGAGGGTTACGGACCCAGGAAGTGTAGAAGATTGTAGTTTAGTCGGGCAGCATGGTCGGCACGGGCTTGGAGGGCCAAAGGGCCTGTGTACATTTCTTTGTTCTTTGTTCTTTGTTCTACCTCGCCCTGCTGGCCTATCGCTCAGCCCCACTGTCCACTGGCCTGTCGCCAGCCCAGCTGCTCATGGGTCGCACCCTGAGGACGACAGTGCAGTCCATTCACATCCCAGACCTCGACCACGTTCTGGTCCTTCAACGAATGCAACTGTCTCGTGCACAGCACAAGGCGGCTCATGACGCCCGTGCAGCTGATCTCCCTGCTCTGGCTCCAGCTGACAATGTCCACATCCATCATCCGTATGGTGACTGGTCTGCAACTGCTGTGGTTCTTCGGCAGGTGGCTCCCCGCTCGTTCCTGGTTCATCTACCGGATGGTTCCATTCCGAAAATGAAAATGAACATCGCTTATTGTCACAAGTAGGCTTCAAATGAAGTTACTGTGAAAAGTCCCTAGTCGCCACATTCCGGCGCCTGTTCGGGGAGGCTGGTACGTAATCGGCGTGCCCTTCGTCTCCTTCCGCGCTCGCTATGTGATCTTCCGCCAGTGCCATGCCCTCCTGTTGTCCCTGACCTGGACTATGCAGAGATTCCGGTTACTCTGCATCCTCCTCACTCTGACGCAGTCCAGCCTGCTCCGATGGCTCCTGACCCACCCTTGAGGTGGTCAACCAGAATTCGTCGCCCACCTCAGAGACTTAATTTGTGAACTTTGCACTAATGGACTCTCTGGTCTGTTCTGTTCTTCCGTTTAATCGTTCAAATGGTTTGTGTATCGTGTTCATCTCGTTATTTGTGTGGCACACTGTTTTTTCTGCACCAGGCACCTTCCCATGTAAATAGCATAAACATGTACTATGTTTTATGTACATAGTCCTGTAAATATTTCACACACACGTAGTCAGGAACATTCACCACACACTATTTATTGTCACGCAGGTACATTTTTTTATCTAAAAGGGGGGATGTCATAATATACACCAGTATATCATGGTGCAGACACACACTGATGGACACAACATACACAACACCGCAGCCAATCACCAGTGAGAGCACACGCACTATAAAGACAGGGGACATCAGAGTTCCTGCTCATTCGAGTAGCAGCTAGCTAGGAGCACAGAGCTCACAGCCTGCAACACAGACATTCACCATGTGCTGAGTGCATCAACTGGATAGGACAAGGCAAAGGTCTTTAGTTAAAGCTGGTATCATATTTACCCACAGTTCAAGTATGTTTAAATAGTTAACCTTTTAATAAAATAGTGTTGCACTACTTCAAGTGTTAGTGACCTGTATGTGATCCAGAACACCCAACACATCATCAACCATCGCCACCTCAGCCCCATTGATGCAGACAGGGTGTGTATGATACTTTGCTTCCTGAAGTCAATGACCAGCTCTTTTCTTTTGCTGGCATCGAGGGAGCGATTGTTGTCGTTACATCACTCGACTAAGTTCTCAATCTCCCTCCTGTATTCTAACTCGTCGTTGTTCGAGATTCGACACACTATGGTCGTGGCGTCAGCAAACTTGTAGATGGAGTTGGAGCCAAATTTTTCCACGCAGTCGTGTGTGCATAAGGAGTATAATAGGCAGCTCAGTAATAATAATAATCTTTATTGTCACAAATAGGCTTACATTAACACTGCAATACAGTTACTGTGAAAAGCCCCTAGTTGGCACATTCTGACGCCCTGTACCCCAGACACCCGTCCGTAACATTACCTGGATGGGCGCTGGTCCCCTTCCCGGCGCACACACCCACCCTCTGGTCATGGAAATGTCCCCGGTGCTGGAGTCCAGCCCCTTGATGTTCGGATGTTGGCTGCTGCGACCGTGGTGTTTCTTCCTGCAGTGCTCGGACACAGTGTCCAGGCATCACAGTCTGATTGGGATGCTAGGCAATAACCCCCACATGCTACATGGCACGCCTCCCCATGGGAATCCATTTGGGAGCTGAGATGTGTTCATTTTACTACGATTGTCAATTCGTTATTAGCAATAACCTTCAGCCGCAGGGCCAGAGGCCTCCACGGTAAGTGGGAGTTATGGGTGTTCGGTGGGGCAGACAGGTAGGGCTGGGTTTGCCCCTGTAATGGGTACACATGATCCAGGGGGTGGCATGGCAGACCGTGGGCACTGAGCCCTCCAGCCAACAGTCGACCGCCCCGCCCTACCAATGGCAGCCCAGCCCGACCGAGGCTGCCTCCCCAGCGGCTCCCATAACCCACCCCTCCCTGCCCCCGAGCACCTGGGCAGCAACCCCAGTGTCCCTGGGCTCATTTCCCAGGAGCAAAGATCCTTTGTTTGTAAGGCTACTCATCTCCTTGGATCCCCGCAGCAGCCAATCCACCAGCTTCGTGTTTTAAAAAAGATGTACTATTCAGCGCCCATATGACCCCTTGCTGGTGTGGGGGGTGGTTAGATCACAGGAGGCCGTTAGATAGAGGGTCACTCTCATTATTTGTATGGAGAGCGGCCTTAAGTGGTGATTATTGGTTTCTCGTCATGCCACGACGGGATCCTGAATTCGCCAATGGGAGCGGGCTAGTTAGATCACAAACTGATCGGCACCCGGCGTGGCTCTTGATTTTGGCCTCTCCCACAATCTAACAGCTGTGTCGCGCTTGAGCAAGAGTATGACACGGCCATTAAATCGTGCCCTTGATGTGTACTTTTGATCAGTGTTTACTAAGGAAGAGGATGAAAATTAAATATCAGTAGAAGCAGAGTTTGTGACAGTAATGGATGGAATAATAATTGATGGACAGGATGTACTGGAAAGATTAGCTGTGCTTAGAGCGGATACTTCATTTGGTCCAGGAGGCTTGCATCCCAATTGTTAAAATAAGTGGGAGTGAAGGCAGCGGAAGGTCTTATTATAATCTTCCAAAGTCCCAATGGGGGAATGCCAGAGGATTAGAATGGTGGCAAATGTTACACCCTTGGTCAAGGAAGGGTATAGACATTCTTCGTAACTGCAGTTCATCATTTTGAGATCAGTCGTTTTACAAACAATAAGCAAGGAAAAAATTAACATGCGCTTGGAGATGTTTGATTTAGTTAAGGAAAGCCAGCACAGATTTGTAAATGGCAAATCGTGCTTGATTAATGTAATTGGCTTTTTTGATGAAGTAACAGAGAGGTTGATGAAGGGAACTCCAATGATGTTGTTTATGAATTTTTAGAAAGTGTTTGACAAAATACCAGATAAAAAGTTGGTTCAGAAATTTGCTGCTTAGGGAACAGGCGGGCCAATGTTAACTTCGATGTTAACCAACCCCACACCTGCGCCACGCGGCTACCAACCAACCCCGGGGGACTCAAGTGCTACTTCTGCGGACAGAGAAAACACACCCGGCAGCGTGCCTGGTGCAGAGCATGCTCTGCAAGGCCTGCGGCAAGAAAGGACATTTCGCTGCAGTGTGCCAGGCCCACTCAGTCGCCGCAATTGTCCCTGCATCCCCCGTGTGCGGCCAGTGCGCGCCGCCATCTTCCTCGCCTCAGACCACGTGCGGCCCGTGGGCACCGCCATCTTGCATGCCTCACAACCAATGGGCGGAGCCATCTTGTCTGCCCCAGGACCCATGCGGCCCGAGGGCACCACATCTTGCTTGCCTCAGGACACTTGCGGCCCGTGGGCGCCACCATCTTCCCCGCCTCAGGACCCCTGCCCGTCGGCACCTCACGGGCTGCTCATCGCTTGCAACCGCCGATGACCAGCCACGTCTCGCCTCCATCACGATCGACCAGTCCCGACCGCACAACCTCGCGACCGCGTCGACAAAGGTGAAGGTCGACGGGCATGAGATATCCTGCCTTCTGGACTCCGGTAGCACTTAGAGCTTCAGCCACCCCGATACGGTAAGGCGCTGCTCCCTCGCGATACACCCCATTAACCAAAGAATCTCCCTGGCCTCCGGATCCCACTCTGTGGTGATCTGGGGGTACTGCATCGCCACCCTCACCATCCAGGGCGTAGAGTTTAGCGGCTTCTGGCTCTACGTCCTCCCCAACCTCTGCGCTGCCTTGCTACTTGGCATGGACGTCCAGTGCAACCTCCAGGGCCTAACCCTGAAATTTGGCAGGCCCCTACCACCCCTTACTATATTGCGGCCTCACGACCCTTAAGGTCGACCCGCCTTCTCTGTTTGCAATCCTCACCCCGGATTGCAAACCCGTCGCCACTAGGAGCAGACGGTACAGCGCCCAGGACAGGACCTTCATCAGGTCTGAGGTCCAGCGGCTGCTACGGGAAGGTATCATCGAGGCCAGCATCAGCCCCTGGAGAGCCCAAGTGGTAGTGGTGAAAATGGGGGAATAAAACAGGATGGTCGTTGACTACAGTCAGACCATCAATCGGTACACGTAGCTCGACGCGTACCCCCTCCCACACATATCTGATATGGTCAATCAGATTGCACAGTATCGGGTCTTCTTGACAGTGGACCTGAAATCTGCCTATCACCAGCTCCACATTTGCAAGGCGGACCGCCCGTACACCCGTTTGAAGCGCGGCCGCCTTCACCATTTCCTTCGGGTTCCCTTCGGCATCACCAACGGGGTCTCGGTCTTCCAACGTGAGATGGACCGAATGATACGGACTGCGAGCCACTTTCCTGTACCTGGATAACGTCACCATCTGCGGCCACGACCAGCAGGACCACGATGCTAACCTTTCCAAATTTCTCCACACCGTCAAACTCCTCAACCTAACCTACAACAAGCAAAAGTATGTGTTCAGCACGGACCAATTTGCCATCTTCGGCTATGTGGTTCAGAACAGAGTTCTAGATCCCGACCCCGATGGCATGCGCCCTCTCATGGATCGCCCCTTCCCCACTGGCCCAAGGCCCTTAAACGATGCCTGTGGTTCTTTTCGTACGACGCCCAGTGGGTCCCTAACGATGGGGACAAGGCCCGCCCACGCATCCACTCCACCATTTTTCCCACTGATGGCCGAGGCTCACCAGGCCTTCAACCATATCAAGGCCAACATCGCCAAGGCTGCGATGCACACGAAAGACCAAGTCGAGAGCGATGCATCAGACGTCGCTCTGGCCGCCAGCCTCAACCAGGCAGGCAGGCCCGTGGCATCCTTCTCCCGCACCCTTCATGCCTCCAGAATTCGGCAATCCTCCGTCGAAAAGGAGGCCCAAGCTATCGTTGAAGCTGTGCGGCACTGGAGGCATCACCTGGCCGGCAGGAGATTCACTCTCCTCACAGACCAACAGTCAGTTGCCTTCATGTTTAACAACGCACAGCGGGATAAGATCAAAAATGATAAGATCTTGCGGTGGAGGATCGAGCTCTCCACCTTTAATTACGAGATCTTGTATCGCCCCGGTAAGCTCAACGAGCCCCCCGATGCCTGTCCCGAGGTACATGTGCCAGCGCACAAGTGGACCGACTCCGGACCCTGCACGATGATCTCTGTCACCCGGGGGTCACCCACTTTTACCACTTCATTAAGGCCCGCAATCTGCCCTACTCCATCGAGGAAGTCAGGGCCATCACCAGAAACTGCCAGGTGTGCGGAGTGTAAACCGCATTTCTACTGGCCAGACCGTGCGCGCCTGGTGAAGGCCTCCCGCCCCTTTGAACGCCTCAATGTGGACTTCAAAGGGCCCCTCCCCTCCACCTACCACAACACGTATTTTTTCAATGTGGTCGACGGACATTCCAGATTCCCCTTCGTCATCCCATGCCCCGATATGACGTCTGCCACCATCATCAAAGCCCTCAACACCATCTTTGCTCTGTTCGGTTTCCCCGCCTACGTCCACAGCGACCGGGGATCCTCATTTATGAGCGATGAGCTGCACCAGTACCCGCTCAACAGGGGCATTGCATCGACCAGGACGACCAGCTACAACCCCCGGAGAAACGGGCAGGTGGAGCGGGAGAATGGGACGGTCTGGAAAGCCGTCCAGCTGGCCCTACGGTCCAGAAATCTCCCGGCCTCCTGCTGGCAGGAGGTCCTCCCCGACGCACTTCACTCCATTCGGTCGCTCCTGTGCACGGCGACTAATGAAACCCCTCATGAACGTTTCTTTGCCTTCCCCAGGAAGTCCACCTCCAGGGTTTCGCTCCCAACGTAGTTGGCAACTCCAGAACCCATTCTCCTCCGCAAGCACGTGTGGCTCCACAAGGCGGACCCGTTGGTTGAGAGGGTACAGCTACTCCACGCTAACCCTCAGTACACCGACATAGCGTACCCCGACGACCACCAAGACACAGTCTCCCTCAGGGACGTGGCACCAGCTGGGTCCCCCATGCCCCCTCTGCCCTAGCGCCACCCTCCCTTCCCCCAGCGCACCCCACCTCAGCCCCCGCTCCAGGACAATCCGTCCTCCCCTTGGTCCCACCCGGGGATGAAGAGGATGTTGACACGCTCCCGGAGTCACCGACGACCGAGCCGACGCCTGATTCACCACCAGCACTGCGGTGCTCTCAACGATGGATCAAGGCGCCCGACCGTCTAAATTTGTAACCTTCTCTGAAATTTTAATGACAACCTGTCTTTGTATATAGTTTCACGCCACCCCCGCCGGACTCATTTTTAACAGGGGGTGAATGTGGTATTCACCACTGTTGTATTATATTGTATATATTGCACTGCATACGAGGGTATTACGGTAAGGCCCCTGTACTACAGGTACGGGGGTAGATCCCTGCCTGCTCGCTCCGCCCAGTAGGCGGAGTATAAATGTGTGTGTTCTCCGAACTGCAGCCATTTGGGCAGCAGCTGTAGGAGGCCACACATCTCTGTGTAATAAAGCCTCGATTACTCTCTCCTCTCGTCTCGTCGTAATTGATAGTGCATCACCGTGAGGTTTTGGTAGAGGTGGAGGGTGAAGAGTATGCGGGGATAGTAATTTCGGACCATGTGCCCCGCTGGCTGGAGGTTCGGCTTACATCGGGATGGCAGAGGCCAGGATGGAGGCTTGATTCAGGGTTGGTAGACAGAGGGTTTAGTGATAAGGTGTGGTCGGTGATTAAAGATTATGTGGAGTTGAACCAGAACCGGGAGGTGTCGGCGGCTACATTTTGTGAGGCACTGAAGGTGGTGGTCCGAGGGGAGAATATCTCATTTAAGGCACATGATGATAGGAAAAGGAGGGAGGAGTACGAGTGGTACAAGGTAGACAGGGAGTATTCAAGGGTATCCACCACGTATGAATTGATGAGAAGCAAAAGTTACATGGGGCAATTCGATAGATTGTTGACAGGGAGGGAGGTGGTGCAGCTGGGCAGTGCAAGCGTGGTGCAGTATGAGTACAGGGAGAAAGCAAGTCGAATGTTGGCACACCAGTAATGGAGGCAGGCCATGTCCAGGGAAATTTTGAGGATACAGACAGAGACAGGGGAGGTGGTGTCTGAGCCGGGGAAGATAAATGAGACGTTTAGGGAATACTGTAAGAATTGTACAGGATGGTCCGAGGGGGTGAAGAAGTGCTGTGTTTTGGACGGATAAGAGATCCCGCAGCTGGAAGAAGAGAAGAGGCAGGCGTTGGACGAGCCTTTAGGACTGAGGGAGGTATTGGACAGTATATGAGGTATGAAGTCAGGAAAGGCCCTGGGGCCGGATGGTTACCTGGCGGAATTTCATGAGTAGTTTGCGACGGAACTGGCACCTTATCTGCTGAGGGTGTTTAGTGAGGCACTGGAGGAGGGGGAGTTGCAGGAGACGATGACACAGATGATGATTACATTAATACCAAAGAAGGGGAAGGACCCGTTAGAATGTGGGTCGTACAGGCCAGTATCGCTGTTAAAAATGGATGTAAAAGTGCTGGCCAAGCTGGTGGCGGGGAGGATGGAATGTTGGGTCCGTGGGTGGTTGCGGAGGACCACAAACAGGTTTTGTAAAGGGCGGGCAGTAATATAAGCCGATTCTTAAATGTGATTTTGACCCTGTCGAGAGGACGGGTACCGGGGGTAGTGGTGTCCATGGATGCAGAGAAGGCATTTGATTTATTGGGTGGCAGCACCTGTTTGAAGTCACGGGAAGATTTAGGTTTGAGCCGAAGTTTGTGGTGTGGCTGTGCCTGTTATATGTGGCAGGGTGGTGAGCATACGGACCAACGATATGAGCTCACAAAGTTTTGGGTTACACAGGGGAACAAGGCAGGCATGTCCGCTGTCACCGCGCAATAGAGCGCCTGGCAATGGCCCTCAGGCGGACGGCACAGTGGCACGGGATTGCAAAGGGGAGTTGGGAACATTGGGTGTGATGCACGATCAATTGCACAAAGACTAAAGTTGGGTACAACTGTGGCTTTATTACAGTCAGATGCGTGGCCTCCTGCTGCAGCTGGCAAAATGGCAGGGCACTGGAGGTCATGCATATTTATACAGTTCTCCATGGGCGGAGCCAGCCGGCAGGAGCTACCGGCGAACCTGTAATGCAGGTCCTATCTTACATCTCCTATTATAGTGGTTCACCACATTCACCCCCTGTTAAAAATGAGTCCGGTGGGGGTGACATGAAACTATATACAATTAGTGCAATTATGTACAGTGGTCGGGAAAGAAAAGTCCATGTTGACCGTCCGGAGTCCGTCAAAGGTTCAGCCGGTCCTGTGCTTTGGTGCTTCGTTGGGAGCGGCGTAACGGTGGCGGCGAAGTCAGTGCTGGCGGTGGTGGAGGTGGCACGGATGGCGGTACCACCGCAAGATTTTATCATTTTTGATCTTGCCCCGCTGTGTGTTATTGAACATGAAGGTTACCGACCGTTGGCCCGTAAGGAGAGTGAATTTCTTACCGGCCAGGTAATGCCTCCAATGCCGTACAGCTTCAACGATAGCTTGTACCTCCTTTTCGACGGATGAATGTTGAATTTCCGAGGCATGAAGGGTGCGGGAAAAGAATGCCACGGGCCTGCCTGCCTGGTTTAGAGTGGCGGCAAGGGCGACGTCTGAAGCCTCGCTTTCTACTTGGAAAGGCAGTGACTCGTCCACTGCGCGCATCCCGGCCTTGGCGATGTCTGCTCTGATGCGGGCGAAAGCATGTTGTGCCTTGGCCGCAAGGGGGAATTGGGTGGACTGAATGAGTGGGCGGGCCTTGTCCGCATAGTTTGGGACCCACTGAGCGTAGTAGGAAAAGAACCCCAGGCAGCGTTTGAGGGCCTTGGGGCAGTGGGGGAGGGGAAGTTCCATGAGGGGGCGCATGCAGTCGGGGGTCGGGCCCGAGAAGTCCGTTTTGGACTAGATAGCCAAGAATGGCTAACCGGGTCGTGCTGAACACACACTTCTCTTTGTTGTAGGTCAGGTTGAGAAGAGTGGTAGTGCGGAGGAATTTATTGAAGTTGGCATCGTGGTCCTGCTGGTCATGGCCGCAGATGGTGACATTATCTAAGTATGGAAAAGTGGCCCGCAAACCGTACTGGTCGACCATTCAGTCCATCTCTCTTTGGAAGACCGAGACCCCATTTGAGACACCGAAAGGGACCCTAAGGAAGTGGTAGAGGCGACCGTCCGCCTCGAAGGCAGTGTATGGCAGGTCCGACTTACGGATGGGGAGCTGGTGGTAGGCGGATTTCAGGTCAATTGTTGAGAAAACCCGGCACTGCGCAATCTGATTGACCATATCAGATATGCATGGAAGGGGGTACGCGTCGAGCTGCGTGTACCGATTGATGGTCTGGCTGTAGTCCACGACCATCCTGTGTTTCTCCCCAATTTTAACCACTACCACTTGGGCTCTCCAGGGGCTGTTGCTGGCCTCGATAATACCCTCCTTAAGCAGCCGCTGGACGTCGGACCTGATGAAGGTCTTGTCCTGGGTGCTGTACCGTCTGCTCCTAGTGGCAATGGGCTTGCAATCCGCAGTTAGATTGGCTAAAAGGGAGGGGGGATTGACCTTGAGAGGCGCGAGGCCGCAAACAGTAAGGGAGGATAAGAGCCCGCCGAATTTGAGGGTTAGGCTCTGGAGGTTGCACTGGAAGTCCAGGCCCAACAGATATGCAGCGCAGAGATTAGGAAGGACATAGAGGCAGAAGTTACTAAATTCTACGCCCTGGACCGTGAGGGTGACTGTACAAAAGCCCCGAATCGGGATGGAGTGGGATCCGGAGGCTAGGGAGATCCTTTGATTGGCAGGGTGGACCGCGAGGGAGCAGAGCCTTACCGTATCTGGGTGAACAAAGCTTTCTGTGCTCCCGGAGTCCAGCAGGCACGAGGTTGCTTGGCCTTTGATTTTAACTGTCGTCGACGCGGTGGCCAGCTTGTGCGGGCGAGATTGGTCCAGCGTCATCGAAGCGAGCTGCGGGTAGCCATCGGATGCTTTGGGTGGTGAGCGTGTGTGCTTCCGATGTTGGGATGTCCGGAGACCCTGTGGGGGACAAGATGGCTGCGCCCATGGTGCGCACATTGCTGGGTCGGGACAAGATGGCGGCTCCCATTGTGTATCTGGCGTGGGGGAGGGGGCAATAGCGGGCGCAATTGCAGCGACTTCACGGGATTGGCACACCGCCGCGAAGTGCCCCTTTTCACTGCAGGCTTTACAAACTGCAGTGCGGGCCGGGCAGTGTTGGCGGGGGTGCTTCTGGCAGCGGGACCCCCGGGGTGCGCGGATCGGCGTGCGGCGCAGGCATATTGGGAAGGCAGGGCTCCGGCTGAGGAAGTCGTCGGCGGGGTCCACGAGGGGTAGGAAGGAGTAGAATGATGGGCAGCGCGACGGAAGGGGTATGATTGTACGTTACGGGATGCGACCGTCATGGAGAGCGCCAAGGTTTTCGTCTCTGCCAGTTCGAGCGTGGCCCCTTCTAGTAATCGTTCTCGGAAGCGGTCCGACGCAATCCCCGTCACAAAGGCATCGCACATGAGGAGATTCACGTGTTCGGCGGCCGTGACGGCCTGACAGTCACAGTCCCGGACGAGTGGAATTAGGGCCCACCAGAAATCTTTGATGGACTCACCAGGTAGTTGCTAGCGGGTGGCGAGTACATGCCTGGCGAAGAGCATGTTGGCCTTCTGCGCGTAGTGTTCCTTAAGGAGCTCCATTGCTTTTGTGTAATTCGTGGCGTCCATGATCAACGGGAACGCGCTGGAGCTCAGTCTGGAGTACAGGACGTTTATTTTCTGAGCCTCCGTTGGCTCGGGGTCCGCAGCCTTGATGTAGGCCTCAAAACATGCTAGCCAGTGAGTAACGTCTTTTCTGGCGTCGGGCGAGTGTGGATCCAGCTGCAGGTGATCGGGCTTAATTCGGATATCCATTCTGTGGAAAATCTGACTGTAATAAATTGATGCAACGATCAATTGCACAAAGACTAAAGTTGGGTACAACTGTGGCTTTATTACAGTCAGATGCATGGCCTCCTGCTGCAGCTGGCAAAATGGCAGGGCACTGGAGGTCATGCATATTTATACAGTTCTCCGTGGGTGGAGCCAGCCGGCATGAGCTACCGGCAAACCTGTAGTACAGGTCCTACCTTACATCTCCTGTTACAGTGGTTCATCACAGGCTGTCCCTATATACGGATGATCTGTTACTGTACATGTCAGACCTGCTGGAGAGCATGGGGAGGATTATGGGCCTATTAGAGCAGTTTGGGATGTTCTCAGGATACAAGTTGAACATTGAGAAAAGTGAGGTGGTTCCCAGTGAACAAATTGGGTTGGTGAGCCAGCCTAGAGGGGCTGCCATTCAAGGTAGCCAGAGACAGGGTCAGATACCTGGGGATTCAGGTAACGGGAAAGTGGGCAATGTTGCATAAATGGAATTTAACAAAGCTGGTGGAAGAGGTCAGGGAGGATTTTACGAGGTTGGATATGCTGCATCTGACTCTGGCAGGGAGGGTCCAAGTGGTGAAGGTGAATGTCCTGCCAATTCATATTCCAAATGCTTCTGATTTTTGTACCAAAGGCCTTTTTTTGGAAGGTGGATACGATTATTTCAGAGTTCATGTGGGCGGGCAAGGTTAAGAGGGCCCTGTTACAGAGGCACAGGCAAATGGGGGGTTGGCGTTGCTAAACTTGTTAAATCATTATTGGATGGCGAATGTGGAGAAGGTGAGGAGGTGGTGGGAAGGAGAGGGAGCAGAATGGGTTAGGATGGAGGAAAAATCCTGCAGGGGGTCCAGCCTGAGGGCTATAGTAACAGCGGTGAAACCACTGGCACCAAGGGGATACACAGAGAGTCCAGTTGTGCAATCCACAGTGAAGGCGTGGAATCAGCTGAGGAGGCATTTTAGGATGATGGGGATGTCGGTGTTATCGCCGTTGTGTGAAAACCACGGATTTAAGCCGAGGGGCGTGGGTGGGCGGGGGTGCAAACAGTATGTATAGGAAGTGGAGAGAAGTGGGGCAGTAGAGAGTGAGGGATCTGAACCTGGAAGAGAGGTTTGCTAGTATAGGGGAACTGAAGGAGAGTGTAGAGCTCCAAAGAGGAAACGAGTTTATGCATTTACAGGTAAGGGACTTTGCACGGAAGGTCTGGAAAGATTTTCCCAAGCTGCCGAAGTATGCCCTACAGAAGCGGTTGCTGCTCCCGGAAGTGTAAGAGGAGGGCTGGATCAGAGAAAAATATGGATAGCTGGGAGAACAGGGGGGTGAGTAGGTGGTGAAGAATAAAGAGAAGTGGGAGGGGGAGCTGGGAGAGGAGATAAATTGGTGTGTATGGAGTGAGGCGCTATGTAGGGTAAACGCGACCTCCTCGTATACGAGGATGAGCCTGATACAATTAAAGGTGGTACACAGGGTGCATTTGACTCGGGCGAGAATGAGTGAGTTCTTCCAGGGGGTGGCAGACAAGTGCAAGAAGCGTGGGCAGGGACCAGCAAACCACGCACATATGTTCTGGGGCTGTGAGAAATTGGAGAGATACTGGGCGGGAGTGCGCGCGACACTAACAAAGATTGTGGGGGAGGAGGTCGGGCCTGACCCTATGGTGGCGATATTCGGGATATCATTTGAAGCCAGAGCTGATGGAGGGGAGGAAGGTTGATGTCGTGACCTTCGCCTCTCTGGTTGCCCGGTGAAGGATCTTGTTTGAATGGGGGTTGGCAACACTGCCAGGGGTGACAGCCTGGCTAGGAAACTTATATGACATTCTCCATTTGGAAAAGATTAAATATGAACTGAGGGGCTCAGCGGAGGGCTTCGAGGCAAGGTGGGTCTGTTCGTTGCCATGTTTGAGGAGCTGTTCGTCGTCATGGGGGGCAGGGGGGAAGTAGGGGGGAATGGGGTGTGCAGTGAAAATGTGGAAAATCTGCACAAACTGTAGAATAGCATGTTCCCCAGATTGTTCATGTTTTGCAACTGTTTTGAAATAAAATACATTTTAAAAAAAGATAATGACTAAAAAGACAGAAAGAAAGAATGACTTGTGTTTAAATAGCATTTTTCATGATCACAGGATGTCTCAAAGCAGTTTACAGCTAAATAAATACTTTTGAAGAGTATTCACTGTTGTAATGTAGGAAACAGGTCAGCCAAGCTGCTCACAGCAAACTCCATAAATTATAATCTGATGATAACCAGGTCATCTTTTTTTGTGATGTTGATTGTGGGATAAATATTGGCCAGGACACCAAAGATACCTTCTCAACTGTTCTATCAAACAGTGCCATGGGTGGGATCTTGAGTATTCACCCAAGCAGGCAGGGCCCCATTTTAACATTTCATCCGCAAGATGGCCCATCCAACAGCACTTAGTACTGCATTGGGGTGTCATACGTAATTTTTGTGCGAGTGAGAAGTAATCTAGAACTTTGTGACCCAGAGGTGAGAGTGCTATCAGGTGAACCATAGCTAACACAACGATGGAACAAAAATCCTATATTATAGTTGTTTACCACAGAAGTAAAAAAATAATTAGGGAGTAATTTTACCAGGTCCTTGGAGGCAGGTTTACAAACTTGGGGTGGGGTGAGTGAGAAAAATTCCTGCCTTCCCACTTTTGCTGGATGTGGCTTTTGTGTCCGGACAGCAACCTGCCCATTGTGAAGGTCCTTGAACACAATTGCCTGGCCCTTCACTGGAACAACAACCCTGGTGCCCCACAGGCGGATACCATCTTCCACTGTCAGCTCCGAGTACTTGGAGGAGAAAGCCTGTGATTATACCCTGTGTGGGCTATTACACCAGGGTGCCACTCTGCTGTGCCTCCAACCACCCGGGGGTCTCTAATGGTCGGTGAGGTGCCATTATGCCTGGTCCATGATTGTGAACCAAATGACACGCTGGCGCGGTCGTGCAGGCATGGCCATTGAATCCAAGGTGCCGGGTGAATCTGGTGTCCGGGTATTTAAATGAACCATTAAGGTCATTTAAAATGCTGATATCTGGATCACTCCCAGTGAGGGTGAGATCATGATCTTGCGAGACAGAACGAGTCGGGTGATTCGCGATCGACCCAGCGCAGAACCCAGATTGAGAATCTCGCGCAATTCACCCGGATCTGCACCGGGTGCAACAGGATCTCGCCCATAAAGATTAGAAAGAAAAGTGAACTGTCACTTATCTAATGTGTTTCTGTGTTTCATGGGGCAAGATTCTCCGACGCCCCGCCGGGTCGGAGAATCGCCGGGGGCTGGCGTGAATCCCGCCCCTGCCGGTTGGCCCCCCCCGCGATTCTCCGGCCCGGATGGGCCGAAGTCCCGCTGCTAGAATGCCTGTCCCGCCGGCGTGGATTAAACCACCTCTCTTACCAGCGGGACAAGGCGGTGCGGGCGGGCTCCGGGGTCCTGGGGGGGGGCGCGGGGCGATCTGGCCCGCCACGGTCTCCACCATGGCGGAGGCGGAAGAGACTCCCTCCACAGCGCATGCGCGGGGATGCCGTGAGCGGCCGCTAACGCTCCCGCGCATGCGCCGCCCGGAGATGTCATTTCCGCGCCAGCTGGCGGAGCACCAAAGGCCTTTTTCCGCCAGCTGGCGGGGCGGAAATCAGTCCGGCACGGGCCTAGCCCCTCAAGGTTAGGGCTCGGCCCCCCAAGATGCGGAGGATTCCGCACCTTTGGGGCGGCGCCGGTCGGCGGACATCGCGCCGATACTGGAAAATGTTGCCCATGATCTCTGAACTAACAGGTAAAGTGCCAGCTAATTTTCACATAACAGAGTTTGACAAATTTGATGACGATCAGATAATCCGTTTTATTGATAACTAAGGGATGAATATTGCCAAGTACACCAGGGCAAATTTCTCTTCACTTCTTCAAATAGTGAAATGGGAAGAAAATTCAACATTTCATCTAAAATGTAGCGATGCATAGTTTTTGCCATTTAATATTGTGTTAAATTAGGTTACGAGCCAAGTGTAAGCATCACTTATTCAGACAAAATTTGTGGTACTGTATTTTAAAGTATCATGTTTCCTAAAAATAATAAAAATGGAAAATCTTTATTTGGTTGCAGCCTTCCAGTGTATTAGTCCAGGATTTTACAGAAAATATTGGCCGGAATTTAAGGAAAGGTTTTTGAGTTCATTTGTGGCAGGTTTTTCAGGGCGTTTCCTGTCGGCTCTGTGAGTTCCCCACCACTATCAAAAGACACTTTGGGCGCGATTCTCTGGCTTTGTTTTGCTCGAGTGAGAACGTAACCTAGCCGGTGAATAGCGGGAGAGGCCAAATCCCGAACGGCGCCGGGTGCCAAACCATTTGCAATGCAACTGGCTCACTCCCGTAGGTGAAATCAGGATCCCACCACAGCGTGATAAGAAAAGGGAATAAAGTCCCCGAGCGAGCGCCTTTAGCCGCATGTTTCCCAGCACTCGCAGTGTCAAGAAACTCATGGCAATTCAGCGCGACTCGCTTTGAATAAGGCCTAAACAGGGAACGCGCGGGCGAGGCTGCACAAAGCCCCGTTTTTTACAATGGGGAGCTGCGCCCACTGAACTCCTCATTGCAGCGAGAGATCGGGACGCTATTTCTCCGGGGCCACAGAAAAATCCCCAACCCCCCCCAGCCTGAACGCAACGTGGGAGGATCCCCCAGGCCCACCCCAATCACATACACCAGGCAACCCCAGCCCGATCGTGCACATGCAGAAAATGCCAGCTTGGAACCTTTGCAGTGCCTTCCTGGCAATGCCCCTGCAGTGCAGGGGTGGTACCCAAGGTGCCAATGCCAGGGTACCCAGATGGTACCAGCAGTGGCAGCGCACCACCCTGCTCTGGCGGCCTCCGATCCCCTTGTAGACCCCACGGGTGCTGTTCCATCTGGTCCACGTTTGTGGGGACCAGAACCAAACAGCACTCGTCTGAGGTCTCTGAGACGAAGAATTGAATTCCAAAGCCTCAGATACCTTGGAAATCTACATTTTAGAGTAAGGCTTACTGCCCTGCTCCGTTGCGAGCTGCTTTTCTGGCGCAGTGTGGCCGGAGGAACGTGCCCCAAGTATCACCACTTAAGCCCTATTTTCACACAGTTAATGGGAGTCAACCCATATCCAACGGCCTCCCTCAATTCAGCGGTCTCCCCTGCAAACAGTCACGCTGGCCCCGATTAGTACTCCTTTTGAAAGAATGGAAGTTGGCGAATTAGCTGCAGGATCTGAGTGCATGACCAGGGACCCTTTCAGGACTCATTGCTTTCTGAGGTTCACTTTCAAGAAGGTCGATCTGGTAGTCATGGGTGTGTCCAAGGCTACTGGGGCAGTTAACGACAATTAGATGGTTTCCTGCTTGAATCGAGCATAAAATATTATGTTCATCGGGGAGGGGTGCTCTGCTACCGGAGATTTTACTCGGCTTTGCCGAGTGCTGGCTGCATAACACGGCCTTATCTGAAGGGCGGAACTCAGGGGAGCTGGTGGTCACCTTCGCCAGTCCATAGAATGGGTCCGGATAGCCACGCTGCGCCCCCTCCTCCTGCTCGGTGCTGCCCATAGGACCCTGGGGTTCACCTCTTGATGGAGGGGCAGCTGGATTGAGCCCCAGCTGGCCCTGCGTCATCTGGCCCTGCCACCCTGGTAGCTTCCCACTGCACCTTGGTGTCGACGCCCCTGCGGTGCCTTGGTAATGGTCACCTGCGACTGGGACAATCTCCGCAGCACCTCGGATATTCCCATCTGAGACCAGGGCAAGTCCCTCAGCGCCTCACTAAGATCAGCTTGGTACTGGGTCAAGCCGTCCAACGAGTCGTAAAATATACCGAGGCCCTCAGCCATGGTTATCACCAACTGCGCCATGCCTTAGACAGCTGCACTAATGCTGCTGACGTCATGCACCAGGCTCTCCACTGTGCTCGCCACCCAAGCAGTGCTGGCCTCGGTGCCACGCATTGCCAGCGACATCTCCTGTGCCCGTAATCTCGGTACTCGTCCAATCGGCTATGGACCTGCTGGGGTGTCGCTGACATCTCCCTCTGAATGTCCCGGCCGCTCCCTAACATCTCCATCAGCTCCAGATTACATGTTCCAGAGGCTCAGTATCTGGCTGGGACTCAGCTTGGACCTGATATCCAACAGCCCTTCGACTGCTGTCTCGTCGGGACGTTTCTGCCTCCACCCGATATGCATCAGTGACTGTCTGGTACTCACCATATTGTGCCTCGGAAGCCTGTCCACTAACATTGCCCACCAAGGTGCGTGTCTCCCGAGCGAGAGGAGGAGGTGCTGAGTGCCAGGTCGGACCCATCCCATGAAGTGGTGACGGTGGGCACCAGTTCCCCCGAATTCCACCCCCCTGATGAGGCCATATCTCAGGGTCAGCGGCTGTGCATGTGCCACTGACAAGTGAGCCATGGCCCTCCGGCCCCAGAGCTCACTCGAAGGCAAGGGGGCAAGGTAAGCAGCTGGGAGTCTCCACCTCAGATGTGCATCCTGGGGAAACACCAAGGCGTAGTAGTAGAACTAGACGGGCCAAGCACATTGAGGATCACTGAGGGCACCGGGGGGAGGGGGAGGAGACATCCCCACCCTCCCCTCCCCTCCCCCTCCCTCCCCTCCCCCTCCCCCCCTCCCCTCCCCCCTCCCCTCCCCCCTCCCCTCCCACCTCCCCTCCCCCTCCCCTCCCCCTCCCCTCCCTCCCCCTCCCCATCCCCTCCCCTCCCTCCACCTCCTCCCCCCTCCCCCCTTCCCCTCCCCCCTTCCACTCCCCCTCCCCCCTCCCCTCCCCTCCCTCCCCCCCTCCCCCTCCCCCTCCCCCTCCCCTCCCCCTCCCCCTCTCCCTTCCCCCTCCACCTCCCCTTCCCTCCCCCTCCCCTCCCCCTCCCCCCTCTCCCCCTCCCCCTCCCCCTCTCCCCCTCCCCCTCTCCCTTCCCCCCTCCCCCCTCTCCCCCCTCCCCCTCTCCCCCTCCCCCTCCCCCTCCTCCCTTCCCCCCCTCTCCCCCCTCCCCCCTCTCCCCTCCCCTCCCCCTCCCCCTTCCCCCCTCCCCCCCTTCCCCCCTCCCCCTCCCCCTCCCCCTCCCCTCCCCCTCCCACCCCTCCCCTCTCCCTCCCCCCTCTCCCTCTCCCTTCCCCTCTCCCCCCTCCCCTCTCCCCCTCCCCCTCCCCCTCCCCCCTCCCCCCTTCCCCCCTCCCCCTCCCCCCCTCCCCCCTCCCACCCAGAGAAGTTGTTAGCTGAGCCAACATTGACTTTTCAACAGGCGGTTCAAATAGTATTGGCCTGAGAGAGCGCAGAACGAGGAGTGCAGGAGCTACAGGGAATGGAAGTGCATGCCTTGGGGCGCAACCCCTTCCGTCCGAAAACGTCCCCCTGCGCTCCTGCGGTACCTTGGGCGAGGCGACGTCTGGACCAACGCCAGTGGCCGTCGGACATTCCTCCCCGAAGGGAGCCTTCTCCAGAACCAATGGATGAGGAGCCATGTCCGTGTCAAGCTTGTAGGCGCAGACCCCGTCGCGGATGCCGGTCCTGGGGGTGCCAGAGGCGCCGTCGTTCCGACCGAAACTGGGACCAGCCCAGTGGCCGTAACTGGGACCAGCCCAGGGGCCGTACGTTCCATGTGGATGAACCTGCGGCGAGTACTCCTGAGGACGTGGAGACGGAGGACGACTGCCTGCAGCTGCATTGTGTGGCAGCCCCCCGTGTGGCCCCCATTAAGGTGACAGTACGGGTCAATGGTCACCCGCTTGAGATGGAGTTGGACACTGGCGCAGCGGTCTCTGTGATCGCCCAGAGGACATTCGACCGCATCAAGCAGGGTATGCAGACCCTTACATTAACCGACTCACAGGCCAGGTTGGCCACCTACACGGGGGAACCACTGGACATTGCAGGAACTACAATGACCCCTGTTGTTTATGGACGCCAGGAGGGGCGTTTCCCACTTATCGTGGTGCGCGGCCATGGGCCCAGCCTGTTGGGTCGGGACTGGTTGCGCCATTTGCGGTTGCAATGGCAGCACATCCTCCAAACAGTTTCTGAAGGGTTGACTGAGGTGCTAGGACGATACCCAGATGTATTCCAGCCTGGTTTGGGGAAAATAAAAGCCCGTATCCAAGTCAAACCAGGAGCCACGCCGCGGGCACGCCAGGTGCCTTACGCCTTGCTCGTGAAGGTAGAAGGGGAGCTCACGCGTTTGGAGAGTTCGGGTATTATCAGGCTCATCCGTTTTGCTGACTGGGCAGCACCAATTGTACCTGTAATGAAGCCAGATGCCACAGTTCGCTTGTGTGGCGACTATAAACTTACAGTTAATACGGCTTCCCGACTTGACCGATATCCAATGCCTCGCATAGAGGATCTCTACGCGAAGCTTGCAGGTGGACTCTCGTTCACAAAATTAGATATGAGTCACGCCTACCTGCAGTTGGAGCTGGACCCTGCCTCCCGACCATATGTAACGATTAATACACACCGGGGCCTGTATGAATATACATGGTTGCCCTTTGGAGTATCCTCTGCCTGTGCTATTTTTCAACGTGTTATGGAAGGCATTTTGAGAGGTTTACCACGTGTTGCTGTCTACGTAGATGATGTTTTGATTACAGGAACATTTGGAAAATCTGGATGCTGTCCTTAGACGCTTTTCGGAGGCTGGAGTCCGGTACGTCGCACAAAGTGCGTATTTCAGGAAAAGGAAGTAGTCTACCTGGGTTATCGGGTGGACCGCGAAGGTTCGCACCCCGTCGCAGAGAAGGTGCGTGCGATTCAACAGGGCCCCGCCCCGACTGACACTTCGCATATTCGTTCTTTTCTCGGTCTCGTAAACTATTACGGGAAGTTCCTCCCCAATCTGGCAACTACGCTGGCCCTGTTGCACCTTCTGCTAAAGAAAAATCACACCTGGGTTTGGGGTCAGCCGCAAGAAACCGCTTTCCGGCGGGTAAAGCAACAATTGTCGTCGTCTGGGTTACTAACCCACTATGATCCTGGAAGGCCTTTGCTCGTCACATGTGATGCATCCCCGTATGGTATTGGGGCCGCCCTGTCCCACAAGATGGAGAACGGGGCCGAGCGACCGATAGCTTTCGCCTCCCGCACATTGACTGCAGCGGAGAAAAAGTACGCGCAGATCGAGAAGGAGGGCCTGGCAGTGGTTTTTGCAGTGAAATGCTTCCACCAGTACGTGTATGGCCGCCATTTCACTATCGTGACTGATCATAAGCCTCTGCTGGGACTTTTCAGAGAGGATAAGCCAATACCGCCCATTGCTTCCGCACGGATCCAGCGCTGGGCTTTGTTGCTTGCTGCATACGAGTATTCTCTGGAGCACAAACCAGGAACGCAGATAGCAAATGCCGACGCACTGAGCCGATTGCCTTTATCGACCGGCCCCATGTCGACCCCACGACCGGTAAGGTGGTTGCAACCCTAAATTTTATGGACACCTTGCCTGTCACGGCATCACAGGTCCGTGAGTGGACCCAGACGGAGTCAGTCCTGTCAAAGGTTCGGCACATAGTCCTGTATGGTGGGCAGCATAGACAGCTCCCAGGCGAGTTGCGGGCATTTTCCTCCAAGCTGTCAGAATTCAGCGTGGAAGACAGCATCCTCTTGAGGGGGGCGCGTGTGATTGTCCCGGAAAAAGGCCAGGAGCTGATACTAAGCGACTTGCACAATGGGCATCTAGGTGTGACCAAAATGAAAATGTTGGCCCGGAGTTATGTCTGTTGGCCAGGCCTCGACACCGACATTGAGAAGGTGGCCCAAAACTGCTCCATTTGCCAGGAGCATCAGAAGCTTCCGCCGGCCGCGCCCCTACATCACTGGGAATGGCCAGGGCGGCCTTGGGCACGCTTGCATGCAGATTTCGCAGGCCCTTTTCAAGGATCCATGTTCCTTCTATTAATCGACGCCCAGTCTAAATGGCTAGAGGTGCATAAGATGCAGGGGACAACGTCCTGCGCAACAATTGAAAAGATGCGTTTGTCCTTTAGCACGCATGGCCTCCCCGAGGTGCTGGTCACGGATAACGGCACTCCATTCACGAGTGAGGAGTTTGCGAGGTTCACGAAGATGAACGGCATACGCCATATCCGCACTGCCCCTTACCACCCGGCTTCAAATGGGTTGGCAGAGCGCGCAGTGCAGACATTCAAAAGAGGCCGAAGGAAGCAGTCTTCCGGGTCAATGGACACGAGACTGGCTCGCTTTTTGTTTACGTATAGGACCACCCCCCCATGCGGTGACTGGGGTAGCTCCCGCAGAACTCCTAATGGGCCGGAGACTTCGCACCCGCCTAGTATGGTTTTCCCGGACATTGGCGCAAAAGTACGGCGCACACAAGAACGGCAGGGACAGGGATTTTCTCGGTATCGGCCGATTCGGCAGTTTGCGCCCGATGACCCAGTGTTCGTTTGGAATTTTGCTGGTGGTGCCTAGTGGGTTCCTGGCGTAATCTTTCGCCAAACGGGCCCCATACCTTACCAGGGGCAAGCCCAGGGTTGTCTCCAGCGCAAACATGTGGACCACGTTCGGTCCAGAAGACTATCCCCTCAAAAGATTCCCCGCCCCCGGAGTTCATTTCTACAGCCGCAGAGACCAGAGACAAGGGAAGGTAGTCCTCACAATCTTCCACTGGTGCCTCACTCAAAGCCTGCACAGGTCGTTACAGAACCGAATGGGGATAGAAACGCTGACATGACGGAGGCAGCAGACTCTGACTCCGAGATGGAGACACAGGACGCATCAGAGGGGGGAATCCTCGGGTCCACGGGCCGTGGATGTACAACCGTTACGCCATTCATCACGGAAGTGCCGGTCTCCGTCTCGTTACACGCCGCCTGATTCAGCGCCGCGTGCAAATGGTGTCCGGCCTGCGGCAAAACGAGTCCGACGCCCTCCTTGGCTAGGGTCTTCGGTGGATTCCTTGGACTTTTGGGGGGAGGGATGTTATAACCTGCCTGCTTACCATTGGCTGGGTACTAATGACAATCCCACAATCCTGTGGGAGTATGACCTTCCCCAATGAGGGGGGGGCGGAGAAACCATTAGTAAACTCCAAGTATAAATAAAGCTGGCCAGTTTAGGAACCAGCAGGAAAGAGTGTGCAGCAAGGGAAGTTGCTGCTGCTGTTTTATATATATATATATATATATATATATATGTTATTGTAAATAAATGTTATTACTTTGTATCCTTAAAACTCGTGCTGGATTCTTTGTGGCCCTTACAAACCACCCCTTCATGGCGGCCCACCGCTGCAGAGGGTCCCCCAGCCGAGCCTCCTCCCCTGCTGAGCACTGGTGTGGTAAGCCGAGCGCCCCCTGGCTCTTTACCTGTAAGCAACAATGGCTCCCAGAAGCAATTCCGACAGGTTTGCATTTTTCAAAAGGAGTACTAATTGGCACTAGCTTGGGAACTTGCTGGGGAGGCCACTGAATGATGGGAGGCCATTGGATATGGGGTTGATCTCATTGATTGAATGGAAATGGGGCTTAAGTGGTGATAATTGGTTTCTCGCCATGCTGCAACGAGATCCCGATTTTGCCTATGGGAGCGGGCTGGTTGTATCACAAACTGTTTGCTGGCCAGCATGGATCTTGTTTTGGCTTTTCTGCTATTCACTGGCCTCATTACACTTGAGCGAGAGCACAATGAGGGTGGAGAACCGTGCCCTTAATTGTTTTAGGAGTATTATGAAGTAAGGGTCGAAATATATAAGTGTACTTTCAGAAGATATGATTCTTTAATAAAATTAAACAGGCCATTATATCAATTCTTTTTCCTCCTGGTTGAAAGGAGTTTTAATTTGCGCATCCAGCCAAATCAGCTGCCATATTTGAGGTTCAGCCAGAGGCCACAGCAAACAAAAATCATCTCCACATGCATTTACCTCCTATTCAATTTACATTTTGGCATTGGTCTGTTCTTATAAACTTACCTTGCTCAAAAAAAATGGCTCTTTTACTACTTGTAAAGCTTCACAATACAGCCTGAAACAATTTTCAAAAGGTATCTACTTATAGTTTAGAATCCAAACCAAATTACTGTGGGCGAGGAACCTCTCCTCTATTTGCAATATATGTTTCCAAATTGTTAATTAAGTGCAGGGTAAAATTGGTTAATTTTGTTGTGATGCTCATTAAACAACTTTGCATGTGTTAATTAGAAAGTTTTCATGAACAGCTTTTTATGTCTTCCTGGCATCTGGCTATTTTCCATATTACTATGCCACACTTTAACGTTATAATAAAATATATTAAATTTGAAGCAAATTATCTACCTGATCAATCTACTTCTGGGTGTATCTAATTTTTAAAATATGGTCTTAATATACAAGAGACTACTGCATAAATTAGAACATTTAGATTGGAAAGATTTGTCTGTGAACATATTAGGCAATCACAATCACAATTCATTACATTATATTGCCAGCCATTTCTGTGCTACTGGGCAGGGAATGCCAGTGTAAGAAACCCCTTTCTCACAGGTGAGAGTTTTATTTAATATCAATTTGGGGATTAGGGGTATCTTCTCTACCATTTACTGGCATGCAGGCAGTCATTTCTGAATTACTTCCACCATAAATGGGTGTTCAGGTTTCTTCGGTAATTGTACACAAGCAGCCCTAGCCAAATTGTTCCAGTGCATCTACCTGGCAATGTGGAAAATTGCCCAGGTAGGTCCTGTAGACAAGAAACAGGAAAAATCCAACCCGGCTAATACCATCCCATCAGTCTACTCTCGATCATCAGTAAAGTGGTGAAAAGGTTCATCAACATCGCTATCAAGTGGCACCTGCTTAGCAATAACCTGCTCACTGATGCTCAGTTTGAGTTTCACTAGGGTCATTCAGCTCCTGACTTTATTACTGTCTTGTTTCGAACATGGACAAAAGAGCTGAACTCCAGAGATGAAGAGAGCCCACCAAGGCAGCATTTGACCGAATGTGGCATCAAGGAGCCCAAACAAAACTGGAGTCAATGAAAATCAGGAGGAAAACCTTCCACTGATTGAAATCATACCTGGCACAAAGGAAGATGGTTGTGGTAATTGGAGGTCAATCATCTTAGTTCCAAGACATCGCAGCAGGAGTTCCTCAGGGTAGATATGTGATTGTGAGTGGGGTATTGGAAGGGGCACCGGTGGTGTTGGTAAATGTGTACGCCTCAAATTGGGATGATGTGGGTTTTATGAGAGGGTTGCTGGCAGCGATCCCGGATTTGGCCACGCACCAGTTGATCATGGGAGGAGATTTTAACTGTGTCCTTGAGCCGAGAGTGAATAAGTCGAGTCCCAGGTCAATGGGTAGGGTACAAATGGCGAGGGAGCTGGGGGGGGGGGGTTATGGAGAGGATGGATATGGTGGATCCATGGCGCATTCAGAACCCAGGGGGAAGGGAGTATTCCTTCTTTTCACACGTCCATAAGTTGTATTAGAGGATTGATTACTTTGTAGTGAGTCAGGAGATTATGGTTGCGGTGGAGGGGGCAGAGTATGCGGGGATAGTTATCTCGGAGCATACGCCCCACTGGCTGGAGATTCAGTTTAGATTGGGACGAGAGCAGAGGCCGGGGTGGAGGTTTGACTTGGGGTTGTTGGCTGATGAAGGTTTCTGTGATAAGGTGCAGCAGCGATTAGGGAGTATGTGGAATTGAATCAGAATGGGGACGTGTCAGCGGCCATTTTTTTGGAAGCACTGAAGACAGTGGTCCGGGGGGAAATTATTTTGTTTAAGGCCCGTGTGGATAGGGAAAGGAGGGAGGAACATGACCGTCTCGTGAGCATGATAGTGGAGGTGGACAGGGAATATTCGAGGGTGCCCACCGCGGAGGAATTGGCCAGGAGGAAAAAGTTGCAGGGGCAGTTTGACATGCTGACAACAGGGAGAGCAGTAGGGCAACTGCGTAGGGCCAGGGGGGTGCAATATGAGGATGTGGAGAAGGCGAGCCACATGCTGGCGCACCAGCTGCGGAGGCAGGCTACGGCCAGGGAAATATTGAAGATACGGACTGGGGCTGGGGATGTGGTGTCAGAGCCAGGGAAGATAAATGAGGCATTTAGGGAGTACTACCAGGGACTGTACGAGGCGGACCCAGGAGGAGAAGAGGGGGACATGGGGCCGTTTCTGGACAAGCTGGAATTTCCCCAGGTGGAGGAAGCAAAGAGGCAAGCGTTGGAGGAGCCCCTGGGGCTGAGGGAGGTGCTGGATAGTATAAAGGTTATGAAGATGGGGGAGGCCTCTGGACCAGATGGGATCCCGGTGGGATTCCATAAGGAATTTGCGACGGACCTGGCACCACATCCGTTGGGGGAATTTAATGAAGCACTGGAGAAGGGGGAGTTGCTGGAGGCAGTAATCACACTAATTCCGACAAAGGGGAAGGACTGGGTGGAATGTGGGTCATATAGGCCCATATCCTTATTGAACACAGATGTGAAAGTATTGGCTAAGTTGTTGGTGGGGAGGATGGAGTAGTGTGTCCCCAGGATGATGGCAGAAGATCAAACAGCCTTGTGGCGGGCAGGCAGCTCGCAAGTAATATAAGACGGCTGTTGAATGTGGTGATGAATCATTTGGGGGCTCTGGTACCGGAGGTGGTGGTGTCCATGGACGCGGAGAAGGCATTTGATCGGGTGGAGTGGCGGTACTTGTTCGAGGTTTTGGAAAGGTTTAGGAATGGGTCGAGATTTGTGACATGGGTACGTTTGCTGTATGTGGCACCAAGGACGAGGGTGCGGATGAATGATATGAGCTCACAAAGCTTTGACTTACACAGGGGTACGAGGCAGGGGTGCCCACTGTCATTGCTGCTGTTTGCGCTGGCCATAGAGCCATTGGCAATGGCTCTCAGGGGGTCAGCAGAGTGGCGGAAGATTCTGAGGGGACAGAGGGAGCATCGGGTGTCGCTCTATGCCGGTGGTGGAAAGAAGAAGGGGTAGAGTGGGTTAGGATGGAGGAAGAATCTTGTAAGGAGTCTAGTTTGAGGGCTATGGTGACGGCAGTGTTGCCAATGGCTCCGAGTAGAGATTCAAGGAGCCCGGTGGTGCAGTCCACAGTGAAGATATGGAATCAGTTGAGGAGGCATTTTAGGATGGAAGGGATGTCGGTGCTAACACCGCTGTGCGAGAATCATGAGTTTGAGCCAGGGGATATGGATAGTGTATACAGGAGGTGGAGGGAAATGGGGCTGGTCAAGGTGAGGGATCTGTATTTGGACGAAGGTCTCGCCAGTCTGGAGGAGCTAAGGGAGAGAGTAGAGCTGCCGAGGGTGAGTGAGTTCAGGTATCTGCAGGTTAGGGACTTTGCGTGAAAGGTCTGGAGGGGGTTCCCTGGGTTGCCGAATGCACCTTGCTGGAGTGACTGCTGCTCCCGATGTGGAAGGGGAGGGAAGAATTGGGGAAAAATACAAGTGGCTGGGGAAGCAGGGAAGCGAGCGGATGGTGAAGATCAAGGAGAAATGGGAAGCGGAGTTGGGAGGGGAGATCAATTGGGGAGCATGGAGAGAGGCACTGTGTCGGGTAAACGGGACCTCCTCATGTGCAAGGATGAGCCTGATACAGTTTAATGTGGTACACAGGGTGCATATGACTCAGGCGAGAATGAGTGGGTTCTTTCAGGGGGTAGCAGATGAGTGTGAGAGTGTAGGTGGGGGCCAGCGAATCACGCGCACGTGTTTTGGGGTTGCGAAAAATTGAGAAGATTCTGGGTGGGAGTGTTCCTGGCCAGAATAGTAGATGAGGAAGTGGACCCCGACCCTTTGGTGGTGATATCTGGGGTCTCAGAGAAGCCGGAGCTCATGGAGAGGAGGAAGGCTGATGTCTTGGCATTCACCTCTCTGATTGCATGGCAGCGAATTTTGCCGGAGTGGCGGTCGGCATCGCCACCGGAGGTAGCGACTTGCTTGGGTGACCTGTACGACTTCCTGCGATTAGGGAAGATAAAGTATGAATTAAGGAGCTCTACAGGGGGGTTTGAGGAAAGGTGGGGGATGTTTGTGACCGTGTTCGTCGTGGGGGAGGAGGGGTGAAAAAGAGGAAAAATAGTTGATTGTAGGGAAGCATGTTTCCCGGGGTGTTTGTTCACTGTAATCTGTTTTGATACATATTTGTAATAATATACATTTTTCTTAAAAAGGAGTACCTCGGGGTACTCTCCGAGGCCCAACCATCTTGAGCCGCTTCATTAACGACCTACCTTCCATCAGAAGGTCAATTGTCAACTGTGATTAGGGTAGCCTTGAACTTCAAATGGTCAGAGACATATTTGTGGTTTGAACAGACAAATGACAGATGAAATTCAATGCAAAGAAGTGTGAAATGATTCAATGTGGCCAGAAAAATGTGGAGAGACAGTATCAAATAAAGGAGAAACTCTAAAGGAGTCGCTGGAATAAAGAGATCTCAGTGTATGTGTATATAAATCATTGAAGGTGGCAGGGCATGCTGTGGGAGCACTTAATACAGCCTAAGGTATCCTAGGTTTTATTATTAGGCATTTTGAGCACAAGAGTAAGGCGGTCATGTTGAATTTGTATAAGGCATTAGTTAGGCCTCATCTGGAGTACTATGTCCAGTTCCGGGCACCATTCCTGAGGAACGACATGAAGGCATTAGAGAGAGTACAGTGGGGATTCATAAGATCCTTGATTGGGTCCCCCGTGGCAGTGCCAGATTGTGCAGACCACAGCAGATCATGGTGAAAAGGGACACACGCTCTGGAGGATGTTGCAGGGAACCCAGACTTGTCCAGGCAGTAGGACCTCATCTTCAGTCGCCCTATTGTTCTCTCAACTACCGCCTTTGTTTCGGAAAGACTACGATTGTACCTCTATTTCTCTCTGTCCTTGGGTGTCAAAGTGGTGTCATGGGCCACCTTTTCAACCAGCACCAATCATCCAGCCAAGCAGCAGCCATGAGCAACCATGACACCTTGAAGGTCTGCAGTGTGGATGCATCGTGGGAACTGCCAGGATACCTTGAAATACTTGCGCATCTTTGTCTTGTGTTCGTATACTATCTGCACGATCATGGAATAGTTACCCTTCCTATTCACAAAGGCATCCAGCTGACCCACTGGTGCATTGATGGCCACATGAGTGTAGTCTGTGACATGCTGGGTGTGGGGAACCCAACACTAACTGCAAAGCCTCTGGCTCGCTCAGCCTGGCTGGCTTGGTCCATCCGATAATGAATGAATGTGAGGAACCATTTGAAGAAAGCATCAGTTACCGACTTGACACAGCTATAGACAGCTGTTTGGGACACCCCACACATATACCCCAGTGACCCTGGAAATATCTAGATGTATACAAATTGAGAAATACTGTGGCCTTCAAAGCCTCTGACGCCCACCCACACAGTTGGAAGTGATCTCTGGTCCAATCATCTGGCATAATGATGTCACAGCTTCCCAGCACTGGACCTCATGTTAAAGTAGCTGGATCACTGCCTGTACACTCTGGCAGCAGGATGGGTCTTCTCTGGTATTGTCCACCTTCCTGTTCCTGCACCTCTCTTATAGGTCTCTCCCTGTATTGCTCCCTCGGGGCTTCTCTCCCTTCTGCCCCTCTCTCTTCCTCCTCAGAGGAGGTGCCCTCAACAGACTCCACAAAAGAGTCCTCAAAACAAGGCTAACTTAGCAAACAATTCAGAAGAAACCATAGGAAACGGTCTGAAATCTCAACAATAAAGCAACAGAAAACTCTCACCTGAATGCCTAACAACTGACGCATCCAATGTTCTTGTCCCCTTTTATACTGCTTTTGGATGAGAAGGGAAAAAACAGGGATGACCGTCTGCCCATGTACCACTTGAGAAATTCCACGATCAACGTAAAATTTGAGCCAGTTGTCCTTTTAAATGTCTTACGTGGCTGATTAGTTGTTGGTGGGCGCATGCAGAGCCGCCGTTATTGCACACGATTTAAAGTTCTTCCGGGTTGGAAGCATCCAGAAAATAAAACGTTAAATTCTGGCCCATAACGTAGGCCTACTGTTCAACACTTAATTGAGATTCTAGCCTTATATTTTCCCCTTCAGCAGCTGTCACTGAAACTGGTATGCATCAATTATTGGAGTAGTTTACTTACTCACATCCTGTTCATTACGTTTCAAAAACTTCAGCTCACCCAAAATGTTGCTGCTTATATCCAATGTAAATCTCTGTCTCATTTGCCCATAACCCTGTATTCGCTAATTCCCAGCCGCAAATTTAAACTTTTCCTCCTTGTCCATTAATCCCTCCGTGGCTTCACCCTTGTCAATTTTTGAGACGTTCTTCAGTCCTACAATGTTGAATGCACCCCCTCTCCCCCACCATTCCCTTCACTACAGAACATCCCATGCCACTAACTTCATCCAGCCTCTTATAGTTATAGAGTAATTATGGCAGTGAGGAGGCTATTTGGCCTATCACGTCCACGCTGGAAATATCCAAATAATTTTTTTTAAATTATTTTTTCATGAGGTGCGGGCACCACTGGCTAGACTAGCATTTCTCTTGTGAAAGTGTGTTGAGCTGCCTTCTTAAACCACTGCAGTTCATGTGTAAGAATACCAACAGTGCTGTTAAGTAGGGAGTTCTAGGATTTCGACCCAGTGACAGTGAAGGAATGGCAACATAGTTCCATGTCAGAATGGCGTGTGGCTTGGAGGTTACCTGAAGGTGGTGGTGTTGCATACATCTGTTGTCATTGTCCTTCTAGGTGGTAGAGATCATGAGTTTGGAAGACCCCAGGCCAACGGCGTTTACTGTACATGTGTTCTAGAACGATTTGACACCGCTATCGAGCACCAGATAATTGCGATTTGTTGTGAAACCTGTGCCTGTCACGATTTCAGCATCAAAACCGATTCTTCGCCGAATCGCGTTTCCCGATCCCGGCGTCAGCCGACGGAGAATCCCGCCCTAGAACCTTCCAACCACCGCCAACCCTCGGCCTCATCCCAACTGGAGTCTGGTACTAGCTACAGGTGAAATAGTACTGGATGCCCCAGTAATGGTGTTTGTGGCATTTATACTGACAATGAAAGTCTATGAAAACAACCATTACTTTTTTGATAACAGTTTTTATGTGGCTGTGATCTTTCTCCTCCAGGCTACTTCTTTCCCAGGCATTCCCCTCAAGAGGTTAGAATCTGTCTGGGGAATGAGCTGATAGTAGCTGTGGCTGCTACATTCAGTAAAATTTGTGGTTTAGGTGGAGGGAAGAGGGCTGAGGTTTGGTTCTGATCCCAGTGGGAAAGAAGTTGAAATATGGCTGAACTAAAGATGTTCTCGGGAATTCCCATTCCAGCAAATTTAAAAGGAGGCTGAGTTCATGGGAAATCGGCATCCAAAGGGATTACATACTTTGAAAAGACTTGTTTATTGCTACAAGCAAAGATTAACCCCTTGAATGGTGATGTAAGACGCCTAATGAGAATTTGAAGCTGAAAGAGTATTTTAATTACTAAAAGAAAGTTGTAGTTGCAGTCTGTTCCAATTGGTCTTTTTTGAAGCTTTGAACTACAACCTTTAGGTATCAAATATCTCAAACACTCAGTTTTATGAGCCTCAGTGAGTGTAGCGTAACTTTTTAAGGGTGTTCTGTTTTAAAATAACACTGATGCATTTAATTTTAATTGTAGTCATATGGCATACTATTGTAAACTGTTAAGAACAAATCACTTGCATATAATGTGAGTAATAGTCGTGACACATTTCTCATACTGGATTTGCAACATTATGGCTGTACCTTTTTAACATAAATCTGAATTATAGTCCAGAAATCTTCCCTGCTGCAGTAAATGTGCAACTCATTTGATGAAAGTACGAACACATATTGAGCATATTTTTTCTAGTTGTTGCAACCACATGCTTAAAAACAATACTATCCGTAATATCTGGATCATAAAATCTTAGTTTCATAAATAATTGGACAGGATTAGCTCTCATTATTTTCAGTGAAACTATGACTTTTGGAGGAATTTTAGCCTCCAAAGAATGGGTTGATTTAGATTGACTGGGATGTTAAAAATCTCAAACCTAGACTCAACCTGTTGAGAACTCAGTTTGGTGTTAATGGATCGGGGTAGGCACCCAATCCAATTTAAAGAGGCATATGACTCATTTAAATAATATGCAATTAATGAGGTTGTGTGCAAATTTCTTTCTTCATTTTAGGTTTAACCCTGGAAGGCTGGGCCCCAGGCCTTGGGAAATCCAGCAGCTAAAATGAATTGAGGATAGCTGTATCGAATAAATGCGTGTCTTTCCAGCATTGCTTACACTGGCACCAAAGTTTATCCCATCCCATGATCAGCAGATGCTCTTTCACCCCATATTTGGGCCCCTCTGCCATACCAACGATCTCTATCTGAGCCATCACTTCTCTGAATCACCATACAAGATATTTACCACTAATATCACTAGTTATTCCTTCTTTGTGCAGCTTTGCTCTTTTCACACATTTTGCTCTAACTGTGGTTTTTCTTACTTTCGTATCTCAGTCTCTGGTGGGACTCTCTGCAGGTGTTTTTTATTTTTCCAATTAAGGAGCAGCTTAACGTGGCCAATCCACCTACCCTGCACATCTTTTGGGTTGTGAAGGTGAGACCCACCCAGACACGGGGAGAATGTGACAGTGACCTGGGGCCGGGATCGAACCCGGGTCCTCAGCACCATGAGGCTCCCGTGATAACCACTGCACCATAATGCCGCCTAGGCAGGTAATTTTTGCTAACCCTCCTGGCAGGTAACTGAAAGGATTGGTTCAGCTGCCTATTTTTCATTTCTCCTTTCCATCAAAGTCAATCCAATCTTTGTGACTGTCAGTTTCCCACCAGGTGCATTGGTTTAAAGTCACCTCCCTTCATTACTGTACTTTTTGGTTTTCTTATAGTCTCTTGTGTTTATATTCCTTTCTCGGTGTACCCCTGTATTATTGCAGAAACCGAACCATCTTAATTACAATAGTCGTTATTTTTGTATCTTCAGTCAACATACTTGAAATGAATTGTGTAATTACGAGTTTTAAATCCAACAGGTTGCCTAGGGTCTGTGGTAAAGAAAGTACGAACTAATATTCATATTGTGCCTTTCACAATGTCAGGACATCCCAAAATTGTTTAAAAGCCAATGAAGTGGATTTGAATCATAACCATTGTTGTAATAGAGGAAACGTTAGCAGCCACTTTGCACAGAACAAGGACCCACAATCAATTGTTGTTAGTGATGTTGCTTCAGGAATAAATGTTGGTCAGAACACCAGCGGCGAGATTCTCCGACCCCCCGCCGGGTCGGAGAATCTCCGGGGGCTGGCGTGAATCCAGCACCCGCCGGTTGCCGAATTCTCCGGCACCGGATATTCGGCGGGGGCGGGAATCGCGCCGCGCCGGTTGGCGGGCCCCCCCTCGCGATTCTCCGGCCCGGATGGGCCGAAGTCCCGCCGCTAAAATGCCTGTCCCGCCGGCGTAGATTAAACCACCTACCTTACCGGCGGGACAAGGCGGCGCGGGCGGGCTCCGGGGTCCTGGGGGGGCGCGGGGCGATCTGGCCCCAGGGGGTGCCCCCACGGTGGACTGGCCCGCGATCGAGGCCCACCGATCCGTGGGCGGGCCTGTGCCATGGGGGCACTCTTTCCCTTCTGCCTTCGCCACGGTCTCCACCATGGCGGAGGCGGAAGAGACTCCCTCCACTGCGCAAGCGCGGGAATGCCGTCAGCGGCCGCTAACGCTCCCGCGCATGCGCTGCCCGGAGATGTCATTTCCGCGCCAGCTGGCGGGGCACCAAAGGCCTTTTCCGTCAACTGGCGGGGCGGAAATTTGTCCGGCGCCGACCTAGCCCCTCATGTTGGGGCTCGGCCCCCAAAGATGTGGAGCATTCCGCACCTTTGGGGCGGCGCAATGCCCGACTGATTTGCGCCATTTTGGGCGCCAGTCGGCGGACATTGCGCCGATACCGGAGAATTTTGCCCCAGGTGAATTTTGCTGCAGAATCTGTTATTATGGCCGCTTTAAGGGTGCAGGCCTGGTAGCCTATGCAAGTGGTGTGGTAGTACCAGGTATTGCGGTACCTAAGAGGCTGATGACCATTGGTTAGACCCAGGAGTCTACCATTGTCTGTATTATGTAGCTCCGCCCTGAAGGCGGAGTATAAGAGATGGTGCCGTCCCAGCAGCCTTCACTTTCTGTACTGAAGCTGCTGGGGAACAAGTTCTAGTAGATTAAAGCCTTCAGTTATGAAATCACTTCGTCTTGAGTGTAATTGAGCACGCATCAATTTCATCTACTAGACTTAAGCTGGAAGGGTGGGTCTCCGAATCAAACCTGAACGCCTTTAACTCAGCCTCCACGCGGAGAACTCGGCTGCAATATTTAAACACTGACTGGCGTACTTTCGAGACGGCCGGAGGCACCCCCACAGAGGGACAGAAAATGCATCTCCTCCGCTCAAGGGTCAGCCCTGAGATCTACCCCCTTATTGAGGAGGCGGAGAACTATGATGCCGCGATCGAACTGCTAGAAGGACATTATATCCGCCCTGTAAATCAGGTCTACGCTCGTCACTTGCTTTCAACGAGACGGCAAAGCCCCGGGGAATCATTGGAAGATTTCTACCAGGCACTACTGGTGCTGGGCCGAAACTGTGGCTGCCCGCAAGTTTCGGGGAGCGAGCACATGGAACTTTAAATCAGGGATGCTTTCGTAGCAGGTATGAGCTCCTCAGATATCCGCCGAAGACTCCTAGAAAGGGACACCCTGGGACTTAGAGAGGCATGGGCCCTGGCAGGGTCCATGGACGTTGCCTACAAAAACGCGCAGTCCAATGTGCCCGACCACGCGGCGGCCCCCTGGGCTGCGTGGCACCCCGCAGCGGCAGCCCACAGATCTTCCCCCTGACCCCGCAGGCCTGCGCTACGAGACGGCCCACTAACGCCGCCGGGCCCCGCTGTTTCTTCTGAGGGCAGGCGAATCATCCCCGCCCGCGCTGCCTGGCCCGCACCGCCACCTGCAAAGGATGCGGCAAGAAGGGCCACTTTGTGAGGGTCTGCCTGGCCCGCGCCGTGGCCACGGTCTCCAGCGACTCCGGAGTGCCGCGGCAACCCCCCCTTCAGGCCTTGACCGGCCAGCACTCACCGCCACCCCCCCTATCCTAGGGTCACGGGCGCGGCCACCTTGCCCTCCGGACACCACGCTGGACAGGTGGGCGCCGCCATTTTGTCCATCACCGCCGTCATCTTGTTCATCCCCGGACACCATGTGCGACCCATGGGTGACGCCATCTTGGATGGGTCCCCAGGCCCCCAGCACGGCCGACTACACGCTGCCCGATCAGAACTCGCAACTGCTTCATCTGGCCTCTGACACTGGACCAAAGTCGACCCCGGACACTCGCAACAGCTACAACGACGGTCCTCATCAACGGCCACGAGGCGTCTTGCCTGATTGACTCTGGGAGCACGGAAAGCTTTGTTCACCCCGACACGGTAAGGCGCTGTTCACTTGTAACCCACCCTGTCAACCAAAGGATCTCCCTGGCCTCCGGGTCACACTCGGTGGAGATAAAGGGGTTCTGCCGAGCAAAACTCACTGTCCAAGGCAGGAAATTCGACAATTTCCGCCTGTATGTCCTGTCGCACCTCTGCGCGGCTACCCTCCTGGGGCTGGACTTCCAATGCAATTTTCAAAGCCTGACCTTTAAATTCGGCGGCCCTATACCTCCCCTTACTGTCTGCGGCCTCGCGACCCTTAAGGTTGACCCTCCTTCCCTGTTTGCGAACCTCACCCCGGATTGCAAACCCGTCGCCACCAGGAGCAGGCGGTACAGTGCCCAGGACCGGACCTTCATCAGGTCAGAGGTCCAAAGGCTGTTGGGGGAAGGGGTCATTGAAGCGAGTAACAGTCCCTGGAGAGCTCTAGTAGTGGTGATAAAGACCGGGGAGAAGCATAGGATGGTCATTGACTACAGCCAGACCATCAACAGGTTTACGCAGCAGGACGCGTACCCTATCCCCCGTATAGCCGGCCTGGTAAACAGGATCGCACAATACAAGGTTTTCTCCATGGTGGATCTCAAGTCCGCCTACCACCAGCTACTCCTCCGTAATAGTGACCGCAAGTACACTGCCTTCGAAGCAGATGGGCGGCTCTATCAATTTTTAAGAGTTCCCTTTGGTGTCACTAATGGGGTCTCGGTCTTCCAGCGAGAGATGGACCGAATGGTTGACCGGTACGGCTTACACGCAACGTTCCCGTAACTGGATAACGTCACCATCTGCGGCCATGACCAGCAGGACCACGACACCAACCTCTGCAAATTTCTCCAGACCACGAAAATCCTTAACCTGACATACAATAAGGATAAATGCGTGTTTAGCACCGACCGTCTAGCCATTCTAGGCTACGTAGTGCGAAAAGGAATTTATAGGCCCCGACCCTGAACGCATGTGCCCTCTTATGCAGTTCCCCCTCCCTCACTGCCCCAAGGCCCTGAAGCGCTGCCTCGGGTTTTTCAGCTATTACGCACAGTGGGTCCCCAACTACGTGGACAAAGCCCGACACCTAATCCAGTCCACAACCTTCCCCCTGTCGACGGAGGCCCGCCAGGCCTTCAGCCGCATCAAAGCAGACATTGCAAAGGCCACCATGCGCGGCATCGATGAGACCCTCCCCTTCCAGGTCGAGAGCGATGCGTCCGACGTAGCTCTGGCGGCCACCCTCAACCAAGCGGGCAGGCCCGTGGCTTTCTTCTCCCGTACCCTCCATGCTACCCCCATGTCAACCATTGACCCAACAGCGCCGCCTAGGTGTGACGAAGCTGCCAGGGAGGCCGAAACCACGCTCCCGGAGTCGCAACCACCGGGACCCCCATCAGAATCACCACCGAAACCCAGATGCTCCAGAAGGACGACCAGGCCACCCGATCGACTGATTGCTTCACTGTGAACACTTTGTAAATATACTCGACACCACGGTACCTCCATACCTGGTCATACCATGCTAAAGATGACTGTTACCACTGGCCACCACCCCCGCCAGACTCTTTTTTAACAGGGGGTGAATGTGGTAGTACCAGGTATTGCGGTACCTAAGAGGTTGATGACCATGGTTAGACCCAGGAGTCTATCATTGGCTGTTGTATGTAGCTCCGCCCTGAAGGCGGAGTATAAGAGATGGTGCCGTCCCAGCAGCCTTCACTTTCTGTATCGAAGCTGCTGGGGAACAGGTTCTGGTAGATTGAAGCCTTCAGTTATGAAATCACTTTGTCTTGAGTGTAATTGATCGCGCAGCAAGTGGCTTGGAGTCAGTCGTGCGAGACCGCACGAACCCTGGCCAATAGTGAGTTAGGCAGGGCCCTGGCAGCAGGGGCCGGGTAGTTGGCCCTGGAGCCAAAACTATCCTTTTGTGTTTTGTGCCTGTATAATTACCAGCCTTTGTTTTCATTAATGAATAATTTTGTTCCTACTAGAAGCCTCCAAAGTGTTTCTTTTAAAAATATATTTTTATTGGTATTATCAATTCATACACAGTAACACTTTACGTTTTATATTTACAGCACATGTGGTCCTTATATACATATTGATATTGTCTGTCTTGGTGTTTCATCTTTCCCCCCTCCCTTGTCTCCCCCCACCTTCCCCCCTCCCCCTCCCCTGGCTCCTCCTTGGTATCCCCCTCTTTCATTCAGGGCGAGCCACCACAATTGCATTCACTTGATAGGGCCTTGGTTTAATATGTTATTTGAAAGGTGTCACTTCAGACAGTATGGCATTTGTTTTACTCTACTGAAATTTCAGTTGTGTTTACTTGTTCAAGTATTTTGGAGTGGGACCTTGAACTCACTACTTCTGGACACAGAAGAGATTTCCACTACTGAGCCAAGGCAGTAGACATACTAAATTCTCATAATACAATTGTAAAACTTGAGTTTGTGGAATTTGATAGCCAAACACACTGACTATTCTGATCTGGCAGATACTTTGGAATGAAATTTAAAGCAAAGTTTTATTGTACTGTTGTCTTTGGAGATTTAAATTTCATTTTCAAAGAAAGTAATTTCAAATAACTATTTCTTCACAAGACTTCTGATTTCACCCACTTTCTTTCACTTCTCCTGTTGATTCTTTTGAGTTTGGTTGGTGAGTTTTGACTCTGAGTTTTAATGTAAAGCTTCTATTTTCAACTCTGCATCTCATGAACAACAGGCATACAGGCGAGGACAGAAAGATTAATTTAGACAGGGAAAGAATAAGTTCAAATGCTGAAGTTTGTACTATTGTATGCAGGAGTAATCGGAAGTGGGTATGTTCCAAAAGCTGCTGCTGAAATGATATCCACAAATTATTGATCTTAACTGCTGTGCATTTAAGATAATAGCTGCTAAAGAACTCAATTATATTCTAAACTCACCTCTTCGAAGAATACTTAGGGAGGGATTTTCTGGCCGCGTCTGCCCGGCGACCGGAGAATCCCGTCCGAGGTCAATGGACTTCTCCATTGTCCACAGCTTGCCCATGGCATTCTTGCGGTGGGCGGGCTGAAAGAATCCAGCCCTTATATTATATGAAATTTTTGGTTATGAAACCTCAGGGAAGTGGTGACTTGGCCATATGGGACAGTGAGGGGGGGGGGCAATAGCACAGCCATGAAAAAATAATTGGCTGTTTATGTTGAAGTCAATTCAATTACTCCTTTTAAAAGAGAATTTGAGCGCTATTTGAGAAAGAGCAACATTTAAGGCTACTTTCAGAAGATTATGACTCGAGGAGAAAAACACTGGGAAACATTCACTGGGTTTTGCGATTCACTTTTCCCACAGGCAGCGCAATCCAGCCAATGGGTTTCCCGGCAGCTTGAGGTGCCTAAAATGGGATATCCTATTGACAAGTGGTGATACGGAGGCACAGTCATCAGCACTGCTACCTGAAAGCGCCAGGGTTCTGGGTTCGATTCCGACCTCAGGTGACTGTCTGTGTAAAGGTTGTATTTTCTACCCATGTCTGCATGGATTTCCTCCGGGTGCTCCGGTTTCCTTCCACAGTCCAAAGATGTGCAGGTTAGGTGGATTGGCCACTTTAAATTGCCCCTTTTGTTGGGGTTGAAGGAATAGGGTGGGGTATTGGGCCTAGGTAGGGTGGTCTTTTGAAGGGTCGGTGCAGACTATATGGGCTGAATGGCCTCCTTCTGCACTGAAGGGATTCTATGATTCTATGAGAAGATAAAATCCCGCCGCCAGCAAAACAGCGCTGCTGAAAAACACGCGGCTGGGAGACCGGAGAATCCCATCCAGTGAATGGAAATGATCAAATGGGCTGTTTAAGTGCTGTAATATTCTCTGTATGATTCATTCTACGATTCGAAGTGTTTTTACTTTTAGATAAACCTAACCCAAATCAACTTTCACTCCAGCACAGTGTGCGCTAATGTTTGCAATGCGTTTTGTTCAATGATATTTCCTTTCAACTTTTTCTGTTAAATACTGAGATTTAACCTTTTAGAATTTTCCTTAAAGTCCACCCTTATATTCTGTTTTTTGTTCAGTGAACCTCTTGAATATTTGGGCACCTCTGTAGAAAGACAAATTAATGTGCTGGCCATAAATATTTAAAAATATGCATTGAAGTTATTCTGCAAATGTTAATTATGTTAATAATAATACCAGTTTGGCTCGGTTGATAATGCTATTGACTCTGAGCCAGAACATTGTGAGTTTGAGTCCAATACTAGAATTTGAGGGCACCATTTCGCTTGATACTTGTGCACTGCTGAGGAAGTGTAATAGTTGGCTGTGAGTCAGAAGGTCACAGAATCATGTTCCACTGAAGTACTTCAGCATATAATCCACATTATTGACATTTGAGTACCGTACTCGGATGGTGGGTGTTGCATTAAGACTTGCCATCTTGCAGATGAGATGTAAAACTGAAGCCCTATCTGCTGCTTAGCTCAATGTGCAAAATGTTGTGGCATTACTCAAAAAAGCAGAATAGTTCACTTCGCTCCCTGCCAGCATTGCTCTCTCATTTAAAAAAGTACACATTGCCAATTCATCTTATGCGTGTGTGTATTGACATGTTTCGGCTTGGAGGCAATCCAAACTGGAAGAGAAAAATAATTATTGTGTTTACTGAAATTACTTTCAAAGTTAGTTTGAAGTGCTAAGAAAGGGAGGATAACTGTGCAGTATCTTAAATACATAAAAAATAATGGGCTGGATTCTCCACCGGCGGGATGCTCCATTTTGCCAGCAGCCCGGGGGTTTCCCGATGGTGAGGGACTGCCCCACAATGGGAAACCCCGTTGACCAGCTGGCGGGGTGAAACGGAAATGTGGGGCGAAATTCTCCATTATCGGCGGAAAGTCCGCCGATCGGCGCAAAAAACGGCGCAAATCCCACTTGCGTCACGTCATAAAAATGGGCCGATAGTCTGCGGCCCGAAATGGGCTAGCAGCGACGTAACGGGATCCGCGCTTGCGCAGTGGTTCACGCCGTGCAGTGTCATACGCGCTGCACGGCGTGACGGCTCATAAGGCCGCGCGGCTCCCCCCCACCCGACCGGAACAGCCGACCGCAACACCCGACTTGATGGCTGGCCGTCGCTCAGCCCCGAGGTTCGAGTCACGCGATGTGGAGGCGCTCCTGGACGCGGTAGAGCAGAGGAGAGACACCATGTATCCCGGGCACGGCCGCAGAGTTGCCCCACGCCACAGCCGGCGTCTGTGGAGGGAAGTGGCAGAGGCCGTCACCGCTGTGGCCCTGACACCACGGACAGGCACCCAGTGCCACAAGAAGGTGAACGACCTCGTCAGAGCAGGCAGGGTGAGCCTCCCCCATATCCCCCCTCCCCCATATCCCCCCTCCCCCATATCCCCCCTCCCCCATATCCCCCCTCCCCCATATCCCCCCTCCCCCATATCCCCCCTCCCCCATATCCCCCCTCCCCCATATCCCCCCTCCCCCATATCCCCCCTCCCCCATATACCCCCTCCCCCATATACCCCCTCCCCCATATACCCCCTCCCCCATATCCCCCCTCCCCCATATCCCCCCTCCCCCATATCACCCTCCCCCATATCCCCCCATATCCCCCTCCCCCATATCCCCCCTCCCCATATCCCCCCCTCCCCATATCCCCCCTCCCCATATCCCCCCTCCCCATATCCCCCCTCCCCCATATCCCCCCTCCCCCATATCCTCCCTCCCCATATCCCCCCTCCCCATACCCCCCCACATCCCCCCCATGTCCCCCCCATATACCCCCTCCCCCATATCACCCCTCCCCCATATCCCCCCTCCCCCATATCCCCCCTCCCCATATCCCCCCTCCCCCATATCCCCCCTCCCCCATATCCCCCCTCCCCCATATACCCCCCATATCCCCCCTCCCCCATATCCCCCCTCCCCCATATCCCCCCTCCCCCATATCCCCCCTCCCCCATATCCCTCCCTCCCCCATATCCCCCCTCCCCCATATCCCCCATATCCCCAAGTGAATCCAGCCCTAACCTTAACCTCTGCAATGCACGCGCAACCGATGGCGTGCATTCATATACCTGCCTAACACTGTTGCCTTTTACCCCTGCCACCACCCCCCCCCCCCCACAGGAGAAGCGCGCACACAACAATAGGGAGCATGTGAGGACTGGAGGAGGGCCCGCTGATGAGAAGCCACTGACCGTACACGAGGAAAGGGCCCTGGAACTGGCTGGCGGACCTGAGGACCGGGAGGTTGCTGATGCAGAGGTCGGGGGCCCACGAGCAAGTGAGCCATCAACAGCCCGTCCCCATATCCCCCCTCCCCTATATCCCCCTCCCCGTATCACCTGATCACTGCCTGATGTCTAACCATGCATGCTTCATTGTGTATCGCAGGACCAAACGTCCAGGCACCCATCCCCGCAGATACACACCGCCCGCAGGATGCCCCTCGGAGACCACAGGAGACGGAGAGACCCGCACACTCCAGCATGCGACGCCCGCAGGATGCCCCTCGCACACCACGGGAGACGGAGAGACCCGGACCCTCCAGCATGCGACGCCCGCAGGATGCCCCTCGGAGACCACGGGAGACGGAGAGACCCGGACCCTCCAGCATGCGACGCCCGCAGGATGCCCCTCGGAGACCACAGGAGACGGAGAGACCCGGACCCTCCAGCATGCGACGCCCGCAGGATGCCCCTCGGAGACCACAGGAGACGGAGAGACCCGCACCCTCCAGCATGCGACGCCCGCAGGATGCCCCTCGCACACCACGGGAGACGGAGAGACCTGGAGCAACAGGGAGACAACACCCCCGTCATGTGCGGGAGCGACCACCCAGCGATGAGGGGGTGCAGCCACAGGCCCCCGTCACATCCGAGCCAGGACACCACTACCCAGGACACCACTATCCAGGACACCCCTACCCGGGACACCACTACCCAGGACACCCCTACCCGGGACACCACTACCCAGGACACCCCTACCCGGGACAGCACTACCCAGGACACCCCTACCCGGGAAGACGAAATACCGGACAGTGACTCAGAGTGGATGGGTGGAGACGAACCCCCACCCCAAAGTGCCATGGAGTCAGAGTGGGACGAAGAGCACGACACAACGCCACTGCTGTCACCAACACCCTCCACCATCGCAGAAACACTCACCACGGTTGGGCACTTTAGTGATGAGGCGTCTGGTACACTCACTGGTGCGCACAACACAGCCGTCCCGGTACAGCAGGTGGAGGTAGGAGCAGCAGAGGGACCGGGTGGTCGGAGGGCAGCCCAGGCCAAGCGAACATCTGCCGCCCAGATGGATCCCGGGTTCCTGCAGTTACCACACCCACACATAGATCCGATGCAACCACCGACACGGAGACGAGCGAATAGGGTGACGGGTGGCTTGCGGCGGCTGCGGTCGCAGGTGGAGGAGTCCACCCGTGTCCAGGAGCTGGGAGTGGTCCCGGTCATGCGTGCCACCCAAGCTGACACCGCACGGGTGGCGTCCGCGGTGGAGGCAATGGGTGCGACGGTGTCAGACATGGGGAACGGTTTGCGAGGCCTGGGGCCTTCCGTGCAGGCGGCGTCTGTGGCCCAGGAAATGGCTGCCCTCTCACAGGAGGCCATGAGCCAGTGCCAGCGCCAGATGGCAGAGGCGCTCAACGCCATAGCCCAGTCTCAGCAGGCCATGGCCCAGTCTCAGCAGGCCATAGCCCAGTCTCTGCAGGCCATGGCCCAGTCTCTGCAGGCCATGGCCCAGTCTCAGCAGGCCACGGCCCAGTCTCAGCAGGCCATCGCTGAGGGCATCGGCGCCAGTGGCCATGTGCGAGCCGGCGTCGCACTGTCACAGACAGGGTTTGACAACCCCCTGGGCTCCATGGCTGCAAACCTGCAGACCCCTGTCGATACCAGCACGGGCCTCCAGGACTGGCAGCGCCAGATGTCGGGGGCGCGTCGGATGGCCAGTCCGTTCGCATCCCCCACCCATGTAGAGGCTTGGGGGCCATCGGGCACCCCGAGGGAGGAGGAGGTGGTGTGGTCCGTCCCGGCTCCCTCTGTAGGGGAGGTCCCGGTACACCGCGACACCTCGGACTCCCCCCCCTTCCGTCCCAGGTGCATCGGGTGGGCAACGGGCAGGACAGGCTGGCAGCTCGCCATCCCAGTCGCCCGGGCCGCAGCCTGGCCCATCTAGGCCAGGACGCCCCAGGAAACGGCCGCCAAAGGGATCCAGTGTCAGAGGGCAGGAATCACAGGAGTCCACCTCCAGTTCTGCTGTACCGTCTGGGGAACCACGTAGACGTAGTCAAAGGGCCCGTAAGGCCAAACAATTAGACACTGAGTAAGTTGGCACGGGTGCAGGGCACAGATGAGTTTTAGGGGCTAGGGCACGTGCATGAACTCCTTTGGTTATTAAAGTCAATGTTACACCTACCGAAGCTGCCTTTGTGCTCTGTCCAAAGTGTGCGGGCGTGTCATGTACGTTGAGCGCAAGTGTGTGTGTGACGGGTGGTCTTACCTCAGCCCCAGGTGAGTCTGCCCCCTTCCCCCTGGGCCGCCATCAACACCCCCCGGGCAGAGGACGGGACCGTGCGCTGCAGTGTCACAGCCGCATGCAGGGATGGTCCGGGTGGATGGTGGCACTGTGGCCATGGGTCAGACATAGTCCAACGATGTAGAGCCAGGAGCTCATCGGAGGCAGGTTGTCATCATCCTCCATGGCCTGCGATAGACACGCGTCCACCCGCAACTGGGTGAGCCCAGCCCGTTGTGCCGCCGGTGGATCGGCAATTGGGGGGGTGGGGGGGGGGGGTGGTGTGCATGCGGGTGGGGTGTGTGGGGTTGGGGAGGGGGGGTGAGGGTGCTGGGTGGGTGGATGGGTGGGGGGTGTGGGTGGTCGGCTGTTGCCATGGTGTGCGGTATGTGGCCATACTACCCGATTCCCACGCCCATCTAGTCAGTGAAGCGGGCGTCTATCAGTCTGTCCCGTGCCCGCTGGGCCAGCCGGTAACGGTGGACAGCCACCCGCCTGTGTCTACCCCGTCTGCCCTGACCATTGCCCCCATCCCCCTCATCTGGGGAGGACTGCGCCTCTTCCTGCTGCTCCTCCACTCCGCCCTCCTCTGCCTGCGGCACATCGCCCCTCTGCTGGGCTATGTTGTGCAGGACGCAGCACACCACAATGATGCGGCCGATCCTATCTGACCGATACTGGAGGGCGCCCCCAGAGAGGTCCAGGCATCTGAAACGCATCTTCAGCACGCCAAAGCACCTCTCGATCACTCCCCTTGTCGCTACATGGGCATCATTGTAGCGGTTCTCCGCCTCATTGCGTGGCCTCCGTATAGGCGTCATCAGCCACGATCGCAATGGGTAGCCCCTGCCGCCCAGCAACCAGCCCCTCAGCCGGGGATGGCGTCCCTCGTACATGCCGGGGATGGATGACCGCGACAACACGAATGAGTCGTGTACACTGCCTGGGTGACGGGCGCAGACGTGCAGGATCATCATGCGGTGGTCGCAGACCACCTGTACGTTCATCGAATAGGTCCCCTTCCTATTAGTGAACACGGCCCTGTTCTCTGCAGGTGGCCGCACCGCGACGTGCATCCCATCGATCGCGCCCTGGACAATGGGGAACCCGGCAACGGCAGAGAAGCCCACGGCCCGGGCATCTTGGCTGGCCCGGTCCACGGGGAAGCGGATGTAGCGGTGCGCCATGGCATAAAGGGCATCTGTCACTGCCCCGATGCACCGATGCACCGATGTCTGCGATATGCCGGACAGGTCCCCACTCGGTGCCTGGAATGACACCGTTGCATAAAAGTTCAGGGCCACCGTAACCTTGATGGACACGGGGAGAGGGTGTCCCCCGCCAGTGCCACGCGGTGACAGGTGTGCCAGCAGGTGGCAGATGTGTGCCATGGTTTCCCGGCTCATCCGGAGTCTCCTCCTGCATTCCCGGTCCGTGAGGTCCTGGTATGACTGCCGGGGCCGGTACACACGGGGCGCCCTCGGGTGCCTCCATTGCCGTGGTGCCGCGACGTCCTCCTCCCCCTCCTCGTCCTGTCGGTCAGGTGTCCCTCCAGCCTGGGCGGCTGCCGCCTGCCCCTCTGCGGCAGCCTGCGCCGCCTCTCTGGCACGCTCCTCCTCCTCCTCCTCATCCAGGGCAACATAGAGATGAGCGGCTGCCACCACGGCGGCCAACATCGCTGGATGGTCTGAAAACATGACGGCCTGGTGGGGGGGGAGGGGAACGACGACATGTCATCATTGCCCATATCCCCTCCTCCCCCCAGCCAGGTGGCATGGACCGCATGGGTCCAACTGTTGGAGGCTGGCACCTGGCCAGGTGGACCAACTCATTTGCCCTCCCATCACCCACCCCGGCACGGACCCCCCCCCCAACCTCCACCCCGGCACGGACCCCCCCCCAACCTCCACCCCAGCACGGACCCCCCCCAACCCTCAACCTCCACCCCAGCACGGACCCCCCCCCAACCTCCACCCCAGCACGGACCACCCCAACCTCCACCCCAGCACGGACCCCCCCAACCCCCAACCTCCACCCAAGCACGGACCCCCCCCCCAACCCCCAACCTCCACCCCAGCACGGACCCCCCCCAACCCCCACCCTCCACCCCAGCACGGACCCCACCCCCAACCTCCACCCCAGCACGGACCCCCCCCAACCCCCAACTTCCACCCCAGCACAGACCCCCCCCAACCCCCAACCTCCACCCCAGCACGGACCCCCCCAACACCCAACCTCCACCCCAGCACGGACCCCCCCCAACCTCCACCCCAGCACGGACCCCCCCCCCACCTCCACCCCGGCACGGACCCCCTCCCCAACCCCCAACCTCCACCCCAGCACGGACCCCCCCCAACCCCCAACCTCCACCCCAGCACGGACCCCCCCCCAACCCCCAACCTCCACCCCAGCACGGACCCCCCCCCAACCTCCACCCCAGCACGGACCCCCCCCAACCCCCAACCTCCACCCCAGCACGGACCCCCCCCAACCCCCAATCTCCACCCCAGCACGGACACCCCCCAACCTCCACCCCAGCACGGACCCCCCCCAACCCCCAACCTCCACCCCAGCACGGACCCCCCCCAACCTCCACCCCAGCACGGACCCCCCCCCCAACCCCCAACCTCCACCCCAGCACGGACCCCACCCCCAACCTCCACCCCAGCACGGACCCCCCCCAACCCCCAGCCTCCACCCCAGCACGGACCCCCCCCAACCCCCAACCTCCACCCCAGCACGGACCCCCCCCCAACCCCCAACCTCCACCCCAGCACGGACCCCCCCCCAACCTCCACCCCAGCACGGACCCCCCCCCCCAACCTCCACCCCAGCACGGACCCCCTCACGGCACCCCCGGAGCCCAGCCTACTCTAACCACCCCCCCCCCGCCGCACACACACACACACAAGCCGAGACACACCTCTCCTCACGCAATCAGTCTGCGGCAACGCCATTTCCTGCCCAGAGCCAACCCCCCAGGCCGTCACTCACCTCCTCGCTGGTCGGCGTGAGCCTGGAGCACCGGGTCACGCCGATGAAAAGGAGGTTTAATTCACGTCGACGTGAACGGTCATCACGTCGACGGGACTTCGGCCCATCCGGAACGGAGAATATCGGCAGGCCGAAAATCGGCTGCCTTGCGCAGACCCGTGACATTCTCCGCGGCAGCGGCGCCATTATCGCCCCGCCGACTTTTCTCCCTTCGGAGACTTCGGCGGGGGCGGGATTCACGGCGGCCAACGGCCATTCTCCGACCTGGCGGGGGGTCGGAGAATGACGCCCGTGGTGCGGCGGGGCGGAGAAAATGATTTGGTTAAAAAAAATATTTTAATTTAATTTCGGACCATCATCATTGATTATAAGGATTACCATTATCATTGCTTTGGACATGTGCTGAGGTAGTCTCGCTAATTAATTTGTTCAGGACATAGCATTAGTAAGTGAGAGAGACTGTTCTAGTTTAACAACTGTAGCTCACAATGTTTTAAAACATTTATTGTGTGTTTCCCTTTTATTCATATGCTTCAGATTATGTTTCTGGCTGAAGAATTGCAATGGTCTCTCTCTCTTTCTCTCTCAAAGTGGTATTTGTGATCACTCGTCATTTAAGATGACAGTCCAGTTCCTAGAGGTTTTTTAATGGCCTTCAGCATGTTTTTGCTTTTTGTAAAGGGAACAGAAAATAACGAGTAATTAACATATATGTTCAACTTCTCAGTAGAATTAGCTTTTGTGGTGGACAGCATATTTCTCCATGCCTTTACTTTCACGAGAAGCTGAAATGTTTCCTTTTGATGAACTGTAAAGGAGCGGGCTCAATAATTTAAATGTGAAGTTTTGCCTGAAGAAATATCCTTTAGCTTTTCAAAACAATATTTTTGCCTGTTCCATTTATAGCATACTTTGGAATTAACTGAACTGCATTTGTTGGCAACTCTGCAAAAGGAAAAGCATTTGAGTCTTTTTCTGTTTTGAAGCGGTAACCAACACGGAGGCTGGCAGACACCGCAGAGGTGAGGAACCACCGGACTCCACCTGGGGGACCTGTCAAACGGGAGTAGTGATTGCCTTACTGACTGACCCATCCCTCCCACAGACCACAGGCTGGATACTCTGGTCGCCGACGCCGAAATCGCGTTTGGCGACGGCCCGGAGAATCCAAATCCCTGACAGAATTGCGGGCGGCGCCACTTTCGCAATGCTCCTCCCCCTCCAAAGCGGCGTACTCTCCGAGTATGCTGCGCCACGTATCCACCCCCGATGCTCCGCCCCCGACCGGCCAAGTTCCCGATGGTGTGGGTCTCTCATCCATCGCGAACTCAGCGTGGCGGTTGACGACTCAGCGCCGCCACAGTCGGGGGAGGGCCGATCCACGGGCTGGGGGGGCGGCATTATTCAGGGCTCGGAACACTGTGCCGGGGGCGGGGGGGGGGTTCCGGGGCGCAGGAGCCGGCCGAAGGGGGGGACTATTTTGCAGGCTGGGTCCACGAGCGGTATCCGCCATGAAGCACGGTGCAACCACTGCAGGCCGCTGCCGTGCGCATGACCGGCCACGGACCCGGCAATTCTCCAGGCCGTATCGGCAGCTAGAGCCAGGTGCTCTACACTGCCTCCCTGCATCGTCCCCAGAAAATTGGGGAATTGGTGGCCTTTTTGCAGCAGTTTTCCTGGCGTAAAACGCCACCGTTCCCACACCGCCGTAGGGACATAGTCTCCAAATCGGAGAATCCAGCCCCACATGTCCATTCCCTTGCAGGTCCTCCAGCTGACAGAACTGGCCCATCTAGGATGACCCCCTCTCCTGATTCTGAGGAGAAGACCTCAGACGAGAGCTCCAAGGATGCCACCGTGGTCAGAGCACAGCTGTCATCCACACCCTCTGCCAGTGCAAATACATACACACACCTCGGTGGGAAATGTTCGTGGACAGGCATCTGGGGCACAATCTGGTGAGCACCACACTGCTGATGATGCACATCAGGTGGAGGCAGGAACCCCCAGGTGAGTCAGCAGTTGGAGGTTTGCTGGCTCCTAGGACTCAGCTGGGTCCCAGCCTGTTGCTGAGCTTGTGGAAGTGGGTTACACAGAGCTGATGAGATGATAGGGAGAGGTCGGGACAGTCAGAGGGAGATCTCAGCGTTACTCCAGCAGATCCATGGCCGCTTGGAGGAGTCCCAGAGGCTACGGGCACAGGAGATGGCGCCCACAATGAGTGGCACCGAGTACAACACTGCTAGGATGGCGACTGCAGTGGAAAGCCTGGTGCACAATGCCAGCACCATGAGTGTAGGTGTCCAAGGCATCGCGCAGTCAGTAACGGCCAAGGGTGAGCGTCTCGGCAGAGTTTCTGACTCGCCGGGGAATGTCATCCAGCACCAGGCGGAACTTGACATGTCCCTCTCTCAGATAGGTACGGCTGAGGTGCTGCAGAGCTTGTCCCAGTCGCAGGTGGGCATAGCTGAGGCGCTGCAGAGCATGTCCCAGTCACTGAGGATGTTGACACCATGTTGCGAACCATGGGGAACCGCTAGAGCTGGGAGAGCTAGATGATGCAGGGGCAGCCGGGGCACGAACCAGCTGCCCCTCCATCCCAAGGTGAATCCCAGGGCCCTATTGGCACCGATTGGGAGGAGGAGGTGCCGGGTGCCAGGCCAGACCCGTCTCATGGAGTGGAGATGGTGGTCACCAGCTCCCAGAGTTCCACCCCTCTAATGAGGCGTGCCTCGCAGTCAGCACACAGGACAGGGCGGCTGTGCATGTGGCGTGCCGACAAGTGAGCCGGGGCCCTCCAACCCCAGAGGACGTCCGCCAGGGGCATCGAAGGCCACGAGATATGGTAGCAGCTGGCTGCCTCCACCTCAGATGTGCATCCTGGGAAAACACCAAGATGTAGTGGTAGAGCTAGGAGGGCCAGGCACGTTGAGGATCACTGAGGGCATCGGGGTAGGTGGAAGGGGCTAGGCAGGGGGTTAGATGGTGGTGAGGGGGGTTGCGGGATTGGCACCATGGGGAGTGGGGTACTGTACAGCACATTAAACAACTTTTTGCACAAACATTATAATGCCTCTACACTTTCTGCCGAAATGCGGGCTGATCCCCGTACTCTTTGTCCATCTCTCCAGGCATCACCTCCTCTCCCCCCTCCCACCCCCCCCCCCCCTCCCCCCAAATCCCTGTGGCGCTCACCCACCCTCCGGCCATGAACATGTCCCCAGAGCAGTGTCCCATCCCCTGGATGTTCGGATGTTGCGTGTGTGGTGTTGCATCCCAGTGTTCAAGCATAGTGTCCAGGCATCAGGCTGTATTTGGGATGCTAGGCAATGACTCCCACATGCTACGTGGCCAACCTACCCATGGGAACCCACGTGGCATGTGTCAAGTGCTCACTGAACCACGATTGCCAATTCCCTATTAGCGATAGCCTTCAGCCGCACGGCCAGAGGCTTCGGCAGTCGGTGGGGGTTATGGGTGATTGTGGGTCGGACGGACAAGGGTTGCCCCCAGAATCGGGTTGGAATCATGGGGTTGGCATGGTGGTGCCGCGAGTGATTGCACCCTGGTTGCCCCCCAGTGCCTCCCCCCCACCCCCCTATGGCAGCCCACCCCTGCGGAGGGTACCTACCCCCCACCGAGCACTGGGGTAGCAATCCCAGTGCCCCCGGGCTCATTGCCTGTGAGCAAAGATGGTTACTCACCTCCTTGGCTCCCCACAGAAGCCCTTCCGCCAGGTTCACGCTTTCAAAAAGCAGTACTAACCTGCGCCAGCTGCAGCCAGAGTCCCAGGTGCCGAGCAGCAACGAGGACACCGACATGGACACGAGCCATCAATCTGACACCCAGGACACCCCAGAACTTTAACTTTTTTAAAAAATTTAGAATACCCAATTATTTTTTCTCCAATTAAGGGGAAATCCACCTAACCTGCACATCTTTTGGGTTGTGGGGATGAAACGCACGCAGGCATGGGGAGAATGTGCAAACACCACATGGACAGTGACCCCAGGGCCAGGATTCGAACGCGGGTCCACAGCGCTGCAGTCCCTGTGCTAACCACTGCACCACATGCCGCCCGACACCCCAGAACGTCAGTCCAATTGACTGTGATTTCCTGTCACAGCTGTCTCCAACACCCTCCACCATCCCAGAGACACTCACCTCAATTGGGCACTTTAGTGAAGAGGCTCCTGGGACACTAACTGGTGTGCACACACACATGCTCTGGATCAGTAGGTGGAGGTAGGAACTCCCAAGGGGACGGACGGTTGGACGGCAGGCCAATCCCAGGGGATAGCTGCCATCCAGACAGGTTTGGGGCTCCTGGACAATCCAATCGATCATCGAGATGCAGTCACAAAGCCAGGGATTGCATGAGTGGTTGTTGGCGAACATCCAGCACCTGCAGGCACAGCTGTACGAGTCCAACCACATGCAGGCGCAAGAGGTGGTGCCGGCCATGCATGCCACCCAAGCCCACACTGCACGTGTGGTGTCTGCGGTGAAGGCATTGCGGGGGGAGGGTTTTGGCTCTGGATCAGCATGTCCAAGGCCTGAGGCAATCTGTGCAGGTGATGGCCGAGGCCCAGGACAGGGCCTCGGACAGGCAACCATGTGCTAGAGCCACCTGGACATTGCAGCGGCACTCCTGAGCGTGGCCCAGTCATACCGACGGCATTTCCCAGGCGCTGGCCGCCATGGCACAGACACAGAGTGAGGTGGCCCAGTCCCAGAGGGAGATGGCGCAGTCACTGGCTGATGTGGCGCAGGCCCATAAGGTGGTGGCACAATCAATGGATGATGTAGCGCAGTCCCAGATGGAGGTGGTCCACTCCCTGTGCTCCATGGTCGCGAGCATGCAGACACTGATTGTGACGGCAGCATGCCTCAGGACGAGCAGCGGCAGGTGGCGGGGGAGCCCCAGCGGATAGCTCCGCTCGCAGCTCCGTGCCATGGAGCAGCCTGAGGGCCTTCAGGGAGGAGGAAGTGATGGGGCCCGTGCCGGTGACTCCCGCAGGGGAGTTGCCAGAACACCACAGCACCTCAAACCCACCCTCTCCCATGTCCCCCTGTGTGGTAGTATGTATTGGGGGTCATGTGGGACTGGAAGCCCTAATGTCATTGGCTGACAGATCCCGGGTCCTGGTTGGCCGTTGACCTCAAGCTCCGCCCTGAAGGCGAAGTATAAGAAGCCGGTGTCTTCCCCCGCAGGCCAGTTTACTATCGAGCTGCTGGGGAACAGACACGCTTAATAAAGCCTCATCGACTTCACTATATTCGTCTCACGGAGTCTTTGTGCGCTACAATTTATTAAGCGTGCCTAAAAAGGACTATGGAGCTCAGGATCATTCCAGAATGCCTGAGGATCAGCCCCCACGCAGTGACTGCGGCAGCAGCCTTCAAACACTGGCAGACTTGCTTCGAGGCCTACATCAGAACGACCACCGGCCGAGTCTCAGACGAACAAAAACTGCAGGTCCTGCACTCGAGGGTGAGCACGGAGATTTTCACCCTCATTGAAGACACCGACGATTTCCAGACGGCGTTCACAGCACTGAGAAGTCTCTACGTTCGCCCAGTTAACCAAATCTATGCTCGCTACCAGCTCGCGACAAGACGGCAAGCTCCCGGAGAATCGATGGACGAGTTCTACGCCGCGCTGCTGATTTTGGGACGAGCCTGCAGCTGCCCGTCGGTGAATGCAAACGAACACACGGACATGTTAATGCGCGATGCTTTTGTGGCAGGTATGCAATCCTCCCAAATCCGCCAAAGACTTCTAGAAAAAGAGTCGCTAGGACTCTCAGAGGCACGGGCCCTAGCAGCCTCCCTAGACGTGGCCACGCGTAATACCCGCGCCTACGGCCCCGACCGCGCGGCAGGCCATTGGGCCCCGTACGTACCCGTCGCGGCAAACCCCCTACCCCCCCCCCCCCCCCCCCCCGGACACCCCACAGGCTTGCGCAGTCCAAACGCCGAGTCGCACCGGGGACACCCCCGACAGCGCTGTCCGGCCCACGCAGCCATCTGCAAAAGCTGCGGGAAAAAGGGCTATTATGCGGTGGTGTGCCGATCCCGCGAGGTCGCCGCCGTCCCGGGGCCACAGGGAGCCCTATGTCTATGCGTCCCAACCCCCCCAGCACGCCATGTGCGACCCGCAGGCGCAGCCGCTCTGGGTCCCGACCACCGCGGTACCGGGAGAACTGGGAGCCCTGCACGCCGCCTACGCTCCCCAACCCCCCTCCCCGCAGCCCATGTACGACCCGCCGCCGGCGCTACCGCTTTGGGTCCCGGCCAACACTCTCCACGGAGAGGAGGGGGTTTTTCGCGTCCCTAACGCCACCCTCACCCCCGTCCCGCGCCCCACGCCTGACCCGCCGGCGCCACCTACTTGGACCCCGACCACCGCTGTCCCCGGTGAGGGAGCTCCTCGCGCTCCTTGCGCTCGCGGCCCCACGCCTGACCCGCCGGCGCCGCCGAATTGGGCCCCGACCACCGCTGCCCCCGGTGAGGGAGCTCCGCGCGGTCCTAGCGCTCGCGGTCCTAGCGCTCGCGGTGAGGGAGCTCCGCGCGGTCCTAGCGCTCGCGGTGAGGGAGCTCCGCGCGGTCCTAGCGCTCACGGTCCTAGCGCTCCCCAGACCCCCCAGCACACCATGTGCGACCCGCAGACGCCGCCATTTTGGGTCCCGACCACCACGAGGGGAGGAGGGGCGCCGTTGTGCGACCCGCAGACGCCGCCATTTTGGGTCCCGACCACCACGAGGGGAGGGGCGCCGCCATCTTGGACCGCCCCCGACCTGTACGACGCATGGGGGCGGCCATTTTGTCCACCCCCGCCGCCATCTTGTGACCCCCCAGCCACGTGCGATGTATGGGGGCGGCCATTTTGTCCATCCCCGACGCCATCTTGGACGGCAACAACGGACCCCACCCCACTACTACAACCACGGCTCGCTTCAGTTACGCTCGATTAGGCTCGGCCCCGGACACTCCAGACGACGACGACAACGGTCCTAATTAACGGCCACGAGACGCCATGCCTAGTCGGCTCCGGGAGCACGGAAAGCTTTATACACCCCGACACGGTAAGACGCTGTTCCTTGACCACCTATCCCAGCGCACAAAAGATTTGCCTAGCTGCAGGATCCCACTCCGTACAGATCCAGGGATTCTGCATAGTTACCCTAACGGTGCAGGGGAGGGAGTTCAAAAACTACAAACTTAACGTCCTTCCCCAACTCTGTGCCCCCACCTTGCTGGGATTAGATTTCCAATGTAATCTACAGAGCCTTCCGTTTAAATTCGGCGGCCCCATACCCCCACTCACTATCTGCGGCCTCGCTACCCTCAAGGTGCAACCCCCGTCCTTGTTTGCGAACCTCACCCCGGATTGCAAACCCGTCGCCACTAGGAGCAGACGGTACAGCGCCCAGGACCGGACCTTCATTCGGTCCGAAGTCCAGCGGCTACTAAAGGAGGGCATAATCCAGGCCAGCAATAGTCCCTGGAGAGCGCAGGTGGTAGTAGTGAAGACAGGGGAGAAACAAAGGATGGTCATTGACTATAGCCAGACCATCAACAGGTACACACAACTAGACGCGTACCCTCTCCCCCGCATATCCGACATGGTCAATCGGATTGCCCAGTATAAAGTCTTCTCCACCGTGGACCTCAAGTCCGTCTACCATCAGCTCCCCATCCGCCCAGGTGACCGCAAGTACACAGCCTTCGAGGCAGACGGGCGATTATACCATTTCCTATGGGTCCCTTTTGGCGTCACAAACGGGGTCTCGGTCTTCCAACGGGAGATGGACCGGATGGTTGATCAACATGGGTTACGGGCCACGTTCCCGTATCTCGACAATGTAACCATCTGCGGCCACGATCAGCAGGACCACGATGCCAACCTCCAAAAATTCCTCCAGACCGCCAAAGCCTTGAACCTCACGTACAACGAGGACAAGTGCGTTTTTAGCACCGACCGGCTAGCCATTCTGGGCTACATAGTACGCAATGGAATAATAGGCCCCGACCCCGAACGTATGCGCGCACTCATGGAATTTCCCCTCCCGCACTGCCCAAAAGCCCTGAAACGCTGCCTGGGCTTCTTTTCATACTACGCCCAGTGGGTCCCCCAGTACGCAGACAAGGCCCGCCCCCTAATACAGACCACGACCTTCCCTCTGTCGACAGAGGCTTGCCAGGCCTTCAGCCGCATCAAAGCGGACATCGCAAAGGCCACGATGCGCGCCATCGACGAGTCCCTCCCCTTCCAGGTCGAGAGCGACGCCTCCGACGTCGCTCTAGCGGCCACCCTTAACCAAGCGGGCAGACCCGTGGCCTTTTTCTCCCGAACCCTCCACGCCTCAGAAATCTGCCACTCCTCAGTGGAAAAGGAAGCCCAAGCCATAGTGGAAGCTGTGCGACATTGGAGGCATTACCTGGCCGGCAGGAGATTCACTCTCCTCACTGACCAACGGTCGGTAGCTTTCATGTTCGATAATGCACAGCGGGGCAAAATTAAAAATGACAAGATCTTAAGGTGGTGGATCGAGCTCTCCACCTTCAACTATGAGATCTTGTACCGTCCCGGAAAGCTGAACGAGCCGTCCGATGCCCTATCCCGCGGCACATGTGCCAACGCACAAATTGACCGCCTCCAAACCCTCCACGAGGACCTCTGCCACCCGGGGGTCACTCGGTTTTACCACTTCATCAAGTCCCGCAATCTCCCATACTCTTTAGAAGAGGTCCGTACAGTCACAAGGGACTGCCACATCTGCGCGGAATGCAAGCCACATTTTTTCAGGCCAGATGGAGCGCACCTGATTAAGGCTTCCCGCCCCTTTGAACGCCTCAGTCTCGATTTCAAAGGGCCCCTCCCTTCCACCGACTGCAACGCATATTTTCTTAATGTAGTGGACGAATACTCCTGCTTCCCTTTTGCCATTCCCTGCTCCGACATGACCGCGGCCACAGTCATTAAAGCCCTGAACAGCATCTTCACGCTGTTCGGTTACCCCGCATACGTCCACAGCGACAGGGGGTCCTCTTTCATGAGTGACGAGCTGCGCCAGTTCCTGCTCAGCAAGGGCATAGCCTCAAGCAGGATGACCAGCTCCAACCCCCGGGGGAACGGGCAAGTAGAAAAGGAGAACGGAACGGTCTGGAAGGCCGTCCTACTGGCCCTACGGTCCAGGGATCTCCCAGTTTCACGGTGGCAGGAGGTCCTCCCGGACGCTCTCCATTCCATCCGGTCGTTATTATGTACAAGCACTAATCAAACGCCTCACGAGCGTCTCCTTGTCTTCCCTAGGAGGTCCTCCTCTGGAACGTCGCTGCCGACCTGGCTGGCGGCCCCAGGACCCATCCTGCTCCGAAAGCATGTGCGGGCACATAAGGCGGACCCGTTGGTCGAAAGGGTTCACCTCCTCCACGCAAACCCCCAGTACGCCTACGTGGAGTACCCCGACGGCCGACATGACACGGTCTCCCTGCGGGATCTGGCGCCCGCCGGCACCATGCACACCCCCCCGACACCATCAACCCAACCGCCCCCCTTCCTGCCACCGCCGCACCCCGCGACCGCCCCCTTCCCAGGAGGATCAGTCCCCCTCCCCTTTGCACCGACAGCTGAAACCGTACGGCTCCTGGAGGCGACAACACTGGTACAAGCACCACCACCACCGCCGGGGCCAAGGCGATCGACACGGACGACCAGACCGCCCGACCGACTCGTGGCGTCGATGTAAAACAAAGATGGACTGTTCAAAGAACATTTTGTTTTTTTCCTATACCCTCTGTAAATAGTTGCAACAGGACGAAACTGTCCAATACTGTACTACCATGTGAATGTTCTATCCTCCCAGGACCAGCCCTGTAAACCCTTACCACCATACGAAGCATCACCCCGCCAGGTTCATTTTTGACAAGGGGTGAATGTGGTAGTATGTATTGGGGGTCATGTGGGACTGGAAGCCCTAATGTCATTGGCTGACAGATCCCGGGTCCTGGTTGGCCGTTGACCTCAAGCTCCGCCCTGAAGGCGAAGTATAAGGAGCCGGTGTCTTCCCCCGCAGGCCAGTTTACTGTCGAGCTGCTGGGGACACACACGCTTAATAAAGCCTCATCGACTTCACTATATTCGTCTCACGGAGTCTTTGTGCGCTACACCCTGTCCCCTACCTCAGAAGGTGTCCGCCAAAGGGGACCCAGGTCGGAGGGCAGGAATCACAGCAGGCCGTCTGTGCCATCTGGGGATCCACCTCAATGTAGCATTAGGGCCCATAAGGCCTGGAAATTAGATGCCAGTTAAGTTGACACGGGTGCAGGGCACAGTTTAATAATAGGGGCTATGCATCGCGGACCCGGTGGAGGGGATGGGGGAGGTTCGGCATATCTTGGGGGAATTTGGCAGGTTCTCGGGGTACAAATTGAACATGCGAAAAAGTGAATTGTTCGTGATCCAGGCAAGGGGGCAGGAGAGGAGACTGAAGGAGCTGCCACTCAGGATGGTAGAGAGGAGCTTTCGCTACCTGGGTAGCTGGCTCGGAAATGGGAGGCATTACACAGGCTCAACCTAACCCAGCTGGTGGAGCAAATGGAGGGGGACTTTAAAAGATGGGATATGTTCCCGTTATCGTTGGCGGGGAGGGTACAGACCGTGAAAATAACGGTCCTCCCCAGATTTTTGTTTGCCTCCCCATCTTCATCCGCATTCAAGCGGGTAAACAAGATTATTTTGGGCTTTGTATGGGCGAATAAAACCCCACGGGTGAAGAAAATGTTGTTGGAGCGCAGTCGGGGGGAGGATGGGTTGGCACTGCCGAACTTCTGCAAATACTACTGGGCGGCGAATATAGCGATGATTAGGAAGTGGGTAATGGGGAAGGGGTTGGCATGGGAGCAGATGGAGGCGGCATCATGCAAAGGCACCAGTTTGGGAGCACTGGTAACTCTGCCGTTCTCGCTGGCCCGGTACTCCACTAGCCCGGTGGTGGTGGCAGCATTGAGGATCTGGGGGCAATGGAGGAGGTATAAGAAGGTGGAGGGTGCGTCAGTCTGGACCCCGATTTGCAATAACCACAGGTTCGCGCTGGGCAGGATAGATGGCGGGTTCCGAAGTTGGCAGACAGCAGGAATTAGACGGATGGGAGATCTATTCATAGATGGGAGTTTTCCCAGTCTGAAGGCGCTGGAGGACAAGTTCAAGCTGCCGCCGGGGAATGGTTTCAGATATTTACAAGTCAGGACTTTCTGGGGAAACAGGTGTTGGCTTTCCCGCTGATCCCGCCACAGGGGATACAGGACAGAGTAGTGTCCGGTACCTGGGTGGGGAGGGGTAAGTGTTGGATATCTATCAGGAGTTGTTGGAGGCGGAGGAGACCTCGGTGGAGAAACTGAAGGGCAAGTGGGAGGAGGAGCTAGGTGGGGAGTTAGAGGCAGGTCTGTGGGCGGACGCCCTAAGCAGGGTTAATTCCTCCTCATCATGTGCCAGGCTCAATCTAATACAGTTTAAGGTGGTACGCCGGGCACACATGACGGCGGCGAGGATGAGCAAGTTTTTCGGGGTAGAAGATAGATGTGCGAGGTGTGCGGGAAGCCCAGCAAACCATGTCCACATGTTGGGTATGCCCGAAGCTTGGAGGATTCTGGCAGGGGTTTGCCAAGGCAATGTCCAAGGTGCTGGGCACACGGGTGGTGCCCGGTCCAGAGATGGCGATCTTTGGTGTTCAGGGAGTGAAAGAGGCTGACGTTTTGGCCTTTGTCTCCCTGGTAGACTGGAGACGGATCCTTTTAATGTGGAGGGACTCGAAGCCCCCGAGTGTGGAGACTTGGGTCAGTGACATGGCTGGATTTCTCAAGCTGGAGAACACAAAGTTTGCCTTGAGGGGGTCAATGCTGGGGTTCTCTCGGAGGTGGCAGTCGTTCGTCGACTTTCTCAGGGAAAATTAAAATGTCAGCAGAAGCAGCATTCTGAAGGGAGGGTAAGGGGGTGGGTAGGTGCAATATGGTTAAGGGATGTACAGAAGGGGTTGGGTGGGAAATGTCTAGTTTACCATGTTGATGTTTATGTTAGTATTGTTTTGTTTGTTATTGTTATAAAAATTTTGCAAATGCTTCAATAAAAATATTTTTTAAAAAATAAAATAAAAGGGGCTATGGCCACCGTCATAAATAAGTAATACGCCTGCGTTGCTTAAAGTATTGTTTCATGATGAGGTTGTTTGGAACATATTCTGGACATCCATTTTTGTAGTATTCTCTAATTTCAGTGCATTCTTCACCTGCTTTTTCTACTTTTCGGATTTCATTCAGACCCTGTGTTGTTGCTGGTAGGCTTTTTGTAATAAATGATGTATATGACTATGTCCTCAACAAAGTGTGGGGATCTGTAGGCTTGCGGTAGAGTGAAGTGCTAAGGTTTCCGTCCTTGATGGAGATGCGTGTGTCCAGGAATACAACCGAATGCACCAGGTACAGGGTATATACTCATACGACTCGGCCAATGTTGTCTACTTCATACGCTGCAGGAAAGGATGTCCCGAGGCGTGGTACATCCATGCAGATGCTATGACAACGGATGAACGGACATCGCACAACAATCGCCAGGCAGGAGTGCTCCCTTCCAGTCAGGGAACACTTTAGCAGTCAAGGACATTCAGCCTCTGATCTTCGGGTAAGCATTCTCCAAGGTGGCCTTCAGGATGCGCGACAACACAGAATCGCCAAGCAGAAACTGGTAGCCACGTACCGCACGTATGAGGACGGCCTCAACCAGCATCTCAGGTTCATGTTACAATACATGTAACCCCCACCATACTATCCGGGTTTGAAGAATCCTACTAACTGTCCTGGCTTGAGACAATTCACACCTCGATTACCTGTGATTATCACTCATTCCACTCACACTGTTTGTTCTTGTAAAGACATGTTTACCTATAAAGACCCACATTCCAACCATTCTTCACATTCCAATCGGTAATTATCTTGTAATTGTGTCTCTCCTATATATACTGTGATTGTGAACCTGATTCCACTTCACCTGATGAAGGAGCAGCGCTCCAAAAACTTGTGATTTTAAATAAACTTTTTGGACTTTAACCTGGTGTTGTAAGATTTCTTACTGTGCCTACCGCAGTCCAGTGCTGGCATCTCCTCATCATGCCTATGGCATAGAGTAAGGTTCTAACTTGCTCAACGTTATTGCTCTGGAACCGATAAAGCTGTGACACCAGTTCTGCCACTTCTTGGCTTGATGTGGGCCTTCCAGATGGTTGAAACACTCTAGTAAAGGTAGGATTTACTACATGGTTTCCCGTCACTGTATCCTTTTCTGGAGTTCTGTTGAAGATTTTCCCATGTTGTCCTTATCCTATAGTCATTTCTTTTGCTCCTGCTTTAACTCGCTGGACTCTTCACTTGCTCCTTTCATTGGGTTTTCTGCTGTCACTATCTGTCATCATCGTGTGGGTGTTAGAGGAAGTTGTTCATGTCCTGCACTTAGAGGTAATGCTGAAGGCAAGGCTGTTGGTAAACTTTACCTTTTCTTTGAACATTATATTAACCGTACAATATAGGCTCAGCATGAGGCTGTACATAGGACTATCTCTCTCCTCAATCTGTTGTCACCACTGACGATTTATTTACATATTTAACATTAAACCTTTATGCTACCAACAGAGAGTTCTGCCGATGTCTTAAGCAAACATTTCTCCCACAAAAAACATCAGTGTAAACAAATGATTTCACTGTTGTTTGTGGGGTAAATGGAGAGAAACTGCACAATGCTGCAGTACAGAAGGATCTTAGTATCATTGTACATGAATCCTAAATGTTAGCATGCTGTCATAGAATTCCTACAGAAGGAGGCTATTTGGCCCATCAAATTGTCACCAACCCTCCAATAGAGCACCCTAACCAAGGCCCCACTCCCCCATCCTATCCCCTTAACCCCACCTAACATTTACACACAAAGGAGCAATTTAGCATGGCCAATCCACCTAACCTGAACATCTTTGGACTGTGGGAGGAAACAAGAGCACCCGGAGGAAACCCACGCAGACACAGGGAGAACTTGCAACTCCACACAGTCACCCAAGGCCGGAATTGAAACCGGGTCCTTGGCGCTGTGGGGCCAAGCTCTAAACATTTTGCCACCATGGTGTCACAGCAAGTATTTAGGAAGGCAAATGGAATGTTCTACTTTATTGCAAGGGGTTGGGTATAAAAGTAGGGAAGCTTTGCTACAACTGCAAAGGGCATTGGCGAAACTACAGACACGGTACTTTGTACAGTTTTGGGCACCTTACTTGAGGAGAGTAAGTGCTGCAGAACAGACATCTGTGCAACGTTATAGCTCACGGAATAATTAGGAAAGTAGCAACATAGATACGAATTTTGTTGAGTGACAGGAAACAGCAAGAATTGGTTAATGGATATTTTCCTGGCTGGAGGAACGTTTGTAGTGGAGTTTCCCCAAGAGTAGGTGTTAGGACCCTTGCTTTTCCTGATATTTTAATGACCTAGATCGTGCAGTACAGGGCACAACTTTAAAATTTGCGGTTGATATGAAACTTAGAAACGTTGTGAACTGTGAGGAGGATAGTGTAAAACTTCAAAATAGACATATTAGTGGAACGGGTGGATATGTGACAGGTGGTGTTCAATGCGGAGAGATGCAAAAATGATTCATTTTGGTCAGAAGAACATGGAGAGACAATGTAAAATAAAAGATGAAACTCTAAAGGAGGTGCAGTAGCACAAGGACCTAGGTGTATATGTGCATAGGTCATTGAAGGTGACAGAAAAGGTTGAGAGAGCAGTTAATAAAACATGCAGTATCCTAGGCTTTATTAATAGGGGCATAGAGTACAAGAGCAAGAAGGCGATGATGAACTTGTATAAGACACGAGTGAGGCTTCAGCTGTAGTGTTGCGTCCAGTTTTGGTGAAACTTGGTAAAGGTCAGAGTCAGCATAATAAAGGAAAGTGATAAGTCATTATAATATGTAATACAAGGATAAGTAGGCCAAAGTAGAATTAGACAAGGAAACTAGGTTAAGGTAAGAGGAGTATCTTTTCAGACTAAATAGTTTGAAAAGTTAGCAAGTAAAACAAAGTACGTTTACATTTAAGACAAGGCAGGTGAAGGCAGCCGATTGGCCTGTTAGATATGGGAAATCATGGACTATACCAATATTGTAGGTGATCACATGTGCAGGAAGTGCTCAATGCTGCAGAAACTTGAGCTTCGGGTCTCGGAGATCAAGCGATGGCTGGAGACACTGAAGTGCATTCATGAGGCTGAGTTACGTGGATAACAAGTTTAGAGAGGTGGCCACACCACAGCCCAAGTGACTGGATGAAAGAAGGGTGGCTACCAGGCAGTCCAAGAGAAATAGGCAGATAGAGCAGGACTCCTCTGGGGTCCCGCTCTCAAATCAGTTTTCCATTTTGGAAGCTGATGGTCCCTCAAGGCAGTGCAGTCCCAGTCAAGCGTCTGGCTCCACAAGCGGCCAGACTATACTGGAAGGGAGGAAGATGGAAGGAAGAGCTATAGTGATAGGGGATTCTTTAGTTAGGGCAACAGACAGGTGTTTCTGTGGTGGCAGATGTGAGTCCAGGGTAATATGTTGCCTCCCTGGGGCCAGGGTCAGGGATGTCACTGTAAGACTGCAGGGCATCCTAAAGGGAGAGAGTGATAAGTCAGAGGTCATGGTACATGTTGGTACCAACGATATAGGTAGAATGAAGAATGAGGTCTTGCATCAAGAATTCAGGGAGTTAGGTGGAAGATGAAAAAGCAGGACATCAAAGGTTGTAATCATGAGCTGGACCGAGCTCATCAGTCATTAAGGCCGAAGCCCAAAGTGAATGAGCCGCCCTGAGCAGTAATTATCTGCTTCCATACGTACTGCATGAAGGAGAAGGTGTTAAGCTGGGCGAGGCAGAAGCACGAGGTGCAGTGGGATGGTGCTAGAGTTCGGATTTACCTGGAGTTGACGGTGGAGTTGGCAAAAAGACGAGCGGCGTTCGGGCGAGTGAAGGCGGCACTGTACAACAAGGGGGTGCGATTTAGCATAGTGTACCCGGCGAAGCTGAGGGTGACGAATAACGCCAAAGACTTTTATTTCGAGACAGTGGAGGCAGCTGAGGCGTTCGTGAGGGCAGAAGGCTTGGGACAGACGTGAGGAGCGGAGCTGGAAGAGAGACTGTGGACTGTGATTGGGGAGCTGGAAAATGTATAAATGCTATAACTTTCTTTTCATTGACATGTATTGTAATTTACTTCACTTCACATTGTTACAGAGTTCAAATTATTGGTTGGGTTGATTGACATTCTCTGGTGCGACGGTTATATCTTATTTTAGTGAATTGTATGGGTTGGATTGTTGTTGTTTTTTTCTCTGGGACTGGGTGGGAGGGGATGGTATACCTTGCAGGGGGGAGCCACCCACGCTAGCTAACTAAAGTCGGCCAGTGAACGGAGGTGAGGTGAGAGGAGGGCTGCGGCCATTGGAGCCTGGTTAGCAGGTTTCGATGGGCCTACGAGGCGAGCAAGGGGGGGGGGGATGGGAAGGGATGCTGGGAGATTTTTTTGGAGAGGAAATGTGGGGGGGATTTTGGGAGTGGGGAAGGGGTTCGATGTTAATAATGGATAGGGGCGGGTCAGGCTCATGGGGCAGGGCCCGGTGGTATGATGATGTTGGATAAAAAGGGTGGGGAGGGTGAGAGACCCCCAGTTAGGATAGTCACGTGGAATGTGAGGAGGTTAGGAGGTGAGGTCAAGGGTGCTTGCGCATCTTAAAAGTTTGAAAGCCGATGTAGCAATGCTGCAGGAGACTCACTTGAGGGTGAAGGACCAGGTGAGACTTAAAAAGGGCTGGGTTAGTCAGGTGTTTCACTCTGGATTTGATGAAGGGCTCGAGGGGTAGCGGTAATGAACAGCAAAAGAGTATGTTTCCAGATGGAGAATGTGGTGGCAGATCAGGGGGGTAGATATGTGATTGTGACGTTAGTGGCGTTGTTAAGTGTATACGGTCCCAATTGGGACAATGTGCGATTCGCAAGGAAGGTGTTTGGGGCCATCCCCGACTTGGACACACACAAACTGATAGTGGGGCGGGGGGGACTGGAACTTGGTGCAGGAGCCAAGGTTGGGTGGGGTTAAGGGGTCGGAATACTCGGCAATTGCAGTATCAGATCATGCTCCGCATTGGGTGGATATGGTACTGGAGAAGGGGGTAGCGCAGAGGCCGGGGTGGAAATTAGATGTGGGACTTTTGGGGGACCAAGGGTTCTGTGACAAAATTGAAAAGGTAATTGAGGAATATGTACGTTTCAACTGTACGGCTGAGGTGTCGAAGGCAGTTGTCTGGGTGGCTCTAAAGGCGGTGGTGAGGTGATCTCGTTTAACGCCAGGGTGGACAAAGAGGAGAGGTTGGAGCAGCAGAGGGTAATAGATGAGATGTTGGAGGTAGATAGGAGTTATGCAGAAGATGGGGACCCAGCGAAAAAGAGGAAGGAGCTATAGGTGAGCTTTGACCGACTATCTACCAGGAAGGCGGTGCGCCAACTGAGGCGAGCAAGGGGTGCAGTTTATGAGCATGGAGATAGATGTGTTGGAGTACCCGAGGTTAGGGGAGGCGGACAGGGCTACATTAGAAGGAGCGAAGGTGGAGCAGGAGATAAAAGATGCGATTGGGAGGATGCAGTCAGGGAAGGTGGCAGGGCTGGATGGGTTTCCAGTCGAATATTATTAAAAATTCAAGGATAAACTGGCACCCCTGATGGTGGGGATGTTTGAAGAGGGAAGGGGGTGTTGCCACAAACTTTGGGGCAGGCATCGATTTCACTGTTGCTAAAAAAAGATAAGGACCCGACGGAGTGTGGGTCGTATAGGCCCATGTCACTTCTAAATGTGGACGCAAAAGTATTGGCGAAGGTACTGGCGGGTAGGCTGGAGGAGTGCCTCCCGAAGGTGATAGGTGAAGATCAGACAGGGTTCGTGAGAAGGAAGCAGCTTTTTTCAAACGTCAGAAGGGTATTGAACGTGGTTATGGCACCAGCGGAGGGGAAGGAAACAGAGGTGGTTGTGGCATTGGATGCCGAGAAGGCATTTGACCGGGTAGAATGGGGGTACTTGATGGCAGTTCTGGAATAGTTTGGAATTGGACCAAGATTTGTGAACTGGGTAAAGCTACTATATAAGGAACCGAGGGCGAGTGTCCGCACAAACATCAGCTCAAGATACTTTTCTCTCCACCGTGGGACTAGGCAGGGATGTCCTATGTCCCCCCCCTGCTGTTTGCACTCATGATTGAGCTGTTGGCCATCACATTAAGAAGTTCGGGGGTATGGGAAGGAATAGTGGGGGGGGGGGGGGGGTGGAGCATAGGGTGCCCTTGTATGCCGATGACTTGCTGTTATACGTGTCGGAACCGAGTGTGTCGATAGGGGGAATATTGGAGCTGGTTCAGGTGTTTGGGTCTTTCTCGGGGTACAAACTAAATCTAGACAAGAGTGAGTATTTTGTTGTGTCTTGGCCGGGGGTGGGGGCAGGGGTTGGGGGGGCTGCCATTCCGTAAGGCAGGGACTCACTTTGGGTACCTGGGGGTCCAGGTTGTCCGGGAGTGGGGGGGGGGCTCCGCAGATACATTTCTAGTTTGGTGGGGAGAGTGAAAGCTGATCTGGCAAGGTGGGATGGTCTCCCTCTGTCACTGGCGGGTCGGGTACAGGTGGTTAAAATGAACGTGTTGCCGCGATTTCTGTTTATTTTCCAATACCTGCCGATTTTCCTGCCAAAGGCTTTTTTCAGATAGATTGAGGGAATGATTATTTCGTTCATATGAGGAGGGAAGGTGGCCAGAGTTAGAAAGGTGCTGCTACAGAGGGGAAGGAAGGCAGGGGGGTTTGGGTCTTCCGAACCTGATGTATTACTACTGGGCGGCAAACGTAGAGAAGGTGCAGAGCTGGGTCAGAGGGGTTGATTCCCAGTGGGTCAGAATGGAGGAGAGTTTGTGCAGGGAGTCGGGATTGAAAGCACTAGCAACAGCGCCGCTCCCGATGGCTCTAGGAAATATTCAGAGAGTCCGGTAATAATAGCTTCATTGAGAATTTGGAGACAGTTTCGCCAACACATCGGGTTGGGGGCAGGGTCAAGGGAATTTCCAATTCGGGGGAACCACAGATTTGGGCCAGGGAAGTGGGATGGAAATTTTCAGAAATGGGAGGAGAAGGGGATTACGACACTAAAAGATTTGTTTCTTAGGGGTCGATTTGCAGGATTGAAGGAGCTGGAAGCGAAGTATGGGTTGGAGCAGGGGGAAATGTTTAGATTCCTGCAGGTTCGAGATTTTGCCAGTGAGATACCCTCAATAACGACGCTTAGAGATTAAACTGTAAAGAAGGCTTTATTAGACTAAGAACTATGTTAGAGCTGAGACAAGTGCTGACTGCTACACAGCCCATGAGGCAGCCCTTTATATATGGCTCACAGATGGGTGGAGCCAGAGGTGGAGTCCCCAGGGTTCCAAGCCCGGTCTTAAAAGGGACATCACCTTACATGATGATAAGGCAGTAACCGTTCATCACACCCAGAAAGCAGATACAGAACTTCCTGGTGGAGCCGGCCGCCACATTGCTGGGGAGGTGCTGACGACAGGGGGACTGGAGAAGGGGGTAGTGTTGGTGGTTTACGGAGCTATTTTGGAAGAGGAGAAGGGATCAAAGCAAAATGGGAGGAAGAGTTGGGAGAGGATATGGAGGAGGGGTTCTGGTGTGAGGTGCTCCGGAGAGTGAATGCCTCCACCTCGTGTGTGAGGTTGGGGCTGATCCAGCTGAAGGTGGTTTACAGAGCACACCTCACGAGGGCGAGGATGAGCCGATTCTTTGAAGGAGTAGAAGATGTGTGCAAACGTTGCGGGGGGGGGGGGGGGGGGGGGGGGGGGTTGGGGGAGGGGGCGCGAATCACGTTCATATGTTTTGGTCCTGTCCAAAGCTGGAGGAATACTGGAAGGAGGTTTTTAGGGTAATTTCAAGTGGTGCATGTGAAACTGGACCCAGACCCCCGGGAGGCCATATTTGGGGTGTCGGATCAACCAGGATTGGAAACGGGTGCAGTGGCAGATGTTGTAGCCTTCACCTGGTTGATCGCCCGAAGGCGGATTCTGATGGGTTGGAGAGCAACCTCTCCATCCTTTGCCCTGGCGTGACGGGGGGACCTGTTGGAATTCTTCACTCTTGAGAAGGTTAAGTTTGAACTGAGGGAAAGGATGGAGGAGTTCTACAATTCATGGGCATTATTCATGATGTACTTTCAAGAACTGGATAACATAGAACATTAGTTGGGGGGAGGTGGGTGGGAGGATTGGGGGAGGGGGCTGTGTGTGTTAATGGTGATTATGGGTGATTCCTGATTCCTTTTTGTCATTTGTTTATGTGAACATGCGGACTAATGTTTGGGGTTTGGTGGGAGGATGGGATAATTGTTATTGATATGGGGATTGACATATTTGTTACTTATTATTGTTTATTGTTGGTGGGTGTAAATTTGGGAGAAAATGTGAAAAAGGAGGAGAATAAAAATATTTATTTTAAAAATCAAAGGTTGTAATCACTGGATTACTCCCGCTGCCACATGCTAGTGACTACAGAAATAGGAGAATAGGGCAGATGAATACATGGCTCAAGAGTTGGTGCAGGAGGGAGGGTTTTAGATTCCTGGATCACTGGAACTGTTTCTGAGGAAGTTGGGACATGTAAGGGGAACGGTCTGCACCTGAACCAGAATGGGACCAACATCCTTGCGGGTGGGTTTGCTGGTGCTGTTGGGAGGCTATTAATCTAGTTTGGCAGGGGAGGTGGCACAGAGCATTAGTAAAATAGGGATACAGCATATGGAACTAAGACAGAGGGAGTTCAACCATGTTGAGTTCCAAGAGAGTAAGGCGAGGCTGGCTGGCTTCTCCTTTAATGCTTAGAGTATTATAGGTAAGACTGATGAGTTAAGGGCGAGGATTGGAATTGTGATATTGTTGTCACCACAGAGACGTGGTTGAGGGATGGGCAGGGCTGGCAACTCAAAATTTTGGGGTATTGGATGTTCAGACGAGACAGGGGAGGGTGTAAAAGTGGAGGTGGTGCTGCATTATTAATTAAGGATTCAGTTACTGAATTAAGGAGGGACGATATTGTAGAAGGGTCTTCAAATGAGGCTTTGTGGGTTGGGGACAGTCACATTGCTAGGAGTGTATTATAGGTCCCCAAACAGTCAGCAGGCAATTGAGGAGCAGATATGTAGACAATTCACTGAAATGTGTAAAAATAATGATCATAGGTTAATTATATTAGGGGATTTCAACTTCCCAAATATTAATTGGAATGGTCATTGTGTAAATGGTTTTTTATGTCAATTTGTAGAAGGTCCAACAAGGGATGATGCAGTGCTGGATCTAATTCTGGTGACTGAAGCCGGGCAGGTATTCGAGGTTGCAGTCAGGAAGCATTTTAATGATCACGACCACAACACAGTATGATTTAAGTTTGTTATGGAAAAGGAAAAAGATGGTCTGCAAAACAAAGTTTTGGATTGATGGAAGGCAGATTTTATTAGAATAAGACAGGATCTGACCACAGTAGACTGGGAACAGCTTCTTGGGGAAAATATACATTCGGGGTGTTCAAAAACAAAATGGAGAGAGTACAGGCCCAATATGTTCCCTTTAGGGCAAAATATAGGAACAACAAGCCCGGAGCACCCTGGATGTCCAGGAATATTCAGGATTGGATAAGAAAGAAAAGAGAGGCTTTTAGCAGGTATGAAGGAAACATTCAGCAGAGCTGTAGTGGAGTATAGAAAATACAGGGGGGAGCTTAAGAAAGCAATTAGGAAGGCAAAGATGGGGAATAAAAAAGCACTGGTGGGTAAGATTAGGAAGAATCCCAACATATTCTATAAGTATATTAAGGGGAAGAAGACAACCAGGGAAAGCATAGGGATGAGGGAGCAAGGGGGCAATATGTGTATGGAGCTGGATGACATTGGTAGGGTGTTAAACAAGTACTTCACATCTGTCTTCACTCGGGAGAAGAAGGATGGAGGAACAGAATTCGGGGAGCGGGATTGTGAGGTTCTTGGTTTTGCTGCAGCTTTATAAAACCCTAGTTAGAACACACTTGGAATATTGTGTCCAGTTCTGGTCGCCTCATTATAGAAAGGATGTGGATGCCTTGGAGAGGGTACAAAGGAGATTTACCAGGATGCTGCCTGGACTGGAGGGCATAGAACATAGAACATAGAAAAATACAGCACAGAACAGGCCCTTCGGCCCACGATGTTGTGCCGAACCTTTGTCCTAGATTAATCATAGATTATCATTGAATTTACAGTGCAGAAGGAGGCCATTCGGCCCTTTGAGTCTGCACCGGCTCTTGGAAAGAGCACCATACCCAAACTCAACACCTCCACCCAACACCAAGGGCAATTTGGACATTAAGGGCAATTTATCATTGGCCAATTCACCTAACCCGCACATCTTTGGACTGTGGGAGGAAACCGGAGCACCCGGAGGAAACCCACGCAGACACGGGGAGGACGTGCAGACTCCGCACAGACAATGACCCAAGCCGGAATCGAACTTGGGACCATGGAGCTGTGAAGCAATTGCGCTATCCACAATGCTACCGTGCTGCCCTTAAGAACAAATAAATCTACACTATATCATTTTACCGTCATCCATGTGCCTATCCAATAGCTGCTTGAAGGTCCCTAATGTTTCCGACTCAACTACTTCCACAGGCAGTGCATTCCATGCCCCCACTACTCTCTGGGTAAAGAACCTACCTCTGATATCCCTCCTATATCTTCCACCTTTCACCTTAAATTTATGTCCCCTTGTAATGGTTTGTTCCACCCGGGGAAAAAGTCTCTGACTGTCTATCTATTCCCCTGATCATCTTATAAACCTCTATCAAGTCGCCCCTCATCCTTCTCCGCTCTAATGAGAAAAGGCCTAGCACCCTCAACCTTTCCTCGTAAGACCTACTCTCCATTCCAGGCAACATCCTGGTAAATCTTCTTTGCACCTTTTCCAGAGCTTCCACATCCTTCCTAAAATGAGGCGACCAGAACTGTACACAGTACTCCAAATGTGGCCTTACCAAAGTTTTGTACAGCTGCATCATCACCTCACGGCTCTTAAATTCAATCCCTCTGTTAATGAACGCGAGCACACCATAGGCCTTCTTCACAGCTCTATCCACTTGAGTGGCAACTTTCAAAGATGTATGAACATAGACCCCAAGATCTCTCTGCTCCTCCACATTGCCAAGAACTCTACCGTTAACCCTATATTCCGCATTCATATTGGTCCTTCCAAAATGGACAACCTCACACTTTTCAGGGTTAAACTCCATCTGCCACTTCTCAGCCCAGCTCTGCATCCTATCTATGTCTCTTTGCAGCCGACAACAGCCCTCCTTACTATCCACAACTCCACCAATCTTCGTATCGTCTGCAAATTTACTGACCCACCCTTCAACTCCCTCATCCAAGTCATTAATGAAAATCACAAGCAGCAGAGGACCCAGAACTGATCCCTGCGGTACGCATGTCTTATGAACAATGGTTGAGGGAGCTCGGGCTTTTCTCACTGGAGCGAAGAAGGAAGAGAGGTGACTTGATAGAGGTGTACAAGGTGATGAGAGGCATGGATAGAGTGGATAGCCAGAGACATTTCCTCAGGGCGGAAATGGCTGTCATGAGGGGACATAATTTTAAGGTGTTGGGAGGAAGGTACAGGGGAGATGTCAGAGATCGGTTCTTTACACAGAGAGTGGTGGGTGCATGGAATGCACTGCCAGCAGAGGTGGTGGAATCTGAGTCATTAGAGACATTTAAGCGACTCTTGGACAGGCACAGGACAGCAGTAAATTGAAGGGGTGCAGGTTAGGTTGATCTTAGATTAAGATAAATGGTTGGCGCAACATCGTGGGCCGAAGGGCCTGTACTGTGCTGTACTGTTCTATGTTCTATGTTGCCTGGGATGGAGCATTTGATCTGTGAAAAGAGGTTGGGTAGGTTCAGGTTATTTTCTTTAGAGTAGAGAAGGCTTAGGAGGGGCCTGATTGAGGTGTATAAGATTATGAGGAGCATGGACAGGGTGGATGGGAAGCAGCTGATCCCTTAGTGGAAGGGTCAATAAGAAGGGAGTATAATCTTAAGGTGAGGGGCAGGAGGTTTAGAGGGAATTTGAGGAAAAGTATTTTCACCCAGAGGGTGATAGGAGTCTGGAATGCAATGCCTGGAAGGGTAGTGGAGGTGGGAAATCTCACAGCCTTTAGGAGCACTTGAAATGTCATAACAGTCAAAACTATGGGCCAAGTGCTGAAAAGTAGTGTAGATTTAGTGTAGTTTTGTCGGTCCAGATTTGATGGGCCAAAATACCTCTTCTATACTGTATGACTCTTCGAATCTAACTGCTGTGCATGTTTCCATAACAACAGTCACATCATTGTACATGAAGAACTCAAGATATTTCTGACAGATGTGGGGCACGATTCAACCAATCAATTTCTTCGGGCGGGATTTACCGGCAGTTCACGCTGGTGGGAAATTCTGGTCCCATGCCACCTCATGGGGTTCTCGGCAACCAGGGTTACAGTCAACGGGGAATCCCGTTGACAATGTCAGGACGCGTAGAACTCGCTGGCGGGTCGCCTCCACCGCCAGAAACCATGCGGCGGGGTAGTCGGTAAACACTGCCCTGAATATCATTCTGGGCGAATTGGGCAGGGTGTTTCTCGCCATCTTTTGGGTGAGACAAACCGCTACTGAGCCACACATTGGGTGCGATCGAACTAAAAATACAGTCCGTCCTCAACAGGATTAGCTAAAGAACGGCATGTTTTTTGTAGTGACCCGGTGGGTAACGGCCCAACGAGGCCCCACTCAGCGTAATTTCCTGAACAGAGGAGCTCCAGCGGGGGAGCTACTCCGTTCAGGAATAGATTACGATGCAATTTTTAAAATGCGTCCTCGATCTCTAGATGTCCCGACGCCCCAACTCATCTATAAAGAGATCAGTGAGCCCTTCCCCCCCCCACAAACTCCACCTCACACAGGCAGGGCATCCCTGTGCCAGATCCTGGCATGGGCAAAATGCCATGTTGCCACCCTGGCAGTGCCCTGGCTAGTCTGGCATTGCTACATGGACACCATGGCAGTGCCAGGTTAGCACTCAGATGGCACTGCCAGGGTGGAACTAGTAGGATGCCATGTTGGCAGTGCCAAGGTGCCCAGATGGCACCAGGGTGCCATCCTAACACCAGGCCGACCACCCGGGGGCCTCCGATCGCCTGGGAGATGCCCCCAGGTACATTTCCACCGGGACCCCCATTTGTGGGGACCAGTACTGAACGGCACCCAGCTGGGGTCTCCTCAGCAAGGCCAGTAGATGCCAGGTGGCCGTTCAATCCAGCGCAACCATGGTTAAGTGAGTTCTTAATGGACGGGACCCAGAACGCGACTTCTGGGGGAAACCTCTCCTAGGATCTACCGTGGCAGGTAGATCATGGCCTAGCCATCTTTTGGGCCTTGGGGAGTTCCTCCCTGGTCAAGCCCACATTTAGAAATGTTTTCAACACTGGGGAACTGAACTCGCTGGTGAGATTGGCTCCTCAGAAATCGGGACGCCCTTTTGATAGGGTGCCCCGATCTCTAAGTGAGCTTGAGTGTCCCAGGCACCTCCACCCATGGGCAATGTCACTCCCTGCATATTGCCTCACCCCCCCCAAACGAGGACACCCCGCTATGCGGTCACTGAGTACTGTCATGTGAGAGTACCTTTAAGAAATGGGTGTTTGTAAATGGGTGTATATATAAATATCTGTAGTGAAAGTACCTTTAAGAAATGGGTGTTTACTACTGCAGTGATGTCAGAGAGTGGGTGGAGCTGGTCTGTCTGTCAGCTTTTTACTTTCATTTTTGAGCAGGCTGCAGAGTGTGTTTTAGTTTCGTTTTCAGTGTTGGAGCTGAAGCCAGACCAAGCAGGTGCACTGCTGTTCTCTCTGCCATCAAAAGACTATCTCATGATCATTTGGTGAATTCAGAATTATAAATGTTTTCAGTAGTGACTTTAACCTGCTGTGCTTCTGATAAAGGATTTGTTTTTAAGTCGTAAGGATGTTAAAAAGGAAAGCTTAAAGGTTTACTTAGTGTTGTATTCTTTGGGGGTGGTATTTGAATTAATGGTTGCTAAGATGTTCACTGTATGTTTTAAAAAGGTTAACTTGAGTTCATAGAATAGACATTATTTTGCTTTAAAAAATACTTTTCCATTTCTGCTGTACCACTCCTGTAGAGTGGGCTGTGTGCTCCCCATACCACAATCTATGAAAAGTTGTGGGTCATGTGAACTCCATGATACACTTTGGGGTTCTCTAAACCCTGGCCCATAACAAATTGAGGGCTCGAGGGAGATAAAAGTCTATCTGTTCGATTGGCTTAGTGAACTTAAAGACAGTGAGGGGTGAGCATATTGTGCTTGCTTTTCAGGTGAGGTATTTTAGTTTAAGTAGGGAGTGCATTGTTGACAATGGCTCTTTCAGAGGCTCTGAAGTTTTTGGTTGTGGAGACAGTCACACTCAGTACCTTACGGACAGAGACTAAAAGCAGACTGTTAGATTTGGCAAAAACATTGCAGTTAACATTACCTGACAAAATGCCAAAAGATGAGGTCATTATGGCGGTGGCTAAGCATTTAAAGTTGCCTGAGGTACAGTTTGACTCATTGGAAATAGCAAAAATTCAGTTGCAAATTAAACAAATGGAACATAAGAAAGAATTTAAGCAACTTGAATACGAAAGAGAGAGAGAGGAAAAAGAAAGAGAGAGAGAAAGAGAGAGAGAGGAAAGAGAAAGAGAGAGAGAGGAAAAAGAAAGAGAAAGAGAGAGAGAGGAAAAAGAGAGAGAAGAAAGGAAAACAGAAAGACTAGCCCTCGCAGAACAAAAAGAAAGAGAAAGGGAGATACAGATCAGGGAAAAAGATAAAGAGAGGGAGTTTGAACTTCAGAAAATGGCCATGAAACATGACAGTCCGTTAAAATTGGCAGGCGTAAAGGGAAACGTACAGATGGATGACAGTGATGAGGATAGTGATAAAGAGCGTCATAGTCGAAGGGTTGGTGGGGATCTATTTAAATATGTCCAAGCATTGCCAAGGGTTGACAAGAAGGAGGTAGGAACCTTTTTCATTTCATTTGAGAAGGTAGCTAAACAAATGAAATGGCCACAGGACATGTGGGTATTACTGATTCAAACAAAGCTCGTAGGTAGGGCTAGTGAAGTGTTTGCATCACTACCGGAGGAGGTATCTGGAACGTATGAGGAGCTGAAAAAAATCCATCTTAGTTGCATATGAACTAGTGCCTGAAGCTTACAGACAAAGGTTTCGAAATTTAGGGAAAGAATTTGGTCAAACATACATGGAGTCTGAACGGATCAAACAGAGTAATTTTGATCGGTGGATAAGGGCTTTGAAAATAGACCAAACATATGAAGCTCTCAGAGAAATTATACTTTTGGAGGAGTTTAAAAATTCAATTCCTGATGTAGTGAGAACTCATGTGGAAGAGCAGAGGGTTAAAACTGTGAGATTAGCAGCAGAAATGACAGATAATTATGAATTAGTTCATAAATCAAAGCTTGGTTTCCGACATCAGTTTCAGTCTGTGAGGGATAGAAACTGGGCACATGAGAAATACTCAAGTGGTAAAGGTAAAGGTGATCTGATGGGAGATGATAAGGAGAGTGTACCTCAGACTAAAAAAGAAATCCAGGAGGGTGGAAAGGACATGAACAGTTTCAAATGTTTTCACTGTAATAAACTAGGCCATGTAAAGTCACAGTGTTGGTGGTTGAAGAAAAGCACTGGGAAGGCTGATGTGGTAAAACAGGATAAGACAGTAGGGTTTGTTAAAATGGTAAAGGAAAGCCCAAGTGAAGTGAAGGAGGTGCAAAAAACTGTACAGCCTGATCACGAGGTGATTGATAAGAAGATGCCAGATCTCTTTAAAGAATTTACTTGTGTGGGAAAAGTTTACTGATGTGTATCAGGAGGAGCGGTAAAAAAGTCACAATTTTAAGAGATACGGGAGCTAGTCAATCTTTAATGGTAAGAGATGAGGAGTTATGTAGTTTGGGAAGAATGTTGCCAGAAAAGGTGAGAATATGTGGAATTCAGGGTGAGAGGTGTCGTGTTCCATTATATAAGGTAAGGTTGGAAAGTCCAGTGAAGAGTGTTGAAGTGGTAGTAGGAGTAATAGAGAAACTATCTTGTCCAGAAATACAGTTTATCTTGGGTAATGACATAGCTGGATTGCAGGTGGGAGTGATGCCTACTGTGGTTGATAAGCCAGTGGAAAATCAGTCAACTGAAGTGTTGAAGGACGAATATCCAGGGATTTTTCCGGATTGTGTAGTAACAAGGTCGCAAAGTCACAGGTTAAGACAAGAGGAGAAATCAAAGAGTGAAAATGAAATTGAAGTGCAATTATCAGAAACAATTTTTGATCAGATGGTTGTAAAAGAACAAGAACAGGTGGAAGATGAGGCGGATATTTTTAGTCAGGAAAATTGACGGAGTTACAACAAAAAGATGTAGAAATAAAACGGATGTATCAGAAAGCATACACGGAAGAGGAATCTGCGTGTATACCAGAGTGTTATTACCGTAAAAGTGATGTCTTGATGAGAAAATGGAGACCTTTACATATGCAGGCGGCTGAAAAGTGGGCAGAAGTTCATCAAGTAGTATTGCTGGTTGGGTATAGAAAGGATGTGTTGCGAGTTGCACATTAGGTACCAGTGGGAGGTCATTTGGGAATAAGGAAAACTCAAGCTAAAGTACAAAAACATTTTTATTGGCCTGGTCTACATAAAGATGTAGTTAAATTTTGTCAATCATGTCACACATGTCAAGTGATAGGGAAACCTCAAGCAGTGATAAAACCAGTGCCCTTAATACCCATTCCAGCATTTGAGGAACCTTTTACAAGGGTCCTAATTGATTGCATAGGACCGCTTCCTAAAACAAAATGTGGGAATCAATATCTTTTGACGATAATGGATGTGCCTAATAGGTTTCCAGAGGCCATTGCAGTACGTAATATTCCAGCTAAAAAGATTGTGGAGGAGTTACTTAAATTCTTTACGAGATATGGACTACCCACAGAAATACAATCGAATCAAGGATCAAATTTTACATGCAGGATATTCAAAGAAGTTATGGATAGCTTCGGAATAAAACAATTTAAATCAACTGCCATCCAGAATTGCATGGAGCGTTAGAAAGGTGGCATCAGACATTAAAGACAATGTTGCGGGCTTATTGTCACGATTATCCAGAGGATTGGGATAATGGAATTCCATTCGTATTGTTTGCAATTAGGGATGCACCTAATGAGTCAACCAAATGTAGTCCTTTTGAACTAATTTTTGGTCATGAGGTAAGAGGACCACTTAAATTGATTAAGGAAAAATTGGTGAGTGAGAAATTGGAAATTACATTATTGGATTATGTGTCAAATTTTAGGGAATGATTAAATAGAGGAGGTGAATTGGCTAGACAACATTTAAAAGTTGCACAAAATGTGATGAAACGAGTAGCGGACAAGAAATCCAAAGTTTGTAGTTTTGCCAGTGAGATAAAGTTTTAGTGTTGTTACCAGTGGTAGGTGAACCTTTAAAAGCTAGGTTTTGTGGCCCTTATCAGATTGAAAGGAAATTAAGTGAGGTGAATTATGTGGTAAAAACGCCAGATAGAAGGAAAACTCACCAAGTGTGTCATGTGAATATGCTTAAAAGGTACTTTGAAAGGGAAGGAGAGAAAAAGGAGGAGGTTTTAATGATTCTAACTCAAAGTGATGAACCAAATCCAGATGACTGTGAATTTGACGTACCTCAAATTAAATTGGAAAACGAGGATGTTCTTAAAAATTGGGATAAATTGTTGAGTTACCTTCCAGAGGAAATACGGACTGACCTGAAAGAGTTATTGATATTACATGGGCATATTTGTGGAGATAAATTGGGAAGTACTAAAATGGATATGCATGATGTAGATGTGGGAAATGTTGTTCCAATCAAACAACATTCATACAGACTTAACCCTTTAAAATTGGCACAGGTTAACAAAGAGATTGAGAGTATGCTTAAAAATGGCATGGGTTGCAGCCAATGGAGCTCACCCATAGTGATGGTACCAAAACCAGACGGTACCCAACGGTTGTGTGTAGACTATAGAAAGGTTAATGCAATTCCAAGAACGGACTCTTATCCCATTCCACGTTTGGAGGATTGCATAGAGAAAGTGGGACAATCAGCTTTTTTTACCAAACTGGATTTACTTAAAGGTTACTGGCAGGTACCTTTATCCGAATGGGCAAAGGAGATTTCAGCTTTTGTTACTCCAGATGGTTTATTCCAATTCATAGTTCTGCCATTTGGCATGAAAAACACCCCAGCCACATTTCAACGGTTAACTAACAAAGTTGTTTCTGGATTACCCAATTGTGCGATATACATCGACGATCTGGTAATTTTCAGCCAGACATGGAAAGAACATTTAAAACATCTGATGGAGTTATTCGATCGACTTGAGGAGGCGGGTTTGCTCATAAACCTAGCCAAAAGTGAATTTGGAAAAGCCCAAGTCACTTTCCTTGGCCATACAATCGGACAGGGTCGAATGGTCACACGAGATGTGAAACCAACAGTTGTTGAGGCGTTTCCGATACCCTCAAGACAAAGGGAAATCATGCGATTTCTTGGCATGAGTGGTTTTGATCGAACATTTGTGCAAAGGTTTTGCAGCATGGTTGCTCCACTGATGGACTTGCTGAAGAAACGTCGAAAATCTCAGTGGACAGCGGACTTTCAACAGGCATTTGACGCCCTGAAACCTGTGATAATCAACGCTCCTGTGTTGGAGAATTACAAGGGATTCTGTGATCAGATTGAACTAAAGTATCTGACTTTAAAGAGAAATGCCTGGATCGTGCAGAGGTCTTCTTATTCAACGAGACTTTGAATCGAGAAGGATTTCAGTTCGAGGAAGAAGAACAAAAAAAAATGGACGATATTATTATACCTGTTTCCATGTGTTGTTTTTTGAAACGAAAACTTATATTTACTAAAGGATAGTGAAAACGTGAAAAATGAAACCATCTTGAAGTTGATGGGGTTTTTTTTTTCTTGGGGAGAGGTGTCATGTGAGAGTACCTTTAAGAAATGGGTGTTTATAAATGGGTGTGTATATAAATATCTATAGTCGGAGTACCTTTAAGAAATGGGTGTTTACTACTGCAGTGATGTCAGAGAGTGGGTGGAGTTGGGCTGTCTGTCAGCTTTTTACTTTCGTTTTTGCGCTGGCTGCAGGGTGTGTTTTAGTTTCGTTTTCAGTGTTGGAGCTGAAGCCAGACCAAGCAGGTGTACTGCTGTTCTCTCTGCCATCAAAAGACTATCTCTTGATCATTTGGTGAATTCAGAATTATAAATGTTTTCAGTGGTGACTTTAACCTGATGTGCTTCTGATAAAGGTTTTGGTTTTAAGTCGTATGGATGTTAAAAAGGAAAGCTTAAAGGTTTACTTAGTGTTGTATTCTTTGGGGGCTGTATTTGAATTAATGGTTGCTAAGATGTTCACTGTATGTTTTAAAAAGTTTGAGTTCATAGAATAAACATTGTTTTGCTTTACAAAATACTTTTCCATTTCTGCTGTACCACACCTGTAGAGTGGGCTGTGTGCTCCCCATACCACAATCTATGAAAAGTTGTGGGTCAGGTGAACTCCATGATACACTTTGGGGTTCTCTAAACCCTGGCCCATAATAGTACCTCCTCCCTTTTCACACTACCCGACCTCCACTTTTTGCCCTCCCCTTCAGAATCCAACTCTTCACCCCCCTCAACCTTTGTCGGGCCCTTCATACCTGCCTTCCCTCACCCCATCCTTCACACTCCCCCGCATCCCCCCTTTTATGGGTATGGCCGCCTTAGACCTATGCCCGTGGCAGTGTCACCCGGACGCCCTGTTACTGCCACCCTAACACCCTGGCAGTGCCCCTTTTTGCCTGGCAGTGCCACCCCAGGCACCTTGGCAGTGCAAAGATGCCAAGCTGGCAGTGCCAGGGTGCCAGAGGGAGAGCCAGGGGGCCACCCTGTCATGTCCCTAACACCCAGTGGTCTCCAAATGCATGGGTGACCCCCCAGGTACTGTTAGATCTGGTCCACATTTGTCCACCTCCAACTCCTTCCCTTTTGCCAGAGAAAGCACCACATTCAACAGACGGTGCACATTAGATAACAACTGTCTGCTCTTCACAAACAATGTTTGCTGTTCCCCAATCACCTTCGGGGGCACTCCTCCAATCCTCCAACCTGAGCACCAACACCTTTGCCAGAATCTTGGTATCCACAGTCAATAACGATATTCTCCTGTATGACCCACATTCTACTGGGTCCTTATCCTTTTTCAACAGCAGGGAAATGGATGCCTGTTCCATTGTCTCTTGCAGTATTCCCTTCGCTATTGGTTCCTTGAACATCTCCACCAGCAGCAACACCAACTTATCCAGAAACTCCTTATAAAACTCCACCAGGAAGCCATCCGGTCCCTTTACCTTACCCGGCTGCATCTTCCCTATTGCCACCCACACATCCTCCACCCCCACAGGATCCTCCAACCCTGGCCTCTTATCCTCTCCCGCCTCAGGGCACACCAAATACCCCAGAAACTCCCTCATGTATGACTCACCCTCCGGGGGCTCAGACTTATACAGATTCTTATAAAATTCTTCAAACACCTTATTCACCTGCTCCGGCACAACCAACAACTCTCATGTCCTGTCCCAGACAAACAATCTCTCTTGCCACTGCCTGCCAGCAGAGTTGACCCACCAACATCCGGCTGGCCTTCTCCCCATACTGATATACATGCTCTTTGGCCCACCTTAATTGCTGAATCGCCTTTCCCATGGACAGAAGGTCACACCTCACTTGCAGCTCCTTCCTCCTTACCCAAAGATCCGGAGTTCAATCCTCCGCATTCCTTCCATCCACCAAAATGTCCTCTACCGACCGTTGCTGCACCTCTCTTGCCTCCCTGTCTGGTGCTCAGTAACAATGGAAGGTTGCAAAGATATATTGGAGTTTTGAAGAATGTTGAGACATGCAGGATTCTCAGGGGGCTTGACAGGGTAGTTGCTGAGAGGTTCTTTCTCGTTGTTGGAGAGTCTAAATCAGAGGGCATAATCCCCAAGTAAGGGGTCACCCATTTAAGACTGAGATGAGGAGGATTTTTTTCACTAGGGGTAGTGAGTCGGTGGAGACTTTACCTTATGGGGCTGGAGAGGTTGGTCTTGAAGTACATTCAAGGCTGAGATAGACAGATTTTTAATCAGTAAGAAAATCAAGGTTATGGTGGTAAAGCAGGAAAGTGGAGCTGAGGATTATCATATCAGATCAATCATGATTTTATTGAATGGCGGAGCAGTTCTAATGGGCCGAAAGACCTACTTCTACTTCTATATCTAATGGTCTACATTTGATTAAATGAAATGAGAAATGAAATGAAAATCGCTTATTGCCACAAGTAGGCTTCAAATGAAGTTACTGTGAAAAGCCCCTAGTCGCCATATTCCGGCACCTGTTCAGGGAGGCTGGTACAGGAATTGATCCGTGCTCCTGGCCTGCCTTGGTCTGCTTTAAAAACCAGCTATTTAGCTCAGTGTGCTAAACCAACCCCCTTCATTTGATGAAGCACTTGAGTCTAAAAGTATGATTGTAAGAATCAAAACTTTAAGCGTATTTAATGTTAAATTAGGGTAGATTTTCCTCAATCTAATTAGTGGCAGAGAGAGAAAAACTGAGGGAGTCATGAAAATCAAAATAGCTGCCATTGCAGCAAGTAGCACGCAACTACAGTGCATAATGAATTGGGAAGTAAATGATATGATGCAAGCATTTGCGAAGTTTAAAAAGAACTGCAAGCGTATATTCAATAGCTTTCGAAAAGGCACAAGTGAAGAGGAAAAGGTTAGCTACATCCTTATGTAGTCAGGAGAGAAAGTATTACATTTGTTTAAAAGCTGGGAGATGAGTGAAGATGGCAGTAAGACCACAGACAACATTTTCTGAGAAATTCAGCACACATCTCCAGCCAAGTCTGATAACCCGATCCACTGAAATGTTTCAGATCTGAGGCAGGAGCCAGGTGTGTCTGTTGACAATTTCCTAATGAGATTGAAAAATGCAGCCAGAAAATGTAAATCTAAGGAAACAAATGAAAGGCTGATATATTAACTAATTCGGGGAGCTTGAAAATACTGAAGGTCAACCTCATAATATTGCAAAACATAAACACTGCTCACATGAAGCCACGAGTAAATAGTAATAATAATCTTTATTATTGTCCCAAGTAGGCTTACATTAACACTGCAATGATGTTACTATGAAAAGTCCCTAGTTGCTACATTCCAGTGCCTGTTCGGGTACACAGAGGGAGAATTCAGAATGTCCAATTCACCTAACAAGCACATCTTTCAGGAATTATCGGAGGAAACCGGAGCATCTGGAGGAAACCCATGTAGACACGCGGAGAACGTGCAGACGCTGCACAGACAGTGACCCAAGCGGGAATCGAACCTGGGACCCTAGCGCTGTGAAGCAACAGTGCTAACCACTGTGCTACCGTGACCTACAATAGATGAAGATGTTGACTACCAAAATGGTTAGCTTTCAGTTTAGAGAATGGCAGCAGGATGGATACAGTGAAACAGCAACGCAAAATGCTCATCAGACACAATGAAAGAGCAAGAGCTGTGGATGACGATATTAGTTCTCTGACAGAAGGAAAGGTCTCGCATATGGATCAGAAGCCCAATCACTGGGGAAAGATACACAGCGCAAAGAAAGAAGGTGGAAAACTAGAATTAGAGAAAGAGCAACAGGACTCTTTCTTAGGCTCTGACTCTCCAAGGCATGTGAAGAAAAATAACCAAAACATCCATACCCTGGAAAATGGCAAAGAGTTTGAGAACACAATAGACATAGGAATTGCACAACGATATGAAATAGCTGGATGTGACAGTTCCCAGTGAAAATACATTCACACAACCATTTAGATCAGCAGAGAGTGAGAAATAAGCTCCCAACCATTAATCTACAGCTGAAGCTGGTAACCGGAGCACAGTGTAATATCATTCTGCTCAGACTATACCATTCAAAGATGTGCAGGTTAGGGGGATTGGCGGTGGAAAATTGCCACTTACTGTCCGAAGGTTAGGTGGGGTTTCAGTGATAGGGCGAGGGTGTGGGCCTGGGTTAGGGTCCTTTTTCGAAAGGTCGGTGCAGACTCGATGTGCCGAATGACCGTTTGCACTGTAGGAATTCAATGATTCTATGACGATCATTCCTGAAAATTTGAAAGAAAATAATTACCCAAGGAAAGGTGCTATCAAACTGAGCAACATCGCAGTAACAGCACATGGGGGTACTGAGTTTTTACAGCTGGGAACAACCCCAATCAAAGCAACCATACACAAAGAAAAATATATGAACTGTATATTCTGTAGATGATTCTACTATCCTGCGGTTGAGCAGAACAAAGAGCTGCAGCTTATCTCAATAAACCACACGGGAAGGAGGCAGCACTGAAGATTGAAGGTATATTACGCCCAGTGGAGAACTCCCTCTGATCAGAAGCGGGAAAGTGATTGCCAGAGCCACAGAGCCTACAGATTGGGCAAATTACATTGTTATGAGTGATAACATGCAAAGCCAAATGAATGGGATGCAGTTAGATATTGAAATTCTCAAGGCCAGTCTTCAACATGAAGAGTTCTTGACAGAATAGGAAAGAGAGTTAGTTTGGAAAGTTCAGGCACCTAAAGAAAATTTTCAGAAACTTGCCGTGCTCCAAGATGAAAAGTTAGAACTCGAGAATAAAGTTGCTGATCTGGAAAGACTGAAGGCTGAGCAGAAGAACGCAACGTGACAAGCTGAAAAGGAGCATCTGGAAGAGAAACTGTTTGCTATACGGTTAGCAGATGAGGCATCCAAGAGGGAGATCCTGAACTTCAGGTCACAACTTCGACAGCACATGCTTTAAATTGAAGAACTTGAAAAAGAAAAGAAAGATGGTGCTGAGTTCAGACAGCAAATTAGTGAAATCCAGATGCAGTTTAACATTATATCACAGTCAGAGAGTGATTTACTGGAGGCCAATAAGAAACTGCGAAAATTGCTGGAGAGTTTGAAAGAAATATGGAATGGAAGAAGCCAAGCAGAGCAGGCACGCACAGCAGGAAGCTGAAAAACTGGTGGAAGACAGGAACATAGAATAGATGGAAGAGGACCACATGCTGCAGAATCTTATTGCAGAGCTTGAGAAGTACAGGCAGGTTAGAAACTGACTATACCATCTTGCTTTGGCTTAGAAGAGGCACAACATTTGACCGCCAAAGTGATACGCCTAAGTGACACTGTGAATATTATCATTTAAAAAACAAAACAAGCTATAAAAGACTCTTGACAAGTTTAGAAATGTTGATTGTTAATCTTCTTTTACTTTAGTAAAAAATAGTTAATGATTGGAACAGTGATATTTATACAGAGGTATTTTTTTAAAAAGAGGGATGTTATATTTTTATAATATTCAAACATAGGAAGCAATTGTTTTGAGAATGTACATCTGGGGTGTCACATTTCTTTCTGCACTACAGTCAGGTGATGAGCAACAATGTATCAGTTTACCAGTAACATGGAGGTTTGCAGAAAATACACTCAATGCATTTGAGTCTAAAGTGTGATTATTTTCAAACCTTTGAGAACCCAGAAAACATCACATTCAGTCCGAGATTTTACAGTTCGCAGTGCTGCAAAAGCGCTTTCCACTGACATTGGATAAATCTCCGCACAAACCTGCTTCAATCCCGGTGGAGGGAATTTCAGCTGCTTTGAGGGAAGATTCCCTCTTAACATGGGCCGTAATGAGACCCAGCAGCACAACGAGGTGTGGGATAGGCAGTTGAGCATGGCTTATAGTCACTGCACCACAAAAGCTGAAAAAAAGAGGCACGATAATCACATTAAAGTTGGCAGAGGAAAAACGGGGTCAGGATTCTCCATCGGCCAAAGCCGGATTCGACAATTGAAATTGGGCGGAGAATTGGTTCCAATACCAAAATCCCAGCGGGCGCCGATTTCACACCAAATCGTAATTCTCTGTCACCTCGACAGCGGCATCAATGCGTTCCAGAACACACGTGTTACATTCCTGTGCGTTGCAATGAATGAGTCAGTACACCAGAGAACATCTAGTTTGTGACTAGTTAAAGATTTATTAAATTACAATAACGTGGGAAGGAAAACAATACTAATACTACTAAACTATGAATGTTCATAACTAGAATATGAGAGCTAACTCAAAACACGACTATCCACAACGACTTCTGACCCGAGACTCCTGGAGACTGCAGTGTCACGTAGTATACCTCTACTGCCACTTGCTGGTTGGAGGTCTGACATGTTCACATACAGAATTGCTTCTGCATATTATTGCATCCCCTTTCCTTTAGAGTTTAACAAAATTAACATACATCATTTAAAAGATACAGATGATATGCATAACATAATTCCAATTATTTACAATTTCAGTGCATTATAGAATCAATCTGTCCGCCTTCTTTCGTTGTCTGGACGACCTTCTGAGCTTTTGTTGATTCGCTGAATCTGGTTGGCATTCGAGTGATTCTGAAGATTGGTTTCTGATGGAATTACCTTACTGTGTGCATCTTCAGATTGTTTACTTTCTTTTTGTTCAGGCTGCATTGGTTTGGTTAGACAGAAACTGTCATCTACATCATCTACTGGCAATAAAGTAATAGGTTGCTGAATCTTTAGCAAAGCTCTCCTGTTCCTTCTGAGTACTTGCCCTTGTTCTGTGATGACTATATACGACTTTGGACCTATCTTTTGCATGACTTTCGCACATTTCGACCAGGCATCAGGATCTTCCACCCTTACTGTTTCATTTTGTTCTAAAGGTTGTAGATACCTGGCTGACCTATCATAGTATCTCTTCTGCTTCTTCTTTTGAGACTTCAGTTGATTTGCTATTTTACGACTGGTTGGATGATTCAAAAGATATGGCAATGTTGTTCTTATCTTTCTGTTCATCAATAACTGAGATGGTGATAAACCATTGCTCAACGGTAATGCTCGATAGCTGAGCAAAGGCAGACAAGGATCACCCTGGCTGTTCATCGATAGTTTTAGTAACCATTTCACAATTTGTACACCTTTCTCTGCCTTTCCATTTGACTGTGGATATATCGGACTGGATGTGATATGTTTGAAATCGTACTTCTGTGCATTCCTGACAACTGAAACATGTACCACTGTTACTCATGAAAACCTGTGGAATGCCACGACGAGCAAACATAGCTGATAAGCTGGATAACTATGCCACTTCAGGAAAGTTGGAAAAGTAGTCTATGACCGACAAATATTTGTTTCCTTCGAGATAAAACAAGTCTACATACATATAGATACATAGACGGTAGGCGCAGGAGGAGGCCTATTGGCCCTTTGACCTTGCTCTGCCATTCATCACGATCATGGCTGATCATCCAACTCAATAGCCTAATCCTGCTTTCTCCTCATAGCCTTTGATCCCATTCTCCCCATGTGCTATATCCAGCCGCCTCGAGAATATATTCAAAGTTTTAGCACCAACTACTTCCTGTGGCAATGAATTCCACAGGCTCACCACTCTTTGTGTGAAGAAATGTCTCCTTATCTCTGTCCGAAATGGTTTACCCTGAATCCTCAGACTGTGACCCCTGGTTCTGAACGCACCCATCATTGGTAACATCTTTTCTGCATCTACCCTGTCTAGTCCTGTTAGAATTTTATAAGTCTCTATGAGATCCCCTCTCATTCTCCTGAACTCCAGCGAGAACAATCCCAACCTAGTCAACTTCTCCTCATATGACAGTCCCGCCATCCCTGGAATCAATCTGGTAAACCTTCGCTGCACTCCCTCGAGAGCAAGAACATCATCCTTCCTCAGAGAAGGAGACCAAAACTGCACACAATATTCCAGGTGGGCCTTACGCACATCCCTACTTTCTGCCATGGAAGTGTCACTATGTCACCAATCTGCATTGGTTCCTTCATTTTTTTATGTTGGAATTTTTGACATGTTACCCACTCTGCTACCATCCTTCGAATGTCCTTGTTGACCCCTGGCCAATATACCATGTCTCGTGCACTTTTTTTTACACTTTTCAATTCCGAGGTGGCCCTCATGAAATTTTTTGTAAAATTTCAACTCGCAGAGACTGTGGTATTATTATTCTTTATTGCCTTAGTAGGAATCCATTGGGTGCACTTAATTCCGCTCTTAATAGTGTGATACTTTGAGTATGATTCTTTTGGCTATCCCTCGTTGAGATTCTTGATTATCATGTGCAGCAGTTCATCCTTTTTGGTTTCCTCGATTTTTAGCTTTGATTTTTCACCAGACATCGGCAGTGTCATATTGACATGCACTTGCACATCTTCGTCAACATGGTTTTCTTCCAGTGCAGCTGTAATTCTTGATAGTGCACCTGCAACGACTATGTGCTTGCCTGGAGTGCAAATGAGATCAAAATCATACCGCTGTAGCTTCATCATCATTCTCTGGATTCGCGGTGACATCTCACTTAAATTCTTTCTGACAATGGCAACTAATGGTCTGTGATCCATTTTGACCAGAAAAGTCGGTAGGTCATACACATAGTTATGAAACGTTTCCAAGCCATTAACTAGCCTGAGACATTCTTTATCAATTTGAGCATACCGACCCTCAGAATCGGTCATCGACCTAGATACATAGGCAACTGGCTTCCAATCTTCTCCACCTTCCTGCTGTAACAACACTGCACCTAACCCATCTTTTGATGCATCAGTCCAGATATTTGTTTTCTTGGTCGGGTCAAAAAATGTTAGCACTAGATCTGTTGTCAAAGCAGTCTTCAGAGAAAGCCATCCTTGATCATGCCTCCCTGACCATTCAAAACTATTAGCCTTTTTTATAACTTCTCTCAGGCTTGTTGCCTTGCCCGTCAAATTCGGAATAAATTTGCCTATAAAGTTGATCATTTCTCACATCCTCCAAACTTCTTTCTTGTCTGACGGTTGTGGCATATTCATGATTGCCTGTATCTTCACTTGATCTGGTTGTACGCCTTGAGCAGACAATTTGTCCCCCAGAAACATAATTTCTTAAACACCAAATTGACATTTGGCAACCTGAGCCCATACTTCTAAATACTGCATAGTATTTTGATGAGTCTGTCATTGTGTTCTTCGTAGAACCCCATATTACAATACCGTCAACATACACACAAACTCCTTGAATACTTTCTAATGTGCTCCATAGCCCTATGAAAGATTTTAGATGTGATTATTATCCCAAACGGCATTCGAAGAAAACAGTAGGGCCCAAATGGACTGTTAAATGTACAAAGCTTCGTACTCTCCTCATCCAATTTGAGTTGCCAAAAACCCTGCAATGCATCCAGTTTACTGAAGCATGTCGCACTTGACATTTCGCTCGTAATTTCTTCAAGCTTTGGTATTGGATAGTGTTCCTGCTTGATGTTAGCATTGAGGTTTTCGGGTCCATGCAGATTCTTAAATTGTTATTGCGTTTCTTCATGCACAACATTGATTTTACCTAATCGGATTGTTCTTCAATTTTCTTAATCACCCCTAGATTTGTCATTCTATCAAGTTCAGCTTTCAGTCAATCCTTCATTGGTCCTGATACTCGCCTTGGAGCATGTGCTACAGGTTGCGCATTATCCTTCAGTTGAATCCGATAAGTAAATGGCAAGACACTGAAACCTTGAAAGATTTCTGGGAATGCTTGTACTATTGAATCCACCGATGCACTGGTATGCGGTCCAGCACGGCCGGCGCCATGTTTTCTGGCGTGACTGGTGCGGGTGTAGGTGTGCATGGCTGCAGCTTGTCAGCCCTGGCACATGTGCGGCCCCCGGGACCCGGTGATTCTCCGGCCGTTTTCTCCAGCAGCACGGTAGCCTTGTGGATAGCACAATTGCCTCACAGCTCCAGGGTCCCAGGTTCGATTCCGGCTTGGGTCACTGTCTGTGCGGAGTCTGCACATCCTCCCCGTGTGTGCGTGGGTTTCCTCCAGGTGCTCCGGTTTCCTCCCACAGTCCAAAGATGTGCAAGTTACGTGGATTGGCCATGATAAATTGCCCTTAGTGTCCAAAATTGCCCTTAGTGTTGGTTGGGGTTGCTGGGTTATGGGGATAGGGTGGCGGTGTTGGCCTTGGGTAGGGTGCTCTTTCCAAGAGCCGGTGCAGACTCGATGGGCCGAATGGCCTCCTTCTGCACTGTAAATTCTATGATTCTATGATCCGCAGGTGCCATCCTGGCAATGGTGGCGAACCCCGCTGCTCGGGCATCCTAGTGGGACCGGTCCACATTGAAGTGTATGTATTGATCCATCTAGGCATATATGGCCTCCGTGACGGCTTGGATGCACCTGTGCGTTGAGGTCTGTGAGATCCCTGACAGGTCCTGGAAGGACCCTGTGGTGTAAAGGTTCAGGGCGACCGTCACCTTGATGGCCACCGGAAGCGGGTGTCATCCCCCATACCCTCACGGTGCCAGGTGTGCCATCATCTGGCAGATATGCTGCGTTGTCTCCCTGCTCAGCTGGAGTCCTCAACGGCATGCCCGGTCCAGTAGGTCCTCGAATGTCAGGCGCTGCCGGTACACACGAGGCCTCATGCAGTGCCTCCTTCGCACCTCCTGCTCCTCGGCCTGTTGGGCGGCTGGTTCTCCAGCCCGGGAGGCTCCACCTGTCTCTCTGCTGCCCGCTCCGCTGTTGCACGCTCTGCTGCTGCACGCTCCTTTGCTGCAGCTTCCTCCTCCTCCTCGAGCAGCTCAAACTCATACAGCCGCAGGGCATCTCGCAGAGCTGCTGCAACTGGTTGAATTCCAATATCCATTGTCTGCAGGCGGTGAAAGGTCGACATGTTAACATGGTATGTACCCTCATGCCGAACCAGGTCCATCGGGCTACATTGTGGTCCCAGTTGGCACTGCAGGATCCATCCTCCCTCCATTCCCTCTCCCCTGGCACTGTCGGTGGCCGGCACCGTAGGGGCCTCTGAACCTGGTGTCTGTCCCTGATGCCAGGGTTACCGTTGGCTGGCACTGCCCTCGGCAGGGGCTACTGCGGGTGTTGCCCTGGGTGGTCTGCCGATGGATTGCGGCCGGGTGGGTGGGGAGGGGGGGTTGGGGCGGAGGGGTGTGGTGGGGGTGTGGGGTGGCGTGCGGGGCTGGGGGCACCCATACGGTCAGAACCAGGGGCCCAGGTGGGTGGGCAGTGGGTGCACAGCAAGATGGCCACCATAATGGCGGACCCGGCAAGAACGGCCAGTGTCCGGCCAGCAGTCGCTCCTCTCCATGTCCTACCTCCTTCCTCTATCTCTCTCTCAGCAGCCACACACCAGGTTCACGTGGACCGCGCGGTCGGGAACTCGGCCCATGGAGGCGGAGAATTGTGGGTGGACCCCTAATGATATGCAAACGGTGTTTAATGTACGCGCAGCGTGCATCGCATTGATGCCGTTTTCAAGCTGACGGGGAATCGCGATTTGGCATCAAACCGGCACCTGCCATGAATTTGGCATTAGAAGCTATTCTCTGCCCAATCCCATTCCCGATTGCGGCGTCGGTCAACGGAGAATCCCGCCCCTCACGTTTAACATGATGGCTTGCTGCGCAGCTAACTTGTTGGCATGGCATGGCAAATATTTATTGCGTCTTCAAGCTGGAGCTCATTCTCCCTCAAAAGACTTTCGCGCACTTCATCGTTTTTTATGCCAAATACAATTTGACCCCTGATCATTGATGACTGCAATGTGGCAAAATTACAAGTTTGAGCCTTTAATTTTAAATCTGTGAGAAAACTGTTCAAAACTCGCCTGCCTGCCACATCATCTCCCTCTGGGACTGGGCCACCTCCCTCTGTGTCTACGGCACGTTGGCCAGCGCCTGGGCAATGCCGCTGATGCACTCAGCATTGGCCGGCTGAGACAGGGACACACGCAGGAGCGCCGCTACAGTGTCCAGGTGGCTTTGGCACATGGCTGTTTGTGAGTGGGCAGCCATATCCTGAGCCTTGGCCATCGCCTGCACAGATTGTCTCAGACCTTTGACATGTTGATCCGTGGCCAAAATCCCCACCCCCAAAGCTTCCACCTCAGACGCCACCCGTGCGATATTGGCCTGGGTGACACATATGGACGGCACCACCTCCTGCTCCTGCACAAATTTGGACTCCTCCACCTGCGCTTGTAGGTGCTAGATGCTCGCCAACAACCCCTCATGCAGCCCCTGGCTCTGCGACTACATCGCCACAATTGGAGGGACTGTCCATTCCAGAAGCCCAAAACTTGTCTGGATGGCAGCTAGTCCCTGGGGATGTCTCCGAATGTCCATCCCCTCAGGCATTCCTACCTCCACCTGTTGTACTGCAGCATGTATGTGGTGTGCACCAGATAGTGTCCTAGGAGCCTCTTCACTGAAGTGCCCAACTAAGGTGAGTGTCTCTGGGATGATGGACGGTGTTGGAGATAACTGTGATGGGAAATCCGTGTCATTCTCAGACTCGAGCTATGGAGTGTCCTGGGTCTCGGGGCTATGGCTTCCCATCCGTGTAAGTGTCCTCTTCGCTGGTCGGCACCTGGGGCTCTGGCTGTAGGTGTGGCTGCGGACAGGGGCGGAGGACACCCAAAGGGCCTGCCCCATTACCAGCAGGTCCTGCAAGACACAAGACAAGATAGATTGGAATCGATTGCGTTCCACCTGGCGCTGGTGCTAGTCCCTTAATGGGCGTTGAATTGGTCCAGGTGCTGCACCCATTTTGCTGTCCTAGAAGTCCAACTATCCTGCCCCGGCGTCAACACTTAGGGCACGATCTTCCCAAAAGGGAACAAAATTCCCAAGCGAGCGCATTTATCCGCGTGTTTCCCGGAACTCGCAGTGCCAGGCAACATCGGCTCGATCGTGCGCACGCAGAAAATGCCAGCTTGGCACCTTGACCGTGGCAACCTGGCACACTGGAAGTGGATGTGGTTCCCTCGGCAGTTCCAGGTGAGTCAAGCAGGGAAGTGGCGAGTGGGAGAATCGGGCAGCGAAGCAGCGAGCAGGATAGTCGGGTAAAGAAGTGGCGAGTGGAAGAGTCAGGCAGAAAAGCAGCGAGCGGGATAGTTGGGCAGAGAAGCGGTGGATGGGAGGGTTGAGCTGGGATGCAGTGAGCGAGAGATCAGGCAAGGAAACAGTGAGTGGGTTAGTTTATCAGGGAAGCAGTGGGTGGAAGAATCGGGCAGCAGAGCAGTGAGCGGAGGAGTTGGGCAGAGAAGCAACGGGTGGGAGAGTTGGGCAGGGATGCAGTTAGCGGGCTAGTTGGGCAGGGAAGCAATGGGTGGAAGAATCGGGCAGGGAGCTTAGTGAGGGAGTTCGGCAGAGAAGAGGTGAGGTGAGAGTCGGGTAGGAAGATGACGAACGGAAGAGTCGGGCAGGGTAGCGGCAAGCGGGAGAGTCAGACAGGGAAGCAGAGAGCAGGAAAGTTGCGCAGGGAAGTGGCGAATGCAAAGTCGGGCTGGGAAGCAGGGGATGGAAAGATTGGGCAGGCAAGCAGTGTATGGAAGGATTGTGCAGGGAAGCAGAGGATGGAAGGATTGGGCATGGAAGCAGAGGATGGAAGGATTGGGCAGGGAAGCAGAGGATGGAAGGATTGGGCATGGAAGCAGAGGATGGAAGGATTGGGCAGGGAAGCAGAGGATGGAAGGATTGGGCATGGAAGCAGAGGATGGAAGGATTGGGCAGGGAAGCAGATGATGGAAGGATTGGGCAGGGAAGCAGAGGATGGAAGGATTGGACAGGGAAGCAGAGGATGGAAGGATTGGACAGGGAAGCAGAGGATGGAAGGATTGGGCATGGAAGCAGAGGATGGAAGGATTGGACAGGGAAGCAGAGGATGGAAGGATTGGACAGGGAAGCAGAGGATGGAAGGATTGGGCATGGAAGCAGAGGATGGAAGGATTGGACAGGGAAACAGAGAATGGAAGGATTGGGCAGGGAAGCAGAGGATGGAAGGATTGCACAGGGAAGCAGCAAGCCGGACAATTGGGCATGAAGTGGCCTGTGAGAAGAACGAAGCAAGGTAAAGAAGGTATGTTTTAAATGTGTAATGACATTCTTCCACATTCTGGGCTGGATTTTGATTCTTCTGTCAATGTTAAATGGGGCCAGTGCTCTTTAAATGTTGTGAGTGGGACCCTATTATGGAATTTTCACTCCCTTCCTATCGCTGACTATTTTTAAGAGATGCAGGATAAGGGTGCGAGTAAAAAAATAGCATACAGCACTGCCAACCTTGCCAGCTCCATTGCGGGTTTTGGCATTTTAGACCACCCCCCCGCCACTATTGTCAAAGGAGTCTGTCCCATTTTGGCAAGTGAGGTGGTTCACAGCACCTTAGAAGCATCACGAACTATGGTGAGCACTAATCTAGATTCAGAATGGTTTACATAGAACATTGAACATAGAACAATACAGCGCAGTACAGGCCCTTCGGCCCACGATGTTGCACCGAAACAAAAAGCCATCTAACCTACACTATACCATTATCATCCATATGTTTATCCAATAAACTTTTAAATGCCCTCAATGTTGGCGAGTTCACTACTGTAGCAGGTAGGGCATTCCACGGCCTCACTACTCTTTGCGTAAAGAACCTACCTCTGACCTCTGTCCTATATCTATTACCCCTCAGTTTAAAGTTATGTCCCCTCGTGCCAGCCATTTCCATCCGCGGGAGAAGGCTCTCACTGTCCACCCTATCCAACCCCCTGATCATTTTGTATGCCTCTAATAAGTCTCCTCTTAACCTTCTTCTCTCCAACGAAAACAACCTCAAGTCCATCAGCCTTTCCTCATAAGATTTTCCCTCCATACCAGGCAACATCCTGGTAAATCTCCTCTGCACCCGCTCCAAAGCCTCCACGTCCTTCCTATAATGCGGTGACCAGAACTGTACGCAATACTCCAAATGCGGCTGTACCAGAGTTCTGTACAGCTGCAACATGACCTCCTGACTCCGGAACTCAATCCCTCTACCAATAAAGGCCAACACTCCATAGGCCTTCTTCACCACCCTATCAACCTGGGTGGCAACTTTCAGGGATCTATGTACATGGACACCTAGATCCCTCTGCTCATCCACACTTCCAAGAACTTTACCATTAGCCAAATATTCCGCGTTTAGATTATAATTTATAAGGTGTTGCTAACTTCACATCATAGTCCACCAGTGTATAAGTTAAATATGTTTTTAATACAGTAATTTTTAACATGTTTCATTTCAAAAAGGTACGTGACCATTAAATTGACCAGCACTGTGAAAGTGGAAAACAGCGCCAGGGTCCCAGGTTCGATTCACCGCTGGGTCACTGTCTGTGCGGACTCTGCACGTTCTCCCCATGTCTGCGTGGGTTTCCTCCGGGTGCTCCGGTCTCCTCCCACAGTCCAAAGACGTGCAAGTTAGGTGGATTGGCCATGATAAATTGCCCTTAGTGACCAAAAAAAAAAGGTTAGGAGGGGTTATTGGGTTACGGGGATAGGGTGGAAATGAGGGCTTAAGTGGTTAGGTGCAGATTCGATGGGCCGAATGGCCTCCTTCTGCACGGTATGTTCTATGTTCGTTAGAATTCATTATCCATTGGATGAAGGGCTCTTCTGCCTTGAACATTACTGTGGTTAAGATTTTACTGTATCAATTACACCCTGTGCTTTTAATTGATTGACAGGTCAGCCAACTTTTCAACCTTTGAAATAATGAACAGATGGCCATCTGTTTCCCTATTTCAAGTCTTTGATGTATTCGGCTCTGGTGGATTGATTGGCACAGTTGTACAATGGACTCTCATTTTGAATGCTTGGTGAGCTACAGATCTCACTATTGAATACAGTTCAACAGGCACTGTTGATACAGCTGATAAGGGGACTGTGGGCTTTGTCTTTATTTAAGCTGCTGAGAGGACTATGACTGTTTTTGAATGACTATGTGTTTATTTTGACAGTTTTAAGGCCACTTATGTTTTGTTTACAAGTGGAGTTTGAATGGCTGTGTATTTGATTGGCAGTTTTATAAGCTCCTGAGAAGGCTTTTTTAAAATGTTGGTTTATTTTGACAGCTTCATGAGCATCTCAAAAACTTCTCAATGTTATTATAGGGCTCATGATTTCTATCCATGGTGCATACTGGTGAGTGAGAACATGGGGAATGGAAGAAGCAGGTGTGTATGGAGGAGGCAAGTGGGTATGGAGGGGGCATGGGGGTTATGGAGGGGTCATGGTGATGTTGAGGCGTGAGGACTGGAATGCCGACATTTGTGTATGGGAGGCAGTGGCATAGTGGTAATGTCACTGGACTGGTAAACCAGAGACCCAGAGTAATGCCAGAGACCGAGGTTCAAATCCCGCCATTGCAGATGATGAAATTTGAATTCAATAAAAATCTGGAACAAAAACAGCAGGAATTCCCAGGCAGGAAATGGGATCAAAATGTTGAGACATGGTCTGAATCATGATTCATACTTTACAGATGAAAACCGGACCTCTATGCTTGCAAGCCTTGCATCCTTAAACAATCAGGTCATGAATCTTATGTGAAGCACAGAGTGAGTGAGTTGATGATCAAACTCAGACAGTCTATGTTGGCTCAGATGCTTTCCCTGGCAGGAATTTCAAGGATATATAAAATTTTATTTTTAAACAGCTGTTCTATTTGAGCTATAGATTATGTTACAATTCCATTTGTATTGCCACATAGGCATAAAATTTAATTTATCTCACAGAGCAGGATAAAAATGTTACCTGTTGAATTGGCATTGAACTCTGGCCAAAAATAATTATTTTGTAAACCATATGAAGACAACTTTTTCTGGTTGGACAATAATGATCAAAAATTAAAGAAATGCGATAAAGGATTTCTTTGTAATAAATACTTTGAACTCCAATGTTAAATCCAGGCAGGTTTGGAGTGGGTGAGCATTAGCGTGAGTCAAAAATAATTTGCTGTATCATTCAAGAGGCCTTGGGTATTTTAAGTTCTGGACTTCATTAAAATTTCATGGATAGATTTCCCACTTGACAGTCTGACACTGCGAATCCCATCTATTTTCCCAGTCAGTGAAGTGAAGATTAAATTGCACCAGGAGTTGAGAGAGATTTCTGAGGTCATCAGCTCAAGAAACATCATTCTCAGGAGTGGGATGCAGTGCAGGTGGTACTTCAATAAACTGACAGAGGTTGCTAAATTTCTCCATCTCGCTTAACAACCTTTGACTACAGTGCAGCTTCCTTTCTTTCATCACATCCAGCCTGCCCCAACAGTAGCTGAAGTGCCCGGATCCACCAGCGGGCTCGAAGAGACTCTAACTTCCAGAGGTTTCTGATCATGATGAGGTAACAGTGATTTTCCATCCGCTCTGGTTTTGAAAGCCATTGGAGTAGATTATTTTCAGAGTAGCAGCAAGTGAACCTTTAATGAAAAATTGATTGATCACTTGGTTGTCAAAAATATTCACCACAGTATTGTGCTTAGAATCGTTTTTGTTACTGTTGACACTTGAGCCTATAACTAATGTGGAGATTGCATGAATGGTTTCAATGTTCTTTAATACAGTATGCAGGAAGTAGCGATGGGGTAACAAGAGCAATTAAATCCAAGCATTTTATTGATCAGTTTTCAGTTGAGGGATTTGTGTAGATCACTGAAATTGTTGTTTTACCATCTGCTCTCTGAACCTATTCATTGCAAAGCATTATGCTATGTTCCTCTCTCATCTTCATCCCATTGTGCCTTGAGTGAAAAATGCTTTCTTCTTGTGGTTTCTTCAGAATATAGCAAATTGCAATGATATGGCTCCCTCTGCCTCGGCATGTTTGCAGTGAGCCCTCAGAGTGATCAAGGCATCTGAAACTTTGCTTCAACAAATCAGTAGTATGCTCAGAGTGGCCGCATTGTTCTGATTATACCTCTGTTCTTCAGACATGCCCAGGTTGTGAGCAGGTGTTACAAACCATCAGGAGAGAGAGCATGCCTAGAAACTATCAGCCACCCCCAATACTCCTGGATGCAACTTAGAAACTTTTATAACTGGTACACACCAGTTGAAAATTAGCAGATTTGAAGCTCCTCCTATTGACAAGAGTTGCTGGCTCAATTTCTGGGGCCCTGGAAGCTACATGAGTGCAATCTATTTTGTCCTAAGGCAAAGGGACGCCAACCACTGCTAAATATTCCAGAACTCATGGCCTATGGAGCTGTTCCCCTTATTCGCTGTGTCCAAGTAGGCCCACCTGCTGTGAGTGCTCATTTAGAGTAACAGGGAAGAAAATATGAAAGGGGAAAATTGAAAACTAAATTCTTTCTTGGAGGTTCAGTATTCACAATAGAACACAGATCCTGATGTTCTGAGTGCCGGCACCTGAGTGCCCCTTTAAATCCAGGTTCCAGTCATGTCAGCCAGTTTCAAAAATGAAACCTGGTCGGATTGGAATTCTGCGTGCAATTAAAATCATGTTGGGTACCTAATAATGTCATAGCACCCAACTTCAATTTATTGATGAGACATTTGTTTGTTTTTGACAAGTGCTTTTGCCACCTAAGTGAGCTCTGGAGTTAAAATGGCAGTCAGCAGATTTCCGGCGGGAATAGTGCCACGAGCTGATTTTCTGGATTGTAACCGCATGCCCACCCAGATCCCATGAGGAAGTTCTCATTAAAACAAGAATATTGTATGTCACATTACTATCAATGAAGATAAAATGGATAAACTTAATCTTGTCCCTAAACATGTGTCCTGTTGTTTGATGTACTTTGAACAGCTGTATTGCAATTGTAGTACTCTGCTCCATCCTGCACAGATGTAAACATTTGCTTGTATGCAACAACTCATTCATAATGAATCACACACATATAGTTTCAACAATACTCCATGCAGAATGAATTCACTAATTAATGTATGAAAATAGCATCTGGTCAACCATCTGCAGAAAAGGTGCATGTGTGAGCCATCTCTAAAAATAGCTAATTTCCTGCCCAGAAGGATGCTGTGTGTTTTTTCATGAACGTACAGTTTTGTTTTACTGGAACAGTCCCTCAGAATGCCCACTTAACTGCGTGGGAGAGGACCTCTGGGCAAGAAGGAAGGCAATGAAGCCTAGTGTAAAGTTCAGTCTATCTGGTGTCCTACAATGTTAAAACAAGATGAGAGTGCAAGGCCTCTTTAGCAGCAGACTGAGCATTCACACCAGCATTTGTTTGATTCAGTTATGGGGAAGCTTCACTTACAAGCAGTGGAGTCTTGAGACTTTGGGCATGCCCATCCTGCAGTCCATCATGAATGTAAGTAATTATACAAACATCGGAGAGCTACATTGCATTGGGCTTATTTCGGCTGAAGCCTTGTTAAGATGTTGGTAACTTTAAGCTGCAATTCTGCCCGAATGCAGAATGAGCATACATAACTCATATTTAAACAGCTGGAATGAAGTCTGACTGGCATTTGTAATTCATCCACCTGCAATAAGATCATAAGAGGGACAGGGGAGCACATCTGTAGCTTGCCGCTTCAGCTTTCCTCTTGACCTCACTAATCATTAGGTAAAAGTTCCAGCATTCGTATATTTGAACCTAAACAACTTTTCAGCAATTTATGATGTTTGTAAATGGAAGAACGGAATATACTCGCTCAGAAAATTGCTCCATCGGTTATTTCAATGCTGTAAAAGTAACTGACAGATTCCATAAAATTTTTTTTTAAATTCCTGGATCTGCTGCTGCTTGTTAATGTCATTTTGTTGGGAAATGAATTGATTGGTGCTCATAATTCTCGCTATGTCAAATAAAGTATTTCGGACACCCAAATGAAGTTGCATAAGAACTGCTTGTCACGATGATCACTCCACTTACTCCACTGGCCAGGAGAAATTTGCACTGTATTGTAATGTCTCTTCACCTGATTACCCTCCTGTAAAGACATGCACCTTTCTTCTACATTTTCTCCCTCGCACACACACCTGCATCTGAAATATGGGCCTCTTGCTCTCCAGCTCCTACAGCTGCAAAGAGGCACATAAGAATAACCTGGGGGAATTTCGGTTTTATTTTCCCTTGTGTCTCCTGCTGCAAAAGGAAGTAGAAACCTCCACTTACTGCTTTCCCAGAATGATGTGGTTGAACTTGAAAATGATTTAGGGGGCAGAGTTAAAGCTACATCCAAATTCTTTGTGGTCTCAAATGTTAGTACATGCATGCCTGGTGCTACTGTGCCTGAATTACCTAAAAGGAAAAAATATATAGCCATTGTGTGAGTATCATAGTCTGAGACGCATGAAAATGTATAACAATGCACAAAAATATCAAGAGCGAACACAGTAATATTTAAGATTCGACATAAATTAAGTAATTCACATCCGATGATTGTATAAATATGCAAATATACAGCACACATAACAGAGCACAAATAAATAGAAGAATCCTATTGTTTTATCTTTTATTTAGCAAATAAATAGCTCATAGCTGTGTATCACTGGCGCAGCTTTGATTAATTACAGGTCCAGGTAAAGGACTTTAATATTTATAGAGAAGGACGTAGAAATCTCTTCAGTCTGGTGTTGTTTTGTTGCAATATTAAAATTCATCCTATGTTCTGCAGCCACTTTTGTACATGTAATTTGTATGTGTAATAACTGGTGGATCTAAATGAGCGTGAATAGCAGAAGAGAGATCATATTAAAAGTTTTTTCCACAACAACAGTATGCATTTATATCGGGCTGGATTCTTCGACTACGCTCGCCTCAAGGTCACCTCGAGACGGGGGCCATGTAAAGGTCCGTTGACCTCGGGCAGAAATTTCCGGTCGGCAGGCAGCACGGTCAAGGAATCCCGTCCCTAGTGTACATAATGTTGAAATACCTCCCAAGGTACTTGACATTCGCATATTCAGTCAAAAGTAGATTCTTCGCCAAACAACGAGATATTAGAAGGGTGACCAAAAACGTGGTCAGAGAGGTGTATTTTAAAGGAGGTTCTTAAAGCAGGAGTGGGAGATGAATACACAGTGTAAGTCAGCGAGAGACTTCCAAAGTCTGTGACCAAGGTAGCTGAAGTAACAGCTGCTAGTAGTGAGGCATTGGTTTGAGGAAGTACACAGAATCAAAGGAACACAGAGATTGTGGGGAATGCTTTGGGGCAGGAGTAAGTTAAAGAAATGGGGATGGACAAGACCATGAAGAGAAATGCATTAGGTGACCGGAAGAAGGGTAGCGCAGAAAGAACAAAAGTGATGGATGATGTTATGGGCCAGGGCTTAGAAACTCCAAAGTGTATTATGAAGTTCACCTGACCTACAACCTTCATTTCTTGTTCATTTTGTTCCTCCCTTTCTCTTGCTTTTTGTTCTGCTAAGACTATTCTTTCCTTCTCCCTCATTTCAAATTCAAGCTGCTTTAATCCTTTTTCATGTTCAAGCTGTTTCATCGGCAACTGAATTCTTGCCATTTCCAATGATTCTGACTGTGTCTCAAGCAATTTTAAATGCTCAGCTATCGCCGCAATTACCTCTTCTTTACGTACTTTGTCAGGCAATGTTAACTGCAATGTTTTTTGCCAATTCTAAAAGCCTTGTTTAAGTCTCAGTTTATAAGGTACTGCGCGTGACCTTCTCCGCCCCCAAAAACCTCTGAGCCTCTGAAAGAGCCACACCACATGCCCTATTTAAACTTGAATACAACACCTGAAAAGCAAACACAAATATGCCAATCCCTCATGTCTATAAGTTCATTAAGCCAACCCAATCACAAAGATAGACTTTTATCCCAGACAAGCCCCCAATTCGGTTACAGGCCAGGTCCTAGAAACTGCAAAGTGCATTATGAAGTTCACCTGATCTACAACCTTTATGTTGAATTTGGATAGGATGAGCACAAAAGCCTTCACTGCAGGTGTGATTCATCAGACTTCCTAGACACTTTAATCAAAACAAGGTTGATTCCAAGAATGTGGTTAACATATATATATAAAAACACGGCAAGAATTTTTATCAATTACAAACTTAAAGACACCACACAGCTACAGTAATCTATGTACATAACACTTAATGAATTCCTCCTTAGCTGTTCCAATTCAGTAACAAAATCCAATTAAACCAAAACCACTTTTCAAGGGCATGGCCCAGCACACTGTATCCTCACTTGAATGGGACCAGTCCTTTTCCTGAGATTCTGACCCAGTTCCAAACAGCAGTTTCAAACTCCTTCCGGAAAGCAAATATATCTTTAAAGTTACCAAGGCAGTTAGCCAACCAATGTGCTTTTTACTGGAACAGCTTTTAAAATGAAAACAGAGAACTTATTTCTCCTTCTGCAGTCCAAAGCAGTCAAACTGAAACTGAAACCTTTCACCTGACAGCCACAGCCCAATGTGCTACAAGTCACATGATAATAGACTAAACCTTTCTTAAAGAGACACTCCCATGACAATGAGCAGAATTTCAAGCAGGATAGAAAAAGGGCACAGATTAGAATTTTACATGAGCTGAGGTTTCAAGAGCATGGATGATGGGATGCCAACAAACAGAGCATTGGAATACTTCAGTCTGCAGATGTCAAAGGCATGATGAGAGTTTAAACAGCCAATAGGTTGAGGTGGAGCATATATAGGTCACATTAGAAATGGAAGTAGATGACCTTAATGATGAGAAAGATATGCGATGGAATTCTCCAGTCCTGAGATGGAGGGTATGATTCTCTGGCCTTGTTGCACGCTCAGTCGAGCGAAATGAGGCTGATGAATAGGGGAAGAGGCGTAAATCGAGAACCACACCAGGCACCAAACAATTTACGATGCAACCGGTCGGCGTTTGTAGGCATGTCCTATGTGAAGCGGGCAAGTATGAAGGCCTCCCTGGCCCTCCGGGCTTGCCGGACCCTTGCCGCTGCCACCTGTCCTGCAGGCTCCGACTGATCCTCCAGTTCCTTCCTGGGCTGGTACTCCAGCTCCTGCTGGTCCGGCGCCATCTAATCAACCTCGTTGGCTGGAGGACATGCAGAGAATGAACATGTGGTCAGTGGGAGGGATGGGTCAGTCAGTAAGGCAATAACAACTCACGTTTGACAGGTCCTCTTAATGGAGCCCGGTGGTTCCTCACCATTACGGCATCCACCAGCCTCCGCATTGGTGACTACCCTGCCCTCGGTCATCCTAGTCACCTCCACGGGCCGTACCTCACAGGAGCTGAGTACTCTTAAGTCTGGCACCCCACCGCCAATCAGAGCCCTCGCTCGGCGATTGTGTGACAGCTTTACCTGAAGAACGGGCATCATTAGGCACACGCGGGTGGGAGGGGTATGTGAAGGAAGGGTTGGAGGGAGAGGGGGAATGAAGGGAGGATTGAAGGAGGTTGAAGGGAGAGGGGTGCGGAGGAAGAGTGGATGCTCGCGTGGGGGTGGAAAGGTCTCTTGGCAGGAGGCTGGGGGTGGGGGTGGTAGTGGTGGCATCAGTGTCTACTCACGTGCTGCCCGGTGTAGGTCATGGACCTTTTCCGGCACTGGAGGCTTGTCCTCCTGGTCACACCCCAGGCACCCACAGCCGCTGCCACCTGGTCCCAGGCAACATTGGCTGCCCTGTAGCTGACTATCTGGGATCCTCGCCTCCACTGTGTCTAGGAGCCTGGCCAGATCTGTATCTCTGAATCTTGGAGTCAGTCTCCTGGGCGCCATTGTTGTGAACTGGCTGGGGTTGGCTGTGTAAGTGCTGCTCGAACTTGTTAGTGGGGGGTTGGTGAGCACGATGCCAGTGAATTGGTTGGTGAGCTTTCATTTGCGGTGTGTTATTGAAAATATGGAAAGATGTGTCATTTGAAACATGGAAGTCTGGCAATATCTGGTCTGAGAGAAACATGAGAGGATACAGGGAAATATTCCATGAAGGGTTAATAGCAGCTGCCAGGGAAGGATTGTAAAATGCAGATATCCTTGGTTAAGCAGGCGTAGCAAACAAGACAAACAGGATTTTGAATGAAGCCAAAAACAATGGCTCACACCTTCATTGAAAGTAACTATCTTAGTGAGCAGTTGGAAAAGAATGGTTGAGGTTCAGTTGAATTTGGTGATAATTCTAGGTGTGAAAATTTGCTAATATCAGGTAAATTAAAGAAATCTGGAGACTATCAGTCTACGAGAAACATAATTCAAAGCCAAAATCAAAGTCAAAATTATGAGCTGAGGACACAATTGGAAAATAAAACTATAGAAATGACAGGAACCAAACCAAAAGTAACACCTCTTGAAGTCAAAGCATTTTGAACATCACAAAGGAAACAATGTAATCAGGTCAATGAGATGAAGTCATGACAAAATGAATACTTAGTTGGATTAGAAGGTTTAGATCAAAGATACTTTTTACAATCAAAGTGAAAAATGTTACTTTACAATAAAGTAATAAAAACTAGATAACTGTTAGAAAAATATATAAACCCGAAGAAAGGGGATAGCAGCCAGAACGAGAACCAGAACTCAGAGGGAGAGAGAGAGAAGCAGAGAAGGAACAAGAGAAGCAAGCAGAGTCAGATTACAGTCAGCTCGGCCATGGGAAAGAGACAGGGCAAAGCAGATGAGCTAAAATAGCTAATACATCTAAGGAAGACTAGAATTTAAAAAGTTGGTCTAGTCAGCTCAGAAACAGTCAGCAGAGTCAGCTCTCACAGCTCTGTACATGGGAAAGATAGGACACAGCAACCGAGCTCATCAGCGAATACATCTAAAGAAGACCAGACTTTAAAAAGAAGATTGATTGTCAAGTTGGGCCTGAAAGTCCCTTCAACCAACCAGAAGGATCCAGAAGCAAGATCTTTTTCCTTTCTGTAAAGACAGTAATTGCAGCTTTTAAAAGAAAAAATATAATAATAAAATAACTTAATTTAACCTGAAATAGTGGTTGTTCCAAAGTCTACTTTACTTAGCAATGCGGGACCCAGGATCGATGCTACTAAGTGGTAAGTAGATGAAATCTTCGGTGAAGGTATGGGTTATACCGGGGGATAACTTGAAAACATAGTTTGACCTGAATAGCACCCACTGAAGCTTGCATCGGAGTCGGGGAGTGAGAATCCCTGTTCATCATTTAGAATATCGGCCCTTTTTGGTATAGGGGGACTTCTAAGAATAGTGGTGAGTTTTCAAAAACAGGTGAGAAGCCCGTGGGGCCTCATTAAGTGGACCAATTAATGTTGAATCGCGTTGCCGGCCTCATTGGTCAGAGCGCCGGGATGCTTGCGGCAATTCCTGCTCTCTATCACACTTAGGAATCTTTCCGGAGAATCGCGCAATTATTTTCTTTCACTGAACGGCAATCACTGTTTTGCACATCCGGGATGGTTAAAATTAGTTTGTTTACCAATCTATTGCGGCAAAATGTATTTTTCCTTGATTTCCAATGTTGAACTTTTAGGTTGTGGGGTGGGGGGTGAGGGGTCGAGGGTTTGTGTTTAATGCCCCCAGACTGGTTGGGTTGAAATAAAAATGTAAACAATCTTAAACATGTACCCATGTCGCCATGTTTTAAGAGAGGCAGGACAGTGGTGGCTGATCATTTACACATTTTAATGATGCTGCATGCCTTTAATTTCCTTTTCTGTTCCAGATCTGACGCCTGCTATCTCAGTTTTCCAGTTCTCAGAAAATCCAGCAGCTCCGGCCTCCCTTCAGCCTGCTGGGTTTTCCGAGTCCCAATAAACCCTGCCCTGCAGCCTTAAACTCATATGGTGGCCAAAATATGAGGCTATCACCTAAATATTAAATTCACTGAGGATGACCTGGCTGCCTCCAAGCCCACAGCAGCAAAACTAGAAGTAGGCATTTTTGTGGCAGGTTACGGTCATGTTGCACATTTTAAATAATTCATTCTCTTGTTCTGCCTTTTGTGGGGGATTAAATTTCCACCCTTGTCTGTTCATGATAGACGAATTGTTCAGTGAGCCTTCTCTAAGGCGAGAATTAATGTGGCAACATGTGACATGTCCCAGTAGTTGGTGCACCGCAATGGCTTCTCTGTTATTATCTCTGAGACATGCCATTGTTTATTTAGATATTGGGCAGAAAAAGCTAAACATCAGATCATCCTGTCCTGATGTTGCTTTTGATTCTATTATATATTATGTTTCCTTGTAGGCAAATACGTGGAGGTTCAAAACATATCTCACTGTAGAAAATATCAGCTAGATTTTCTCTATTTTGTCATCCATTTTCACAGATCCCAGCCAAGATAGGAGAAAGAAGTGGGCTGGAGAACATTTCTTTTTAAAAATAAATTTAGAGTACCCAATTCATTTTTTCCAATTAAGGGGCAATTTAGCATGGCCAATCCACCTAGCCTGCACATCTTTGGATTGTGGGGGTGAAACCCACGCAAACACGGGGAGAATGTGCAAACTCCATGGAGAACATTTCTACCAGTTCCTTCCCAGTCACTAATTCTTCCTGGGATTTTCCTCTGGAAGTGATGGTAGACATTGAAATACTTAACCACAATTGGGCAGATATATTTAAATGGCATGTTAACCACAACAGATCATCCAAAAATTGCAGTTTCGAAGAGGAGAGGGAGAGGTGGGGGGTGAAGGTGAGGGGAAGGGTGGTGTCAGGGGGTGGAAGGGGTGTGTGAAGGAAGGGTTGAAGGGAGAGGGGGGTGAAGGGAGGATTGAATTCGTAAATTTTACATCATATTTGATTGATAAGAATTTCCAACCACATATGCATATCATCATTAAGGCTGCCTATTCCACCTCTGTAACATTGCTTCACCCTGCCTCTTACTCAGTTGATGTGCTGCTGAAACCCTCATCCATACGTTTCTTGCCCATAGATTTAACTATTCCAATGTTCTCCTGACTGGCCATCACATTCTACCCTCTATAAATTTGAGGTAATCCAAAACTCTGCTGCCTATGTCCTTCCTTGTGCCAAGCCCTGTGATCGCTGACCCCACAAATCCTTACATAGCCTCATCCCCCCTCCCTATATCTGTGATCTCCTCCAACCGCACAATCCTCTGCCATATCCATGCTCCTCTGACTCTGGCCTTTTGAGGATCCTTGATTTTAATTATCCTTGATTTTAATTGCTCCACAATTGGTGGCCATTCATTGAACTGTCTAAGACCTAAGCTCTGTAATTTTCTGCATACACCTCTCTCCTTCTGTAGGTCAATTTCCTCTGTTAAGACATTAGTTTGAACTTATCTCTTTATCCAAGCTTTTGGCCATTTGCCTAATTTTGTTATCCATTACAAATATTGCTATATAATACCCCAGTACGTGCCTTGGAATATTTTATTCTATTGAAGATGCTATATAATACAAGTATATTTATTCTCGGTCTGTGAGGCCTCTGGATATGGGCTTGTCAATCAAAACTGCTATTAGAGACTTGTTGTTGCACATGGACATGTACATGGCATCACTTTGTTTGAATACCAGGTGTCACCTTGTTCAGGTCTTATGTACCCATCAATGCTTTGACAGGGCATAACTGCCTGCCTTGACAGGGCATAACTGCCTGCCTTGCAGATCAAAGCATCCAGCTTGTGTCGTGAGGACCTTTACGGTTCCAGCATCATGTTGTTAAATCAAGGCAAGAAAAGGTCAAAGTCATTCACATTTCCTTTCATGTAATAAAAGATATTAGAGAAAAAACAATTGACCTTTTGAAAGATGCCCCAATTGATTAGCTACAGTGCAAGGATTATTGGATTTTTAAACCAAACGCGTACTTACACATATATTGGCTCAACTTACCCCAAAGGCAACAGAATTATTCTCCAGAAAGAAGTTAACAGAATATATGTCACATTATTATAATACTGCACTTAATTCCAAATTAAATGGAAAGATTTAATGGAATTCTTTGCATCAGTATTCACCAAAGAGAAGGAATTGGTAGATGTTGAGTCTGGAGAAGGGGGTGTAGATAGCCTGGGTCACATTGTGATCCAAAAAGACGAGGTGTTGGGTGTCTTAAAAAATATTAAGGTAGATAAGTCCCCAGGGCCGGATGGGATCTACCCCAGAATACTGAAGGAGGCTGGAGAGGAAATTGCTGAGGCCTTGACAGAAATCTTTGGATCCTCGCTGTCTTCAGGGGATGTCCCGGAGGACTGGAGAATAGCCAATGTTGTTCCTCTGTTTAAGAAGGGTGGCAGGGATAATCCCGGGAACTACAGGCCGGTGAGCCTTACTTCAGTGGTAGGGAAATTACTGGAGAGAATTCTTCGAGACAGGATCTACTCCCATTTGGAAGCAAATGGACGTATTAGTGAGAGGCAGCACGGTTTTGTGAAGGGGAGGTCGTGTCTCACTAACTTGATCGAGTTTTTCGAGGAGGTCACTAAGATGATTGATGCAGGTAGGGCAGTAGATGTTGTCTATATGGACTTCAGTAAGGCCTTTGACAAGGTCCCTCATGGTAGACTAGTACAAAAGGTGAAGTCACACGGGATCAGGGGTGAACTGGCAAGGTGGATACAGAACTGGCTAGGCCATAGAAGGCAGAGGGTAGCAATGGAGGGATGCTTTTCTAATTGGAGGGCTGTGACCAGTGGTGTTCCACAGGGATCAGTGCTGGGACCTTTGCTCTTTGTAGTATATATAAATGATTTGGAGGAAAATGTAACTGGTCTGATTAGTAAGTTTGCAGACGACACAAAGGTTGGTGGAATTGCGGATAGCGATGAGGACTGTCTGAGGATACAGCAGGATTTAGATTGTCTGGAGACTTGGGCGGAGAGATGGCAGATGGAGTTTAACCTGGACAAATGTGAGGTAATGCATTTTGGAAGGGCTAATGCAGGTAGGGAATATACAGTGAATGGTAGAACCCTCAGGAGTATTGAAAGTCAAAGAGATCTAGGAGTACAGGTCCACAGATCACTGAAAGGGGCTACACAGGTGGAGAAGGTAGTCAAGAAGGCATACGGCATGCTTGCCTTCATTGGCCGGGGCATTGAGTATAAGAATTGGCAAGTCATGTTGCAGCTGTATAGAACCTTAGTTAGGCCACACTTGGAGTATAGTGTTCAATTCTGGTCGCCACACTACCAGAAGGATGTGGAGGCTTTAGAGAGGGTGCAGAAGAGATTTACCAGAATGTTGCCTGGTATGGAGGGCATAAGCTATGAGGAGCGATTGAATAAACTCGGTTTGTTCTCACTGGAACGAAGGAGGTTGAGGGGCGACCTGATAGAGGTATACAAAATTATGAGGGGCATAGACAGAGTGGATAGTCAGAGGCTTTTCCCCAGGGTAGAGGGGTCAATTACTAGGGGGCATAGGTTTAAGGTGAGAGGGGCAAAGTTTAGAGTAGATGTACGAGGCAAGTTTTTTACGCAGAGGGTAGTGGGTGCCTGGAACTCACTACCGGAGGAGGTAGTGGAGGCAGGGACGATAGGGACATTTAAGGGGCATCTTGACAAATATATGAATAGGATGGGAATAGAAGGATACGGACCCAGGAAGTGTAGAAGATTGTAGTTTAGTCGGGCAGTATGGTCGGCACGGGCTTGGAGGGCCGAAGGGCCTGTTCCTGTGCTGTACATTTCTTTGTTCTTTGTTTGTTGTTGTATTCTGAATACATTAAAAGGGTAGGTTTGGATCTGACTGAACATTTAAAGACATATGCTGTTGCCCGGAACTTCTGAGATATAGCAGGGTTGTTTCTCTCCACTGTAATCAGGAAATATGATTGTGAGTAAGGGTGCATTTTTTGAGACTAAACACCCTGTGAGGCCTTACATGCAGTCAGAGTCAATTAGAAAATGCCGCACATGATTTTCTATCGTTATTATCAATTAATGGAACATCGTTATTCGTGATACCTGTAATTTTCCAATGTGTGCTAATTGCATAAGGCATCTTAAAATTTACCTTAATAGCAAATCTCCCAGTGTATATTATGTTACATGCCTATTCTGTTATATATATACAGTACATATGTATCTTCATGTCAGCGTTTCTGACTGTGTTTTGTCGGATTGTCTGTCTCTTTTGGTAGCAGTCTGACTTTTTCCCCCTGGTATCGTCTTTTTTGTGCGTTACATTTTTTAGCTTTACCTTTGCTGAGTTTTGCTTGTTTTGTTTTTTCCTTTATGTAATTTGGGAGATGAGGAGTTTGGATTTTAAAGCTATGAATAAAATAATGGGGTAACAGTTGTGCATGTGTGCTGGGGGCTGGACCCAGTGAAGTCTAAATATCTCCTGTTAATCAAGTTGGTGCAGGCTGAAGACTCAACTGAAGTGTTCACTTTTTGTTATGTTTGCAGGTATTAATGACGTGGCTGATTCGCAATCCTGCTTCTTTGAATGTAATGTTACTGAGTGGAATGCCAGTGCAGATCTTTTGTGTGTGAGCCAGTAGTTACAGAAGGTGAGTTCAGAACCATACGGAAACAATAAATTGTCATGAGTTATATATTTACCATTAGTCTATATTAGTGGTTATATTTATTTATGGAAAGATGTTCTATCAATTGCTGGGAATCAATAATATTCTTGAAACAGGAGGGTCAAGCATTCACAGATCTATTTTATATATAATATTGCAATTGGGGGTTAGTTAGCTTAGTTGGTTGGACGGCTGGTTTGTGATGTGGAGTGACACCAACAGCATGGGTTCAATTCCCCTACGGGCTGAGGTTATTAATGAAGGCCACACCTTCTCAACTTTGACCTTTGCCTGAGGTGTGGTAACCCTCACATTAAATCACCACCAGTCAGCTCTCTCTCTCTCTCAAAGGGGAGAGCAGCCTATGGTTCTTTGGGATTGTGGCGACATTTGCAGTATTGCAATAAATAGTACTTAAGTATTCATTTAATTATATAGTACTCACAGTGATAGCCGATGATAAGGGCATTCAAATTCATTTGAGTCCTGAGTATTCAGGTTGATCAAATCCTTCACACCCAAATTTACATTACAGTCCACTACTTTTCATACCTTACCCCTCCTAGATAGCATGTTTCCACATTATATGATTATATCAAAAGATAAAAGGAACTGCATGCCAGTTATTAATAACCTATACATTGTAAAATAATTAACTGAATTCCTCACACACAAATTCCTGTTGCAGTAATGAGATTGGTAAAACACCTTGTTTTGTTCTCTTAATGTATGTATCTTGATTTAATTGTGAATGTACAGAGTGTGGTTAATAAGTTGGTGAATTATGGGCGCAGATTGAAGTGTGGAAACATGATACTGTGGATATAGCAGAGACCTGGTTCAAATAAGACAGGACTGGGTGTTCAATACTCTTGAGTACCACGTGTTCAGGAAAGAGAGAAAAGGAGGAAAAGAGGGAGGAGTGGCTTTATTCATTAAGGAGAGCATTGCAATATCTGAGAGAGAAGATATCCCAGAAAGGTCGACAGAATCGGTTTGGCTAGAGCTAAGGAACAAAAAAGGTGCAGTTCCATTGCTCATTGTAGTGTGTTGGCTAACAACTAGTGGAAAGGATGTAGAGGAATAAATTTGAAAATAAATTAAACAGAGGTGCAATAATTATAGAGTAGTTGGTATGGGAGGACTGAGCAAAAGAGGCCCCCAGTCCGAGAGGCCGGCCTGCCGATCGGTAGGACCTGATCACGGGCCAGGCCACAGCGGAGGCCGCCCCCGGGGTCGGACCCCCCCTTCCCCCCACCAGGCCACCCCCGAAAAGATGCACGCCGAGGTCCCGCCGGGTAAAACCACATGTGGACGGCGCCGGCGGGACTCGGATTTTTTTTGTGGCCGCTCTGCCCATCCCGGGTGGAGAATTGCCGGGGGAGTGGGGCAGCGTACAGCAGCCCCCGACCGTCGCCGCGCCATCACCAATGGCGCTGATTCTCCGCTCACCGGAGAATAGGCGGGCCGGCCTCGGGGCGGCGTTGCGCGAATCGCGCACGAACTGGCAATTCTCCGGCCCGGCGTGGGCTGAGAGAATCCCGCCTGAGAAGTCTGGGGCGAAATTCTCCCCCAACGGCGCAATGTCCGCCAACTGGCGCCAAAAACGGCGCCAATCAGACGGGCATCGCGCCGGCCCAAAGGTGCGGAATGCTCCGCATCTTTGGGGGCCGAGCCCCAACATTGAGGGGCTAGGCCGGCGCCGGAGGGATTTCCGCCCCGCCAGCTGGCGGAAATGGCGTTTGGTGCCCCGCCAGCTGGTGCGGAAATGCGGCGCATGCGCGGGAGCGTCAGCGGAGGCCGACAGTTTCCCGCGCATGCGCAGTGGGGAGAGTCTCTTCCGCCTCCGCCATGGTGGAGGCCGTGGCGGAGGCGGAAGGGAAAGAGTGCCCCCAGGGCACAGGCCCGCCCGCGGATCGGTGGGCCCCGATCGCGGGCCAGGCCACCCTGGGGGCACACCCTGGGGTCAGATCGCCCCGCACACCCCCCCAGGAACCCGGAGCCCGCCCACGCCGCCTGGTCCCGCCGGTAAATACCAGCTTTGATTTACGCCGGTGGGACAGGCAATTTCTGGGCGGGACTTCGGCCCATCCGGGCCGGAGAATTGAGCGGGGGGTCCCGCCAACCGGCGCGGCCCAATTCCCGCCCCTGCCCAATCTCTGGTACCGGCGACTTCGGCGGGGGCAGGATTCACGGCGGCCACCGGCCATTCTCCGACCCGTCGGGGGGTCGGAGAATGACGCCCCTGAGAAGAGATTTGACAGAGGTATTCAAAATCATGAAGGCTCTGGACAGGGTAGTTAGGGAGGAACTCTTCCCACTAATGAAAAGATCAGGAACAAGAGGGCATAGATTTAAAGTAATTCGCAAAAGAAGCTAAAGCGACATGAGGAATAACCTTTTAACGCATAAAGCGGTAAAGGTGTGGGCTGGGATTCTCCGACCCCGCGCCAGGTTGGAGAATCGGCGGTTGGGGGGCGCGAGAATCGTGCCACGCCGCCCCGATCCCGACCACCCCGATTCTTGGGCGCTGATTCTTGGGCGCCCGCGGGTTCGCCGCCACGTCGGTCGAGGGCCGTTGAGAGCGGCCCCCCTGGCGATTTTCCGGGCCTCGACGGGCTGTGTGCCTGCCGAGTTCGGCTGAGTCCCGCCGGCGTGGGTTACGTATGTTCCTACCCGGCGGGACCTCGGAGGTCTGGCTGCGGGGGCTGTCCTGGTGGGGAGGCAGGGGGATGCAACTCCGGGGGGGCCTCCACGGTGACCTGGCCCGCGATTGGGGCCGACTGATCAGCGGGCGGACTAGTTCCGTGGGGGGCCAATGTTCCTCCGCGCCGGACCCCTGTAGGGCTCCGCCATATTGCCCATGCCTGCATGCGGGGACTCGTGCCGGTCGTTGTGCGCATGCGCGGTCCTGCGGCGGCCATGGCGCGCCGGCTTCCAAGCGCCAGAGCAGCGGACACCACTCCGGCACCATACTAGCCCCCTAGGAAGGGGCGAATACCCGGGCTTGGCGGCCCGTTGATGCCGGAGTGGCTCACGCCGCTTTTGACACTGGCTTCAGAACTTGGCCGCGGGATCGGAGAATCCCGGCCCTGGAATGCACTGCCTGATTGTATGGTAGAAATAGATTCTGTCGAGGCACTCATAGGGGATATAAACGTATCTGAAAAGGTGGAATGAAAGGGTTTAAGGGTGAAGGAGGGAGGATGGCACTAGGGGAATTGCTGATTCAGAGAGCCTTTCCAGACACAATGGGCCAAATGACAAACTCCTGCACTGTAATAATTCTGTGATTCTGTAATCTGCTGTCCCACTAAATTAAAGAGCTATCTCCAAATCTATCCTTGATGCTGTACCCTCCAGCATGGTAGCGTAATTACAGTGCCTTCTGCAAAAAAAGATTCCGGCTGGGATTCTCCGAGTCCCCGCGCCGCAATCGCGCTCGGCGCGGGGGCGGAGATTGGTGTCTCAGACCAGCGATCGGCTCCGACGCCGGGACGCGATTCTCCGCAGACCGGAGAATCACCGGAATCCGCACGCATGCAGTTGTGCGCCACCGGTCGGGGGCTGTAGGAAGAGGACCCCGTGGTGATTCTCCGTGATCGACCGGCCAAGTTCCGCCGGCGTGGTTCCCGTATGGTTCCACCCAGCGGGAGCTCGGACCCACGGTCCTGCTGGCCGTCCTGGTGGAGGGCGGGGGGATCAGACTCCAGGGGGGGGGGGCGCCTCCACGACGGTCAGGCCGCGATCAGGAGCTATCCATCGGCGGGTGCGCGTGCTATGGGGCAGCCTATCTTCCTCCGCACCGGCCCACTGTGTGGGTCCGCCATGTTGTGCGGGGGCCAGCACGAAACCGGCCAACGTGCGCATTCGTGGACCCGCAGCCAGAAGTGCAGGGCTCTGTATCCGTAGCAGGAGCTGCAGGGTGCACGCAAAGGCCCTGCTATCCCTCTTGAAATTGGAGAATCACTCCGGACTTGTTGAAAAAAGTCTGGAGTGATTCGCCCCCGTTTTCCGGCAGGCGTGCGGACATAGCCCCATTTTCGGAGAATCCCAACTGTTATGGGCCAGGATTAAAGAGAACCCCAAAGTGTATCATAGAGTTCACCTGACCCATAACATTTAATAGATTGTAGTATGGGGAGCACACGGCCCACTCGACAGGCGTGGTACAGCAGAAATGAAAAGTATTTTTTAAAGCAAAACAATGTTTATTCTATGAACTCAAGTTAACCATTTTATAACATACAGTGAACATCTTAGCAACCATTAATTCAAATAAAACTCCCAAAGAATACAACACTAAGTAATCCTTAAGCTGTCCTTTTAACATCCATAAGACTTAAAAAGAACTTTTAACAGAAGCGCATCAGGTTAAAGTCATGATTGAGAGCAGTTATTAGTTTTAAATCATCAAAGGATCGATTTACAGTTTTTAGATTACAGAGAGAGAAACTCATACACCTTTCTGGCTGTGATTGCAGCTATCCAGCTCTGAAAACAAAACTAAAACACACCCTGCAGCAAACACCTAAAACGAAAGTAAAAAGCTGACAGACAGCCCAGCTCCACCCACACTCTGACATCACTGAGAAACACCCATTTCTTAAAGGTACATTTCTTAACACCCATTTCTTAAAGGTACTCTCACATGACACCTCCCCCCAAGAAAAAAAAACCCATCAACTTCAAGATGGTTTCATTTTTCACCTTTTCACTATCCTTTAAGAAATGCACACAGTAAATATACCTTATTGTTTCAAAAAAACAACACACGCAAACAGGTATAATAATATAGTCCATTTTTTTTTGTTCTTCTTTCTCCAACTGAAACTGCTTCCGTTCATCACATTCGTGACAAAGCATCGGCTATCACGTTTTCTCGTCCTGCCACATGTACTATTTTTATATGAAATGGCTGTAACAATAAACTCCAGCGACACAGCCTTGCATTGTTATTCCGGAATCGCTCCAAAAACGTCAACAGATTATGATCAGTATATATAATGGTGTCAGACGGATTGCTGGTCACATAAATGTGAAAATGTTGCAAAGCTAGCACCAAACTCAACGTCTCCTTCTCAATCGTTGAATACTTTTTCTGGTGAGAATTCAATTTCCTTGAAAAATAACCAATAGGCGTCTCTAGCCCTTCGTCGTCATCTTGTAGAAGCACCGCACCTACACCCACATCACTCGCATCAACCGCTACTTTGAATGCTTTTGTATAATTTGGGATGGCTAACACAGGAGCAGTGGTTAACACAGCCTTCAGGCCGTCAAATGCCTGTTGACACTCCGCTGTCCACTGGAATTTGTTACGCTTCTTGAGCAAGTCCGTCAGTGGAGCGACCACACTGCTGAAATTCGTGACAAATTTCCGGTAAAATCCACTCATACCAAGAAATCGCATTATTTCCCGTCGTGTCGAGGGTATCGGAAACGCCTCAACAACTGTTGGTTTCACATCCCGTGGGACCATTTGACCCTGTCCGATTGTATGGCCAAGGAAAGTGACTTGGGCTTTTCCAAATTCACTTTTGGCTATGTTTATCACCAAACCCACCTCCTGAAGTCGATCGAATAACTCCATCAGATGTTTTAAATGTTCTTTCCACGTCTGGCTGAAAATTACCAGATCGTCGATGTATACCACACAATTGGGTAATCCTGAAACGACTTTGTTAGTTAACTGTTGAAATGTGGCTGGGGTGTTTTTCATGCCAAATGGCATAACTTTGAATTGGTATATACCATCTGGAATCACAAAAGCTGAAATCTCCTTCGCCCTTTCGGATAAATGTACCTGTCAGTAACCTTTAAGTAAATCCAGTTTGGGACTTCCAGTTGCAGCGATGCGGAGCTAAGCCGCACGATTCGGCAGCTCCCGCGATCACGGACTTTCGGGCTCTCTAGAAGAGCCCCAACTGGAAGTTTTTTGAAGACGTTCCGTGTGGGAAGGGGAGAGTGAGGTCCCCCTTCACCGTTTATGGATCGGACTAGAAGCGAAACGGCCAAAAAAGCAGCGTTGGAGCAGCGGAAGAAGCGAGGGAAGAAAAACGAAATGGCGGCGGCCAGAGATAAAGTGGAATGTGGGCCGGAGCTGCAAGAGTTCATTAAGCGCTGTTTTGAGGAGCTGCGGAAAGAGATGCTGCGCCTATGCTGTCGGTGATTGAAGGATTAGGGATGACCCAGAAGGCCCACGAGGTAAAGATCCAGGAGGTGCAGAAAAAAGTTAATGAGAACGAGGATGAGATCTTGGGCCTGGCGGTGAGGGTGGAGGCGCACGAGGCGCTGCACAAGAGGTGGGCGGGAAGATTTGAAGACCTGGCGAACAGGTCGAGGAGAAAGAATCATCGGATCCTGGGTCTCCCTGAAGGAGTGGAGGGGGCCGATGCTGGGGCATATGCGAGCACGATGCTCGAGTCGATGATGGGCGCGGAGGCCCCTTCGAAGCCTACGGAGCTGGATGGGGCACACCGGGTGCTGGCAAGGAGGCCCAAGGCTAATGAGCCGCCAAGGGCAATTGTGGTGAGGTTTCACCGTTTCACGGACAGACAGAGGGTCTTGAAATGGGCCAAGAAAGAGCGGAGCAGCAGCTGGGAGAATGCGGAGATCCGAATATACCCGGACTGGAGCACGGAGGTAGCAAAGAGGAGAACGGGTTTCAACCGGGCCAAGGCGGTGCTGCACCGGAAAGGACTGAGATTCGGAATGCTGCAGCCAGCGCGATTGTGGGTCACATACAAGATCAACATCACTATTTTGAAACGCCTGAGGAGGCTTGGACCTTTATTCAAACTGAAAAGTTGGACTCAAACTGAGGGTTTTTGAGGGTGGGGGGGATGTTTGATGTTTGTTGTACATAGGGTGTTAACCACGCGCAGGAAATGTTCCACGGGCTGGGGGATGGATGGGGATGGGGAAAGGGACCGGGTGAGAAGACCGTACGAGACGGTGGGCGCTGGTGCTGGAGGGAGAGGAGGCTCGGGGATGGGGGAAATGAGACAAGGCCGTGACAGGAGCTGCGCCAGAGGGGGCGGGGCAGGCTTAGGAAAGCGCGGGCTTTTTCCCGTGCTAGGGAAGAACGGAGGGGGGGGGGAAATGGAGGAGCGCACACTGATTGGGAGATTCCCACATGGGGGGGTCAATGGGACGGCGGGGGAAGCCGGGGTCAGCAGGAGTCAGCTGACTTACGGGAGTGCTATGGGGGGAGCAAAAAAGCTAGACACGGGTCTAGCGGGGGGAGGGGGGGGGGGGCGGCGGGGAATAGGGTTGCTGCTGCACTGGCCGAAGGGGAATGGGACCCAGAAGAGGTGCTCGGGGCGGGGGTCTCCCGTCTGGGGGACTGGAGGGTGAGGGCGGCGCGGGCACGGGACTGGCCTAGTAAAGGAGATGGCTAGTCGGCCGGGGGGGGGGGGAGGCCCCCCAATCTGGCTGATAATGTGGAATGTGAGGGGCCTGAATGGGCCGGTAAAGAGTGCCGAGTGTTCGCGCACTTAAAGGGACTGAAGGCAGACGTGGTCATGCTCCAGGAGACACATTTGAAGGTGGCGGATCAGGTCAGGTTAAGAAAGGGATGGATAGGACAGGTATTCCATTCGGGGCTGGATGCGAGGAACAGAGGGGTGGCAATATTGGTGGGGAAGCGGGTGTCGTTTGAGGCCAAGAATATCGTAGTGGACAATGGAGGTCGATACGTGATGGTGAGCGGTAAGTTGCAGGGGACATGGGTGGTATTGGTAAATGTATACGCCCCGAACTGGGATGATGCCGGATTCATGAAGCGCATGTTGGGGCGCATTCCGGACCTGGAGGTAGGAAGCTTGATAATGGGTGGGGATTTTAATACGGTGTTGGACCCAGCACTGGATCGCTCCAGATCTAAGACCGGAAAGAGGCCGGCTGCGGGGAACAGATGGGGGGAGTGGACCCGTGGAGGTTTGCCAGGCCGCAGGCCAGGGAATTTTCTTTTTTCTCCCACGTGCACAAAGCCTACTCCCGGATAGATTTTTTTGTTCTGGGCAGGGCGTTGATCCCGAAAGTGGAGGGAATGGAATATTCGCCCATAGTCATTTCAGATCACGCCCCGCACTGGGTGGAACTGGAGGTGGGAGAGGAGAGGGACCAACGCCCGTTGTGGCGGTTGGATGTGGGACTGCTGGCAGATGAGGCGGTGTGTGGGAGGGTGAGGGGGTGTATCGAAAGGTACTTGGAGGCCAACAACAACGGGGAGGTGCAGGTGGGGGTGGTATGGGAGGCGCTGAAGGCGGTGATCAGGGGAGAGCTAATCTCCATCAGGGCTCATAGGGAGAAGATAGAGGGCATGGAAAGGGAGAGGTTAGTGGGGGAGATTTTAAGAGTGGATAGGAGATATGCAGAGGCCCCTGAAGAGGGATTACTTAGGGAAATACGACGTCTCCAGACGGAGTTTGACCTGTTGACCACAGGGAAGGCAGAGGCACAGTGGAGGAAAGCGCAGGGTGCGACATATGAGTATGGGGAGAAGGCACACCAGCTCCGTAAGAGGATTGCAGCGAGGGAAATAGGTGGAGTCAAGGATGGAAGGGGAGCTACGGTGCGGAGTGCGACAAAAGTAAATGAGGCAATTCAAGGCCTTCGATGAGGAGCTGTACAGATCCCAGCCCCCAGCGGGGGAAGAGGGGATGAGACGATTCCTGGACCAACTGAGGTTCCCGAGAGTGGAGGAGCAGGAGGTGGCTGGTTTGGGGGCACCAATTGGGTTGGAGGAGCTGAGCAAAGGTCTGGGGAGTATGCAGGCAGGGAAGACCCCGGGACCGGACGGGTTCCCGGTTGAGTTTTATAGGAAGTTCGTAGACCTGTTGGCCCCGCTGCTAGTGAGGACTTTTAATGAGGCAAGGGAGGGAGGGACCCTGCCCTCGACAATGTCGGAGGCGACGATCTCTTTGATCCTGAAGCGGGACAAGGACCCACTGCAATGTGGGTCATACAGGCCAATCTCGCTCCTCAACGTGGATGCTAAGTTGCTGGCAAAAGTGCTGGCTACAAGGATCGAGGACTGTGTCCCGGGGGTGATTCACGAGGACCAGACGGGATTTGTAAAGGGTAGGCAGCTAAACACCAATGTGCGGCGGCTCCTAAACGTGATAATGATGCCATCGGTGGAGGGAGAGGCGGAGATAGTGGCAGCTATGGACACGGAGAAGGCCTTTGACCGAGTAGAGTGAGAGTACCTCTGGGAAGTGCTGCGTAGGTTTGGGTTCGGGGGAGGGTTTATTAGTTGGGTTAAGCTCCTTTACAGAGCCCCGGTGGCGAGTGTGGTTACGAATCAGCGGAGGTCGGAGTATTTTCGGCTGTACCGTGGGACGAGGCAGGGGTGCCCCCTCTCCCCCCTGTTGTTTGCATTAGCAATTGAGTCTAGGAAATGGAGGGGGTGGTCCGAGGGGGAGAGGAGCATCGAGTGTCGCTTTATGCAGACGACCTGTTGCTGTCTGTGGCGGATCCAGTGGAGGGGATGGCGGAGGTCATGCAGACTCTAAGGGAGTTTGGGGATTTTTCGGGCTATAAGCTTAATGTAGGGAAGAGTGAGCATTTTGTAGTACAGTCAGGAGACCAGGAAAGGGGGATAGACGATCTACCGCTGAGGAGGGCGGAAAGGAGCTTTCGGTACCTGGGGATCCAAATAGCTAGGAGTTGGGGGCCCTACATAAACTGAATCTGACGAGGCTGGTGGAGCAGATGGAGGAGGACTTCAAAAGATGGGACATGTTGCCGCTCTCGCTAGCGGGTAGAGTGCAGTCGGTCAAAATGGTGGTCCTCCCGAGGTTTCTTTTTGTGTTCCAGTGCCTCCAATTGTAACCACCAAGGCCTTTTTTAAGAGGGTAGGCAGGCGTATGATGGTTTTTTTGTGGGCGAATAAGACCCCGAGGGTAAGGAGAGGGTTTCTGGAGCGCAGTAGGGACCGAGGAGGGTTGGCGCTGCCGAATCTGGGTGGCTACTACTGGGCAGCAAATGTGGCGATGATCCGTAAGTGGGTGATGGAGGGAAGGGGGCGGCATGGAAGAGGTTGGAGATGGTGTCCTGCAAAGGAACGAGCCTGGGGGCACTGGTGACGGCACCGCTGCTGCTGTCGCCGACAAGGTACACCACGAATCCGGTGGTGGCGGCAACGCTAAAGATCTGGGGCCAGTGGAGACGGCACAGGGGTGCAATGGGAGCCTCGGTGTGGTCCCCGATCAGGGGTAACCATCGGTTTGTCCCAGGGAGGATGGACGGGGGGTTTCAGAGCTGGCATCGAGCAGGGATTAGAAGAATGGGGGACCTGTTCATTGATGGGACGTTTGTGAGCCTAGGGCCACTGGAGGAGAAGTTTGGGCTACCCCCGGGAAATGCTTTCAGATAAATGCAGGTGAGGGTGTTTGTGAGGCGGCAGGTGAGGGAATTCCCATTGCTCCTGGCACAGGAAATTCAAGACAGGGTGATCTCGGGTGTATGGGTTGGAGAGGGCAAGGTGTCGGCGATATACCAGGAGATGAAAGAAGAGGGGGAGGCGTTGGTAGAGGAGCTGAAGGGTAAATGGGAGGAGGAGCTGGGGGAGGAGATTTAGATGGGGCTATGGGCTGATGCCCTAAGTAGGGTTAATTCCTCTTCTTCGTGTGCCAGGCTTAGCCTGATACAGTTTAAGGTGGTTCATAGAACGCACATGACGGAGGCGAGGCTGAGTAGATTCATTGGGGTGGAGGACAGATGTGGGAGGTGCTCAGGTTGCATGGGGGGGGGGAGGGAGGGAGGGGGAAGGGGGGTTTGTCTGGGGGGTATTTGAGCAAGAAAATACATGAAGGATCTGGAAAACCGACATGTACGGGAGGAACCCAATGTACAAAGTTCTGTAACATATCGTTTTACCATGTTTATGTCTTGCTATGTGTGTTTTCTCTCTATTTGTTACGGGGGGGGGGGGGGGGGGGTTGTTTGTAAGGGTGAAAAATTGTGTTAAAAATCTGAATAAATATATATTTTAAAAAAAAGTAAATCCAGTTTGAAAATAAAAGCTGATTGTCCCACTTTCTCAATGCAATCCTCCAAATGTGGGATAGGATAAGAGTCCGTTCTTGTAACTGCATTAACCTTTCTATAGTCCATACACAACCGTTGGGTATCGTCTGGTTTTGGTACCATCACTATGGGTGAGCTCCATTGACTGCAACTCACTTCAATTATGCCATTTTTAAGCATACTCTCAATCTCTTTGTTAACCTGTGCCAATTTTAAAGGGTTAAGTCTGTATGGATGTTGTTTGATTGGAACAGCCTTTCCCACATCTACAGCATGTATAGCCATTTTAGTACTTCCCAATTTATCTCCACAAACTTGCCCATGTGATATCAATAACTCTCTCAGGTCAGTTTGTTTTTCCTCTGGAAGGTAACTCAACAATTTATCCCAATTTTTAAGAACATCCTCATTTTCCAATTTAATTTGAGGTATGTCAAATTCACAGTCATCAGGATTTGGTTCGTCACTTTGAGTTAGAATTATTAAAACCTCCTCCTATTTCTCTCCTTCCCTTTCAAAGTAGCTTTTAAGCATATTCACATGACACACTCGGTGAGTCTTCCTCCTATCTGGTGTTTGTACCACATAATTCACCTCACTTAATTTCCTTTCAATCTGATAAGGTCCACAAAACCTAGCTTTTAAAGGTTCACCTACCACTGGTAACAACACTAAAACTTTATCTGCAATGGCAAAACTACGAACTTTGGATTTCTTGTCCACTACTTGTTTCATCACATTTTGTGCAACTTTTAAATGTTGTCTAGCCAAATGTCTACATTTGACACGTAATCCAATAATGTAATTTCCGATTTATCACTCACCAATTTTTCCTTAATCAATTTAAGTGGTCTTCTTACCTCATGACCAAAAATTAGTTCAAAAGGACTCAATTTGGTGAACTCATTAGATGCATCCCTAATTGCAAACAGTACAAATGGAATTCCTTTATCCCAATCCTCTGGATAATCGTTACAATAAGCCATCAACATTGTCTTTAATGTCTAATGCCACTTTTCTAACTCTCCTTGCGATTCTGGATGGTACGCAGTTGATTTAAATTGTTTTATTCCTAAGCTAGCCATAACTTCTTTGAATAACCTTGAGGTAAAATTTGATCCTTGATCCAATTGTATTCCTGTCGGTAATCCATATCTAGTAAAGAATTTAAGTAATCCTCCACAATCTTTTTAGGTGTAATATTACGTACTGGAATGGCCTCTGGAAACCTTGTAGATACATCCATTATCGTCAAAAGTTATTGATTCCCACTTTTCGTTTTAGGAAGTAGACTACGCAATCGATTAGGACCCTTGTAAAAGGTTCCTTAAATGCTGGAATGGGTATTAAGGGCACTAGTTTTATCACTGCTTGAGCTTTCCCTATCATTTGACATGTGTGACATGATTGACAAAATTTAACTATATCTTTATGTAGACCAGGCCAATAAAAATGTTTCTGGATTTTAGCTTGAGTTTTCCTTATTCCCAAATGACCTCCCACTGGTACCTCATGTGCAACTCACAACACCTCCTTTCTATACCCTACCGACAATACTACTTGATGAACTTCTGCCCACTTTTCATCCGCCTGCATATGTAAAGGTCTCCATTTTCTCATCAAGACATCACTTTTACGGTAATAACACTCTGGTATACACTCAGATTCCTCTTCCGTGTATGCTTTCTGAGACATCCATTTTATTTCTACATCTTTCTGTTGTAACTCTGCCAATTTTCCTGAACTAATACTATCCGCCTCATCTTCCACCTGTTCTTATTCTTTTTCAACTATCTGATCAAAAATCGTTTCTGATAATTGCGCTTTAACTTCATCTTTACTCTTTGATTTCTCCTCTTGTCTTAACCTGTGACTTTGCGACCTTGTTACTACACAATCCGGAAAAGTTCCAGGATATTCGTCCTTCAACACTTCAGTTGACTGATTTTCCACTGGCTTATCAACCACAGTAGGCATCACTCTCACCTGCGATCCAGCTATATCAGTACCCAAGATAAATTGTATTCCTGAACAAGATAGCTTCTCTATTACTCCTACTACCACTTTACCACTCTTCACTGGACATTCCAATCTTACCTTATATAATGGAACACGACTCCTCTCACCCTGAATTCCACATATTACCACCTTTTCTGGCAATATTCTTCCCAAACTACATAACTCCTCATCTCTTACCATTGACGATTGACTAGCTCCCGTATCTTTTAAAATTGTGACTTCTTTACCTGCTCCTCCTGATACACATGAGTAAACTTTACCCACACAAGTACATTCTTTAAAGAGATCTGGCACCTTCTTATCAATCACCTCTTGATCAGGCTGTACAATCTTTTGTACCTCCTTTGCATCACTTGGGCTTTCCTTTACCACTTTAACAAATCCCACTGTCTTATCCTGTTTTAACACATCAGCCTTCCCAGTTCTTTTCTTCAACCACCAACACTGTGACTTTACATGGCCTAGTTTATTACAGTGAAAACATTTGAAACTTTTCATGTCTCTTCCACCCTCCTGGATTTCTTTTTTAATCTGAGGTACACTCTCCTTATTATCTCCCATCAGATCACCTTTGCCTCTACCATTTGAGTATTTCTCATGTCCCCAGTTTCTTTCCCTCACAGGCTGAAACTGCTGTCGGCATCCAAGCTTTGATTTATGAACTAATTCATAATCATCTGCCATTTCTGCTGCTAATCTCGCAGTTTTAACCCTCTGCTCTTCCACATGAGTTCTCACTACATCAGGAATTCAATTTTTAAACTCCTCCAAAAGCATAACTTCCCTAAGAGCTTCATATGTTTGGTCTATTTTCAAAGCCCTTATCCACCTATCAAAATTACTCTTGTTTGATCCTTTCAAACTCCATGTATGTTTGACCAAATTCTTTCCTTAAATTTCTAAACCTTTGTCTATAGGCTTCAGGCACTAGTTCATATGCACCTTAGATGGATTTTTGCACCTCCTTATACCTCCCAGATAACTCCTCCAGTAGTGATGCAAACACTTCACTAGCCCTACCTACCAGCTTTGTTTGAATCAGTAATACCCACATGTCCTGTGGCCATTTCATTTGTTTAGCTATCTTCTCAAATGAAATAAAAAAGGCTTCCACCTCCTTCTCATCAAACCTTGGACATATTTAAATAGATCCACACCAAGCCTTCGACTATGGCGCTCTTTCTCATTATCCTCATCACTATCCTCCAACTGTACGTTTCCCTTTCCGTCTGCCAATTTTAACTGACTGTTATGTTTCATAGCCATTTACTGAAGTTCAAACTCGCTCTCTTTTTCCCTTTTCTCTCTATCTCTTTCCTTTTCCTCTCTATCTCTTTGTTTCTTTCTTCTCTCTCCTTTTCTTTTTCTCGGATCTGTATCTCCCTTTCTCTTTCTTTATCTCTCATTGCATATTCAAGCTGCTTTAATTCTTTTTCATGTTGAAGTTGCTTAATCTGGAACTGGACCTTTGCCATTTCTAACGAATCAGACCATATCTCAGGCAACTTTAAATGCTTAGCCACCGCCATAATTACCTCATATTTTCACATTTTGTCAGGTAATGTTAACTGCAATGTTTTTGCCAAATCTGACAGTCTGAACATAGAACATAGATCATAGAACATACAGTGCAGAAGGAGGCCATTCGGCCCATCGAGTCAGCACCGACCCACTTAAGCCCTCACTTCCGCCCTATCCCCATAGCCCAATAACCCCTCCTAACTTTTTCGTCACTAAGGGCAATTTATCGTGGCCAATGCACCTAACCTGCATGTCTTTGGACTGTGGGAGGAAACCGGAGCACCCAGAGGAAACCCACGCAGACACGGGGAGAATGTGCAGACTCCACACAGACAGCGGGAATCGAACCTGGGACCCTGGCGCTGTGAAGCCACAGTGCTATCCACTTGTGCTACCGTGCTGCCCAAATCTGCTTTTAGTCTCTGTCCGTAAGGTACAGCGTGTGACCGTCTCCACCCCCAAAATCTTCAGAGCCTCTGAAAGAACCATTGTCCACAATACACTCCCTTCTTAAACTAAAATACCACACCTGAAAAGCAACCACAATCTGCTCGCCCCTCACTGTCTTTAAGTTCACTAAGCCAATCCAATGGATCGACTTTTATCCTGGACAAGCCCCCAATTTGTTATGGGCCAGGGTTTAGAGAACTCCAAAGTGTATCATGGAGTTCACCTGACCCACAACTTTAAATAGATTGTGGTATGGGGAGCACACAGCCCATCTCGACAGGCGTGGTACAGCAGAAATGGAAAAGTATTTTTTAAAGCAAAACAATGTTTATTCTATGAAGTCTAGTTAACGTTTTAAAACGTACAATGAACATCTTAGTAACCATTAATTCAAATACAACCCCCAAAGAATGCAACACTAAGTAATCCTTAAGCTGTCCTTTTAACATCCATAAGACTTAAAAATGAACTTTTAACTGAAACACATCAGGTTAAAATCACTACTGAGAGCAGTTATTAGTTTTAAATTACCAAAGGATCGATTTACAGTTTTTAGATTACAGAGAAAGAAACTCATACACCTTTCTGGCTGTGACTGCAGCTATCCAGCTCTGAAAACTAAAACACACCCTGCAGCAAACAGCCTAAAATGAAAATAAAACACTGACAGACAGCCCAGTTCCACCCACACTCTGACATCACTGATAAATACCCATTTCTTAAAGGTACATTTCTTAAACACCCATTTCTTAAAGGTACTCTCACATGACACAACCAAGATTTTCTCCTGATGTTTTTGCCTTGCAATGATAATGGCTAGCACTGCTGCCTCACAGCACCAGGGGCCCAGGTTCAATTCAAGCTTTGGGTGACTGTGGGGAGTTTGCACATTCTCCCCGTGACTCTGGGTTTCCTCCGGATGCTCCGGTTTCCTCCCACAGTCCAAAGCTGTGCAGGTTAGGTGGATTGGAAATGCTAAATTGTCTCTCAGTGTTCAAAGGTGTGCAGGTTAAGTGGGGTTATGGGGATAGAGTGGGTGTGGGCCTAGGTAGGATGCTCTTTCAGAGGGTATCTCCAGGCTTGATGGGCCAGGTGGCCTCCTTCTGCACTGTAGGAATCCTGTGGAAGTGATTGCTCCTTATTAACAACTAGCTGGTGTTTTACGTCTCCATTTATCTGTCCACTGATTACCATCTTCGAATTGCTGTGTGATTGTACAATTGTAAGGCATTACAATTTAAGAATTATGCTTCTCTACTTAAGAAGTAACTGCTAAAAGTTAAAATTATTAATATTAAATCACTTCAAATTAATTCTAATCCTATTTTCATGCTGATAAATAACTTCCTTCTATTGATTACTGTTTTATTTTATTTTCTGGCAGTACTGACCCATGAACTTATGACCTCCGTTTGTCATGTTAATGGCTCTGCTCAAGAACACTGGTATTTTCTTAAAATAACAAATATGAATTGACAAAGTTCTCTGTCATTATATGTAATCAAACCTATTTAAGGTCACGCTCTCATCCCAAATATTGCCTAGACTTTGTTAGCTGAGCAGAGAAAGTTTCAGCCTGGTGAGGAACTGAAATATCCGCCTGTGGGCCGAGTGGTCATGAGGGCATTTGATGATGTGACTACAGAAGAGGCCACTTGTCGGGAGTGCGTGAGTTATCCCTGGGAGCAGTTGAGGTAGCTGCTAAGCGAGTGAAAATCCTTGTTGCCAGTGATTCGGGAACGCAATACATTTCCATAGTGTCAGAAATTGATAGTGTGGCACAAGGACTTGCATGTCTCTGTCTCGTCCTTGACATTATCAGGACCATACAGCTGAAACTTAACCATGTGAAATGCAGATTCAGGGTCAAGCAGTTTCTTTACTTGGGCCATTTAGTCACAGCCGATGGTATAATGCCCATTCCAGACAAGACAATGTCGATACGACAGATAGCCATTCCTGGGGACAAGGATGTCTTACAACGCTTTTTTGGTATGACAAATTATCTTTCAAAGTTCATTCCATGTTGTAGTGAAGTCACTGGACTTCTTTGTCAACCTCTTCACCAAGATGTCGAGTGGCACTGACGAGAGCACCACGCAGACTCTTCAACAGACTCTTAACAGGCATTCGCAGCCCCACCAATGCTACAATACTTTGACCTTTGAATACTTATGTCAGCAGATGAGTCCCACCATGGGTTTGGCGGAGTCTGCACCCAGAATGGCAGATCAATCCCCTTTGCTACAAGGAACCTCACTGACACTGAGACTCGCTATGCGCAATTTGAAAAGTAACTCCTTGCTTTAGTCGTCGTCGGTTATAAATTTTGTGACTTCATATAAGCCTAGAACTGGCTTTCAAATCTCATCTTTCTATAACAAAGTGGGGATGGGAATTTGGATAGGCACCAGTTAATACTGGGAGAGGACTTGAACACAGTGTTAGATCCGAGGGCTGACAGGTCCAAGCCGCGTTTGCTGACCCCTCGGGGGCAAAGGTGTTGGCCATGTTTATGAAGGAGATGGGAGGGGTGGACCCATGGATGGTTTTGCACCCACAGCTCAGGGAGTATTCGTTCTTTTCACCAGTACTCAATGTGTACTGGAGGTTTGATTTTTTTTCGTGATGGGGAAGGAGCTGTTAGCTGGGGTGAGGAAGGCAGAGTATTCTGCAATCGTTATTTTGGACCACGCTGCACACTGGGTGAATGTGGTCATGGAGAAGGGGCCAGCTCAGAGGCCAGCATGAAAGTTCGATTTGGGAATGTTGGCAGACCCAAATTTTTGTATCAAAATGGGGAAGGTGATTGAAGATTAGATAGGGTTTAGTAGGAATGGGGAGGTTTCGCCGTCGGTGGTATGGGGAGCGTTGAAAGCGGCACTGAGGGGTGAGGTCATTTCATTTCAGGCACAGGTGGACAGGGAGGCAAGGGAGGAGCAGCAGCGTTTGATCGAGGTGATTTTGGATGTAGGACCTGAAGTGTTGGGTCCTCTGATACAGAGACGAACCAACACGGTTGCGAATGGTACAACGCAGTTTTATTTCAATGAACTATTAACATATTAAACTCTGGTATTCAGCACATGGTGAACCTCTGAGTGGCTGGCAATGAGGTCTGTGCCCTGAGCCCTCTCCTGCTCGAGTGCCCAGGAAGTGTCGTGTTCCCTGCTTTGTACTGTGTATGCTCTTGTCCGTGATTGGCTGTCGTGTTTTGTGTGTTGATTGGTCCGTTGATCTGTCCATCATTATGTGTGTATGTATGTGCTGTGATGTTCATCTGAATATCATGACAGGACCCGAGGAGGAAGTAGCTACAGGCGAGGTTTGATCTTCTGTCCACGGGAAAGGTAGTTTGGCAGCTGAGGCTGGGAATTGTGTATGAGTATGGGGAGAAAGCCAGCCGCTTGTTGGCGGGCCAGCTCTACTGGCAGGTGGCGGCAAGAGAGATTGTTTGTGTCAGGGATGGGACAGGGGAGCTGGTGGTGGCACCAGAGCAGGGGAACAAGGTTTTTGAAGAGTTCTACAGTGATTTGTATAAATCAGAGCCGCCGGCAGATGCGTCGGATATGAGGGAGTCTTTGGGGCGATTGGTGTGTCCCAGAGGAAGAGAGGGCAGGAATGGAGTAGCCAGTGCGGGTGGAGGAAGTGCAGGTGGTGATAGGGAGAATGCAGATGGACAAGGAATCGGGGTCAGATGGATTTCCGGTGGAATTCCACAAAAGTTTAAGGATAGGTTGGCGCCACAATTGGTGGAAATGTTTAAGGATGCGATGGCCAGGGGGGCATTGCCAGAGATGATGGGTCAGGCATTCATTTCATTGCTGCTTGAAAACGGTGAGGATCCAGTGGAGTGTGGATTACTCAGGCCCATATCTCTGTTGAATGTGGATGTCCAGATATTGGCCAAGGTGCTGGCGCTTTAGTTGGATGTCTGCCTTCTGAAGGTGATTGGGGAGGATCAGACGGGATTCCTAAAGGGCAGGCAGTTGTCGTAAAATGACCGGCGACTGTTGAATGTGGTGCTTTCTCTGGCAGAAGGAACGGAGTTGGAGGTGATAGTGGCGCTGGATGCGGAGAATGGATTTGATTGGGTGGAGTGGAGATATTTGTTTGCAGTGTTGGAGAGGCTTGAGATTGGGCCTATATTTGTGGTCCCTGTGTGTCTGTCCCCTTTGTGGTCGTTCCCTGTGTCTTCGTCCCCTGTGTGTTCGTCCCCTGTTTGTCTGTCCCCTGTGTCTTCGTCCCCTGTGTCTTCGTGGGTGAAATTGAAGTATAAGGATCCGATGGCGTGTGTGCAAACAAATGAAGTGAATTTAGGATACTTTCTGTTGAAGGGCTTGGATAAATGGAAGGGGATAGTGAGGGTGGTGGAGCATAGGGTGTCCCTGAACCCTGATGACCTGTTGTTGTATATTTCTGACCCGAGTGCTTCTGTGGGGCGGGAGTTTGAGTTGGGGGGGTGGTTTCCATTTCAGTGGAAATGGCCACCTGCAGATAACATGCAGCTGTTCATAAAAAAGGAAGGGGTACCACTTTGACCGACCGTCCGGCCCCTCGGCTGCTCCTACCTCCACCTGCTGTACCGGACGCCTGTGTGGTGCGCACCAGTGAGTGTCCCAGGAGCCTCCTCACTAATTTGCCCAACCGAGCTGATAGTATCTGAGATGGAGGAGGGTGTAGGAAATAGCAGTGACGGAACGTCAATGTCCTCATCCGACCCGAAGTCTGGGGTCTCCTGGGTCGTGGTCCCTTGTGTGTCTGTCGCCTGTGTGTCTGTCCCCTGAATGTCTGTCCCCCGTGTGTTCATCCCCTGTGTGTTCATCCCCTGTGTCTTCGTTCCCTGTGCCTTCGTCCCCTGTGTGGTCCCGTGTGGTCGCCCCCTGTGTGTTCGTCCCCTGTGTGTTCGTCCCCTGTTTGTCTGGCCCCTGTGTCTTCATCCCCTGTGTCTTTGTCCCCTGTGTGTTTGTCCCCTGGGTGTTCGCCCCCTGTGTGTTCGTCCCCTGTGTGTTCGTCCCGTGTGGTCGCCCCCTGTGTGTTCGTCCCCTGTGTGTTCGTCCCGTGTGGTCGCCCCCTGTGTGTTCATCCCCTGTGTGTTCGTCCCCTGTGTCTTCGCCCCCTGTGTGTTCGCCCCCTGTGTGTTCGTCCCCTGTGTGTTCGTCCCCTGTGTGTTCGTCCCCTGTGTCTTCGCCCCCTGTGTGTTCGTCCCCTGTGTGTTCGTCCCCTGTGTGTTCGTCCCCTGTGTGTTCGTCCCGTGTGTTCGTCTCCTGTGTGTTCGTCCCCTATGTGTTCGTCCCTTCGTCCCCTGGGTGTTTGTCCACTGTGTGCCTGTCCCCTGTGTGTCCGTCCCCTGTGTGGTCGCCCCCTGTTTGTCTGTCTCCTGTGTCTTCATCCCCTGTGTCTTCGTTCCGTGAATGTTCGTCCCCTGGGTATTCGTCCCCTGGGTGTTCGTCCCCTGGGTGTTCGTCCCCTGGATGTCTGTCCCCTGTATCGTGGTGTCCTGGCTCATCTCATGCAGAGGGCTGATGTTCTGGCTGCCCTCTCCAACGGCCCTGGCACTGGCTGAAGACGGGGGGCACCGGATGGACCGGGCCCATCGCCGGCTGGTCCTGTAAGACACCAAATAGCATGTATGGTTAGAGAGGCAGACGGGGGTGAGGTGTGAGGTGGTAAGGGCTGTTTGTGAGGGATGAGGGTTCAGGGGGTGAGGGGTGTGGGGTGAGGGTGTGAGGGTGTGAGGGGGGTGGGGTGAGGGGTGTGCATGCATGGGTTGTCAGGGGCCACAACCAGGCAGGGGGTCTCACTTGGTGGTGCGCCTCCGACCTCAGTCTTGGTGACCTCCCTCTCCTCCGGCCCACCGACAATGTCGAGTGCCCTCTGCTCAGGCGCACTGAGGGAACACATGTCTTCCGGTCCCCCTCCGATCTTCACCCACTCCCGGCGGTTATGAGCAGTCTCGTCCTGGGGAAGCTGGGGAGGCAAACATAAACAGCAACAGTGTTAGACTGTCGCACGCATGCAGCCCAGGGGTTGGGTCTCTGATGGCATTAGTGCACAGGGCACCCGGCCATTGCGGCTGGCATGGGTGAGTGCAGCCATGTGGGTCAGGGTGGGGGTGGGACCGTTCCCGGAGGGGGGGGGGGGGGGGGGGTGCCAGGGGCAAAGTGCTGGGTCCTCACCCTGGCTGACCTGAGAACCCAGCAGGTCGGCCACCTCCGCCCAGGCATGGCGAACGATGGTACCTGCTGTCCTGCGTCGCAGCCCAGGGTACAACACCAACCTCCTCTCCTCCACGGCGTCCAGGAGGCTCTCTAGTTCCCCGTCCCTACATCACAGCGCTGCTCTCCGCGCAGCCATCTTGCCTGCGACGGCTGTGTGTGGGGGGGAAAATACTTCATTCCAGCCGTGGCGTCGCGTCAATGACGGAACCGGCGAATCAGCGACTGATCCCTCAGGCGTTGCACGATGCGCCCGTGCTCGCCCCTTCTGGGCCGTTGATTAGCTCCACCAGGGGGCCCAATGACACCGTTGGGAAACTCCACAGTTTTCGCGACAGCGTCAACACTTAGCCTCATTTTGGGAGAATCCAGCCCCAGGTATTTGGGAGTGCAGTTGGCCCGGGATTGGGCGCAACTTCGTAAATTGAACTTTATGGGCGGGATTCTCCGACCCCGCGCCGGGCCGGCGAACCACCGGAGGGGCCGGTTTTTCGGCGGGGGCGGGAATTGCGCCACGCCGTTGGCAGCGGTCCCCCCCAGCCTGCGATGGGTCAGGTGGCCACCCGTTTTCTGCGGGTCCCGTCGGCGTAAAATACACCATACGCCGTAGCGGCGGGACTTGACTCTGCGGGCGGCCTGCGGAGTCCGCGGGGGGATCTGGCCCCAGGGGGGGGGGTCCCCCACCGTGGCCTGGCCCGCGATCGGGGCCCACCGATCCGCCAGCAGGCCTGTGCCTGGGGGCACTCTTTCCCTCCGCGCCGGCTGGTGTAACAGTCCGCCATGGCCAGCGCAGAGAAGAACCCCTCTGCACATGTGCTGGGATGATGCCGGCACACGCTGGCGCTCCCACGCATGCACCAACTTGTGACGGCCGGCGGAGGCCCTTCGCCGCTGGTTGGCGCAGCGCCAAGCCCTTCGGCGCTGGCTGAAGCGGCGCCAAACCCGCCAGCACCGGCCTAGCCCCTGAAGGTGAGGAGGGTTCTGCACCTTCCGGGCAGCCCACGCTGGAGTGGTTCACGCCACTCCTCAGTGCCGATACGGCCCGCCCCGCCGGGTCGGGGAGAATCCCGCCCTATGAGTCTGGTAGGTAGCGTTAAGGCGGATCTACTGAGGTGGGAAAGTCTTCCCCTGTTGTTGGCAGGTCGGATGCAGGCAGCGAAGATTAATATTTTGCCACGGTTTTTATTTTTATTTCAGAGCCTGCAGGTCTTTTTGCCTAAATCGTTTTTTAAGGATGTGGATAGGTTGGTTTTACCATTTGTCTTGGCAGGTAAGGTGGCTTGGATTAGGAAGACGGTACTTCAGAGGCGGCTGCAGTCGGGGGGATTTGACCTTTCAAACATGTTGTACTCTTACTGGGCGGAAAATGTGGAGAAGGTGCAGGGCTGGAGTAGCGAGACGGAGGCTTTGTGAGTGAGAATGAAGGGAAGGTCTTGTAGACAGCCGGGTTTGCGAGCGCTGGCAACGGCACCGCTCTCGTTTGAACAAAGAACAAAGAAATGTACAGCACAGGAACCTCCAAGGTTCGGCCCTCCAAGCCCGTGCCGACCATGCTGCCCGACTAAACTACAATCTTCTACACTTCCTGGGTCCATATCCCTCTATTCCCATCCTATTAATGTATTTGTCAAGATGCCCCTTAAATGTCACTATCGTCCCTGCTTCCACCACCTCCTCCGGTAGCGAGTTCCAGGCACCCACTACCCTCTGCGTAAAAAACTTGCCTCGTACATCTACTCTAAACCTTGCCCCTCTCACCTTAAACCTATGCCCCCTAGTAATTGACCCCTCTACCCCAGGGAAAAGCCCCAGTTTGCCTCAGGGAGGTGTTTGGGTTGTCATGCTGAAAATATGGAGGCAATTTCAGCAGCACTTTAGCTTAGGGGCGGGGTCGAGGTTGATGTCTATCCAAGGGAATCATGGGTTTGAGCTGGGGAGGATGGATGCAAGGTTTCGGGGATGGGAGAAAAGAGGAGTGAAGGAGATGAAGGACTTTTTTTCGGAAGGATAGTTTTCACGTTTGGAGGAGTTTGCGGCAAAGTTTGGGATCCCGCGTGGGGAAGGTTTTAGGTATATGCAGGTGCAGGACTTTGTAAAAAGAGACAACGAAAGATGATACACAGGGCGCACCTGGTGAAGTCGAGGATGAGCCGGCTGTTTGATGGGATAGAGGATATTTGTGAGCAGTGTGGGAGGGGCCAGCTAATCGTGTACATGTGTTCTGGTGTTGCCTGAAGTTGGAAAAATTTTGGAGGTTGGTCTTCAGAACCATGTCGGCGGTCTTGCATGTGGACTTGGAGCCTAGTCCCCTGGAGGCCATACTTGGGGTGTTAGACCTGCCGGAGTTGCAAGCGGGAGCAGGGGCAGATGTTTTAGCCTAGACCTTGCTGATCACTCACAGGCGGATTCTGTTGGGGGAAGAGGTCAGCTTCTTCACTTGGCGCCTCGGTGTGGCTGGGGGATCTAATGGAGTTACTGCATTTAGAGAAGGCGAGGTTCCCCAAAAGATGGAGTTTGTTTATTCTGCATTTCAGGGAGTTAGATACCATCAACTGTAGTGTGTGTGTGGGGGCGGGGGGGGGGGGGGGGGGTTGATTGGAGGGAGGTGGAACACAGAAAGGGTTTTGTGCTGGGCATATTTTATTTTGTGTTGTAATGTTTTATAAATGTTAAAAACTTGAATAAGGATGCTTAAAAAAACAACAAAGTAGAAATAGAAAAAGAGATGCAATGGGCTATGCACCAGCTGCATCAGCTTAACCTGTGCCTCACTGTATATGTAAGTAGTTATGCACTGTTAGCTTGATAACTTGTATGCTACACAATGGTCTGTATATAGTTTCCTATTGTGCACACTATTGCATCTCATGCCACTGGGTGTTCCAACTAAACGGGAAGATGCAGATCATTTGAAAGCATTTGATACAGTGCCATATGGCAGGTTGGTTAGCAAATTAAAAATGTTTGGGATTGTTGGTTCTTGGTAGCATGGGTTATAAATTGGCTAAGAAATAGGAAACAGAGGGTCGGTACAGATGGGCATTTCTCAGACTGGAGACGAGTTGAAAGTGGTGTTCCCCAGGGCTCAGAGTGGGAACCGTTGCTTTTTCTGATTTATATAAATGATTTAGAAGTGGGTGTTGAGGGAAAAATCTCTAAATTTGCAGATGATATTAAGCTGATGATGCTGAGCGACTTCAGAGTTGGCCAAATGGGCAGACACCTGGTAGATGAACTTCAATGCAGCGGAATGTGAGGTAATGCATTTTGATAGACGAAACATGGGGGGAGACAATTTCGGCTCAATGGTACAAGTTTGAGGGGAGTACAGGAATAGAGGGACCTCGGAGTTCAAGTGCATTATTATCTGAAGGTGGCCAGGCAAGTTGAAACAGTTGATAAGAAAGCTTGTAGCATCCATGGGTTTATAAATAGAGGCATAGAATATGAAGCAAGGAAGTTATGCTACACTTCTAAAAATCATTGGCCAGACCACATTTAGAGTATTTAGCTAAATTCTGGGCACCTTATTTAAGGAATGATGTTAAAACTCTGAGAGCGTGCAGAGGAGATTTACTAGAATGATACCAGGAATGAGGAATTTTAGATACAAGGAAAGATTGAAGAAATTGGGCTTGTTCTCTTTGGAGCAGAGAAGATTAAGAGGCAATCTTATTGAGATGTTCAAAATTCTGAACAATTTTGACAGGATAAAGAAGGATATCCTGTTTCCACTAGTTGGTATGGCCGTGACGAAGGGGGTCACAATTTCAAGATGGTCAGTAAGAGAGTTAGGAGTGGGATGAGGAGAAACCTCTTTACTCAGAATGTTGTTGGGGCTTGGAACATGCTGCCTGGGAGAGTAGTGAAAGCGGATTCCATAGGAGGTTTCAAAAGAGAGTTGGATATGTATTTGAAAATGATGAACTTAGAGGGCTACCACGATAGGGCTGGGAAATGGGACTAGCTAGGTTCTTTTGGAAGCATGTGCAGACACAATGAGCCAAAAGGCCTCCTTATGTGCTGTTTATAACAAACAATAATAAAGAAACAAACAAGTGGCCACATGAAAACATGATGACATGGCTACAAAAGAGGTCACGTGACATGAGCGTGGGAATTATCCCCTGGAGTGCAGGCAGAGCACAAGTGTTGAAGTAACCGCTAAGCTGGTAAATAAGCTACTCTTTGTTGAAAACCCTTGCTGCCAGTGATTCAGGAACCCAACACATTTACACTGACATTTGTAAATGGTATACTTTACTTTCCGCATTGCCATTACTTAGCATGGAAATGTGTTATTTCCCTTTTCAGGATGATGACAATATACATGAAAAAATAAATTAAGTTGCGACTGGTCGCAGATTGTTCAAGAAATATTTTTCCATCACTTTTTATAAACTTGGATTTTTCTGTTTCAAGAAAGTACTTATTTGAACGCAATCACAGATGTTTCACAGGTTGTAATTTCTATTGACTATGCACCATGTAGACTTTGTTTAATTTATTTTCTTTATACATTTATATCCTTCCTCAAACATCTTTTAGACAGATGAGGCACGTGTGTGTGAGTGTGTGTGTGTGTGTGAAGGTGTGTGGAATACGCAATGCTAACACCCAGTAAAGTGATGAAAAAGCTACCCTAGCAACACTTTCACTTTAAGCTTTGTCTTACAACAGATGTAAAAGTCCGTTTGACAACACACTTAATTTGTTCGATGAAGGTGTCTTGGAACAAAATGGATTGCATCAGTAGAGTTAGCAGGTTGCTATCCAAATTGGTTAGTTTTCTCTGGCTTGTATGTTGGCAAAGATGCCTCAAGGCAATAACCATATGATTGAGCCAATCTAGATAGTATATGTTGTAGACTGAGGCAAATACTCCACAAGAGGCCAGGCTGACAGGGTACAAGTCACTTTATTCCACACTAGTCCCAATAATCACTCCTCTCCCCTCCCCGACTCCACTCCACTCCCCGCAGGGTCTCCTTCTCCGAAATAGAACATAGAACATAGAAAAATACAGCACAGAACAGGCCCTTCGGCCCATGGTGTTGTGCCGAACTTTTGTTCTAGATTAAGGACAAATTAATCTACACCCCACCATTCTACCGTAATCCATGTACCTATCCAATAGCAGCTTGAAGGTCCCGAATGTTTCTGACTCAACTACTTCCACAGGCAGTGCATTCCATGCCCCCACTACTCTCTGGGTAAAGAACCTACCTCTGACATACATTCTGGCTGTAACAGTGCTTCTGGACCTGGTGTGTTAGCCTGTCTGCGAGCTGCCTTTTTTCAGACTTTAAAGCCTGGACGGCAAGGGTGAGCGGTACTACAACCGGTTGAATGGAGAGCTGGAGGAGCCTGTTTCTGCTGCCAGTTGCTTGCAGGGGAAAGAGGAGAGAGCTTGCCTGCCTACAGTTGCCACGCCTGGGACTCGTACCTGTTGCTGGCTGCCTTTCTTCTCGGCTGGGAGTAGAGCACGGAGCGGATTTTAGTTGGCCTGCTACCGGGCTAAAAGTGGAGGAGAACAGACTGGCTTTTGCAGTTTTGGACTGGATGGTGTCCTGAGACTGGATGCTGGAACTGTGAGAGCAGCAGAGCGGTGGCCCAAATGATTATGTGTACTGCTTGTGCTGATGATGGTTTTGTTTTATTGTTGGGGGATTGCATGGTTATTATTGTACTTTTGTTTAGTTTTTTTGTGCCTAGCAACTGGGTCTTCCTGCTTCTGTACATTGGGTGTTGAGGGGTCCTTCCCAGTGCTAATGAGTGGGAGGGGTGTTCTCTCTCTCTGTCCTCAACCGTGCGCTACAAGTCCTTTTCTGGTGGACTGTGCTGCTTGCATGCACCTCTCCATCGACGCGTAGTTGTTGATGGAGCCAGGGAAAGTGGGTCGGGAGGGTGCACTGGCTTGAGTGCTGGTGGCTTTGCTTTGTACTTGTTTGTTTGGTTTCTTGCAGTTGCTCTGTATTTTGTCTTGTGTTTGTTGTAAAGAGAGTTCTCTCTCTCTCTCTCTCTCTCTTTCACCTTGCCCTGTATCGGTGTGTCCTTTTCCGGTGGTCAGCACTGCTCGTTTGGGTGCCTTTCCAGCGATGAGGAGCTGCTGTTAAGGGCAGGACATTTGTGTGTCCTTTTCCAGTGATCTGTACTGTTCAGTTGGGCGCCTTTCCGTCAATGTGAGGCTACCAATTTGGGTGGGGGGGGGGGGTGGCTGTATGGGCTGGTTTAGCTCAGTGGGCTAGACAGCTGGTTTGTAATGATGAACAAGGCCAATGGCGCGGGTTCAATTCCCGTACCAGCTTACCCGAACAGGCGTCGGAATGTGGCGACAAGGGACTTTTCACAGTAACTTCATACTTGTGACAATAAAAGATTGTTTTATTATTATTGTACTTGGTGGTCTGTTTAAAGGAGCTGTTTTGGGTTGAACTATGCACCCTCTTGGGAGGGGAGGGTGGTTCTCTCCCTCTCTCACACACTCACACCCTGCCCTTGGCGGCACAATAGCATTGTTGCTTCACAGCGCCAGGGTCCCAGGTTCGATTCCCGGCTTGGGTCACTGTCTGTGAGGAGTCTACACATTTTCTCTGCGTCTGCGTGGGTTTCCTCCAGGTGCTCCGATTTCCTCCCACAAGTCCCAAAAGAAGTGCTGTTAGGGAATTGGACATTCTGAATTCTCCCTCTGTGTACCCGAACAGGTGCTGGACTGAGACGAATAGGGGCTTTTTGCAGTAACCCCACTGCAGTGTTAATGTAAGCCTACTTGGGACAATAATAAATATTATTATGTGATTATTATTATTACCGTGTCCTTTTCCTGTGGTCTGTGCTGCTTGTTGGGCAACTTTCCACTGATATGGGGCTACCGTTGGGGCGGGGGGGAGGGGGGGGGGGTAGGTGTTGGGTGCGTGTTCGTTTGTGAGCTGGTGGTTTGGGTTTTTTTGGTGTCTTGTAAATGCTTTTAGAAAATTACTGATTTTCGGGACTGTTTTGAGCATGTTGCTGCTTCTTTAGTAATCTTCAGTTGTCAATGAACTTAAAAATATTTGTAGGAGAGGAAGCTATACAGCTCTCTTCCTGTAGGAGGTTGTAACAGTATATTTCATCTGACAGTCAAATTAAACTACATGTTTGTGCTTCTTGAATCCAAAATAAATCTGAATAGTTTCCTGTGCAGTTTATGGCGTAAAGTATTGCATACATTGCATTATGGCAATCCCGGGAGTTCCTCAATTATTCGTAACCTTATTCATGGATACAATATCATGGGGTGGGATTCTCTGTTGGCCGATGCCAAAATCAGGAAAGGCAAATGAGTAGAGAATAGGTTCTGATGTCAAAATCGTGGCGGGCGCCGATTTGATGCCAAATCAGGATTCTCTGTCACCTCGGCAGCGCCGTCACTGTGTTCCGGAATGCACGTACAGTAAACACCGTTTGCATATCATTAGTGGGCCTGACCCGGTATTCTCCAGGGCCTCTGCGATTCTCTGTCTCTGATGGGCCGAGTTTCCCATGGCGCGGTTCACTTGTGCTTTTAAAAATCATGAAACCGGCGTGGTGGCTGTTGAGGGAGGGAGAGAGAGGGGGTAGAACACGGAGAGGAGCAACTGTGGGCTGCCGGGCAGGACACTGACCGGGCTGGCTGGAGTACAGGGGGCCTTGCCAGGGCCGGGGGAGGGGGGAGGAAACGGGGGAACAGGCTGAGTGACCGGGGTGACCCCCCCCCCATCCCCATGGGACTGGGGCGGTGTCATAGAGACATAGATGTTTACAGCATGGAAACAGGCTTGTCCATGCCGCCCAGTTTCTATCACTACGCTAGTCCTACTAGCCTGCATTTGGCCCATATCCATCTATACCCACCCTGCCCATATAACTGTCTAACTGTTTTAAAGGACAAAACATGTACCCACCTCTATCACTGCCTCTGGCAGCCCATTCCAGATGCTCACCACCCTCTGTGTGAAAAAACTTCCCCCTGGTCTCTTTTGTATCTCTCCCCTCTCACCTTAAACCTATGCCCTCTGGTTCTAGACTTCTCTACCTTTGGGAAAAGATGTTGACTATCTACCTTATCTATGCTCCTCATTATTTTATTGACTTCTATAGACCCTTAAGCCTCATATGCTCCAGGGAAAAAGGTTCTAGCCTCTCCTTATAACCCGGTGCCAGTCCTAGTAGCATCCTTGTAAATCTCTTCTGTACTCTTTCTAGTTCAACAATATCCTTCCTATAATAGGGTGACCAGAACTGAACACAGTATTCCATGTGTGGTCTTACCAATGTCTTGTACATTTTCAACAAGACGTCCCAACTCCTCTATTCAACATTCTGATCAATAAAACCTAGCCTGCTGAATGCCTTCTTCACCACACTGTCCATCTGCGACTCCACCTTCAAGGAGCTATGAACCTGTACCCCTAGATCTCTTTGTTCTGTGACTCTTCCTAACTCCCTACCATTAACTGAGTAGGTCCTGCCCTGATTTGATCTACCAAAATGCATCACCTCACATTTATCCAAATTAAACTCCATCTGCCATTCATCGGCCCACTGGCCCAATTGGTCAAGATCCTGTTGCAATCTTATATAACCTTCTTCACTATCCACTGTGCCACCAATCTTGGTGTCATCTGCAAACTTATTAACTATACCTCCTACATTATCATCCAAATCATTAATATATGTCACCAATAACAGTGGACCCAGCACCGATCCCTGAGGCACACCGCTGGTTACAGGCCTCCAGTTTGAAAAACAACCCTCCACAACCGCCCTTTTTGGCTTTGGTCACCAAGCCAATTTTGTATCCAATTGGTTACCTCACCCTGGATTCAGTGAGATTTAACCTTTTGCAACAACCTACCATATGGTACCTTGTCAGAGGCTTACTAAAGTCCATGTAGACAGCGTCGACTGCACTGCCCTCATCTACCTTCTTGGTTACCCCTTCAAAAGACTCAATAAATTCATGAGACATGACTTTCCCGTTACAACGCTATGCTGACTTTCCCTAATTAGCCCTTGCCTGTTTAAATGCCTGAAGATCCTGTCTCTTCTAACAATTTACCCACTACAGAAGTAAGGCTAACCGGTCTGTAGTTCCCAGACTTATCCCTACAGCCCTTCTTAAACAAGGGCACAACATTTTCTACCATTCAATCTTCAGGCACCTCTCCTGTGGCTGTCGATGATTCAAATAACTCAGCGAGGGGGCCGGCAATTTCCTCCCTAGCCTCCCACAATGTCCTGGGATACATTTCATCAGGTCCCGGGGAGTTATCTATCTTAATGCATTTTAATACCGCCAGCACCTCCTTCTCTGTAATATGTACACGCCTCAAGACATCACTTTTTATTTCCCTAATTGGTGCCTTTCTCAACAGTAAATACTGACGAGAAATATTCATTTCGGACCTCTACCAACCCTTGTGGATCTGCACATAAATGCTGTTACCCTCTCCCAAGTCTTCCTTTTACCCTTTATGTATCTGTAAAACCTCTTTTGATTTTCCTTTGCCTTATCTGCCAAGACAATCACATGTCCACTTTTTGCCCTCCTGACTTCTCTCTTAACTCCACTCAGACAGGCCCTATACTCTTCAAGGGATCCACTTGATCACTGCTGCCTATGCTTGTCATATGCCTCCTTCTTCCTTTTGACAATGGCCTCAATATCCCAAGTCATCCAGGGTTCCCTACTTCTACCAGTCTTACCCTTCACTCTAAAAGGAATGTGCTCACCCTGAACCCTAGTTAACACACTTTTGAAAGACTCCCACTTACCAGCTGTCCCCTTGCCTGTAAACAGGCTCCCCCAATCAACTTTCGAAAGTTCTCGCCTAATATCATGGAAATTGGCCTTGCCCCAATTTAAAATTTTAACTTTTGGACCAGAACTATCATTCTCCATAACTATCTTAAAACTAATGGAATTATGGTCACTTGTTGCCCTTTCTAAACCACAGTGTGTCTTAACTTGTATACGGTGGACAAATGACTATGAGACTCAGTTTAGAAAACAGAACAATATGTATTCTCACTCACACAATGGTTATGGTTATCAATCACACACTCCCAATCATAGGTTACACTATACCCCAATAGTTCCAAGATCTTAACTTGGCAATGACTGACAAGCATTCGGCAGATACAGGCCTGTTATCTGTAGTTCTGGTCTTGTAGTCCTCTGTTAGTTGGTTATCAATCTGGTTCTTTTCTGGCACTGGTCCTCCTTCGTTGGTAGTGTGGATGGTCTCCTTCGTCGGCCGGTGGAAGTCACCTTTGTTCGTTACTGCTGCTCCAGAGAAAGAATGAATCCGTGCAGTAACTTTATGCTGTTTGAATTAAGTGATTCTTTTGGTAGGAGGTCTCTGGATCATTTGTCAATCAATTGATAAGGGCTCAATCAGCTTGATCGATAAAGTCCAATCGGGGGCTGCCACATCAATTTTGGGGTGGGCACAAGGTGTTGGGAACATGTAGGCCATTCCAAATAAAGAAGTTAGATGCCGCTGTGTCTGGTAAACAATTGTGATTAACAAAGCAGCTCTATTGATCCTGTTGGTGGCCTGGAGATAGTCCTTTACTTAAGTTATTTGCATCAAGCTGTGAATTTATTTAAAGTCTGCAAAGCCTTTTTTCTGTAGTTTTATTTGATCTGCCTGCAGCCTGCTTGTCTATATACTTGACCACTTTTCCCAGCATCCTTTGCTGGACACCATTTTAGGTGGCCACACACTGGTCCCAAAGTGATCCCTCACGAACACGTCTGTCACTTGCCCTTCCTTATTCCCCAAGAGGAGGTCACGTTTTGCCCTCTCTCTAGTCGGGCCATTCACATATTGAATGAGGAATTCTTCCTGAATACACTTGACAAATTTCTTTCCATCCAAACCCATAGTGCTATGGCTGTCCCAGTTAACGTTGGGAAAGTTAAAATCCCCAACTATTACCACCCTATTTTTCTGGCAGCTATCTGTAATCTCTTTACATATTTGTTCCTCAATATCCCACTGACTATTTGGGGGCCTATGGTACACTCCTATCAAAGGGATGTCACCCTTCTTATTTTTAAGTTTTACCCATACAGACTCAGTGGGCGAACCCTCGGATATATCCTCTCTGTACTGCCATGATACTGTCCCTAATTACAAACACAACTCCCCCTCGTCTCCTACTCTCCTGGTCTATCTTTCCGATATCATTCCCAGAACTTTGAGCTGTCAGTCCTACCCCTCCTTTACCATGTTTCAATAATAGCAATAACATCTCAGTCCCATGTACCTATCCATGCCCTGAGTTCATCTGCTTTGCCTGTTAGGCCTCTTGCATTGAAATAAATGCAGTTCAATCTGTTTCTCTGCCTTCCACTTTTTTCCTTACTTTTTCCCTTTTGTTTCTATCCTCTCTTTACTACCCTCCAACTTCCTGCATTGGTTCCCATCCTGCCGCATTAGTTTAAATCCTCCCCACAGCGCGAGCAAACAACACCCCTAGGACATTGGTTCCAATCCTGCCCAGGTGGAGACCATACAATTTGTAATGGTCCCACCTCTCCCAGAACTGGTTCCAATGTCCCAAAAATCTGAATCCCTCCTTCCTGCACCACCTCACAAGCCACACATTCATCCTGTCTATCCTGTCATTACTACTCTGACTAGCAAATGGCACTGGTAGCAATCCCAAAATTACTACCTTTGAGGTCCTACTTTTTAGTCTAGCTCCTAACTCCCTAAATTCAGCATGTTGGACCTCATCCCATTGTTTACCTATATCGTTGGTGCCTATATGCACCATGACAGCTGGCTGTTCACCCTCCCCTTTTAAAATGTCCTGCAGCTGCTCTGAGACATCCAGGACCCTTGCACCCAGAGGCAACATACCTTCCTGGAGTCTCGTTTGCATCCACAGAAACATCTGTCTACTCCCCTTACAATCAAATCCCCTATCACTATAGCTCTACCACTCTTTTTCCTGCCCTCCTGCACAGCAGAGCCAGCCACAGTGCCATAAACTTGGCTACTGCTGCCTCCCCCTGGTGAGCCATCTCCCTCAAAAGTATCCAAAACGGTATTCCTGTTTTGGAGGGAGATGACCACAGGGGACCCCTGCACTGCCTTCCTACTCTTCCTCTGTCTGCTGGTCACCCATTTACTACCTCCCTCAGTATTCTTTATCTGCGAAGTGACCAACTCGCTAAACATGCTGTCCATGACTCCCTCAGCGTTGTGGATGCTCAAACGTGACTCCATCCGCAGCTCCAGAGCTGTCAAGTGGTCCATCAGGAGCTGCAGCTGGACACACTTATTGCACGTGAAGGAGTCAGGGACAGTGGATGTGTCTCTGAACTCCCATATTGCACAAGAGGAGCATGACACAGGTCTGGGATCTCCTGCCATGTCTTAAACCTTAGGTTAACTTATATAACTACAATTCCAAAAAACAAAAACAAATAGACAAATGAAAAAAAAAGAAAAACTACTTACCGGTATGGATTCAAATTTAGCAGGTTCCCTCTTGGCCAATCTAATCACAGCCCTCCTGTGACGTCACTCTTCAGTTTCTGCCCAGTCTAAACCTCAGGTTCACCGTTTACCCGCTTATCTTCCCAAGATGTCGTTGGTCCAACCATTCGTTTCCGCTCCAATCCTCTCTTGATTACCGCCTTGCTCCAAATTACCGAGTTTCAATTCTCACTCGGGCTCTCTCACTCACTCAGGCTGTCTGAACTTCACGTGCGTAAAGCAAGGCAGCCATCCTGCTGTGTGTCCCACTAACCATCCACCCTGGCCCCTGGTTTTGCAGAGTGACAGTGACTGATGGGTGCCCCACCCCCCACCTGGCCACCATCCACCGAGCCCCACCCAGGGCAACACCCACAGTAGCCCCTATGGGGGCCATGGTACCTACCCCTAGCGGGAGTAATAATAAGAATAATAATTGCTTACTGTCACAAGTGGATGATCCCAGGAATGGTAGGCCTAACATACGATGAACGTCTGAGGATCCTGGGATTATATTCATTGGAGTTTAGGAGGTTGAGGGGAGATCTAATAGAAACTTGCAAGATAATGAATGGCTTAGATAGGGTGGATGTAGGGAAGTTGTTTCCATTAGCAGGGGAGACTAGGACCCGGGGGCACAGCCTTAGAATAAAAGGGAGTCACTTTAGAACAGAGATGAGGAGAAATTTCTTCAGCCAGAGAGTGGTGGGTCTGTGGAATTCATTGCCACAGAGGGTGGTGGAGGCCAGGACGTTGAGTGTCTTTAAGACAGAAGTTGATAAATTCTTGATTTCTCGAGGAATTAAGGGCTATGGAGAGAGAGCGGGTAAATGGAGTTGAAGTCAGCCATGATTGAATGGTGGAGTGGACTCGATGGGCCGAATGGCCTTACTTCCGCTCCTATGTCTTATGGTCTTAAGTAGGCTTCAACGAAGTTGCTGTGAAAAGGCCTTAGTCACCACATTCCTGCGCCTGTTCGGGGAGGCCGGTACGGGAATTGTACCCACGCTGCTGCCTTGTTCTGCATTTCAAGCCAGCTGTTTAGCCCATTGTGCTAAACCAGCTCCTAATGGTAGTGCCATCTAATGGTACCTCTGGTATCAAGGATGGGCGCCAGAGCCAGAGGCCCCCACAGTTCCGGCCACCGACAGGGTCAGGGGTCCCAAATGGGAGGGGGGCAGGGACATGAGGGGGGAGAGCCCACAGTGCCAACCGGGGCTACCATGTAACTCGGTGGTCCTGGTTGGGCACAGGGATACGCACCATGTAAACATGTCAGCCATTCACCTCCTGCAGACAATGGATATTGGAATTCAACCAGCAATGGTAGCCTCCCTACTAGTCGCTGCAGCCCTGGGGGATGCCCTATGAGCTGGAGGTGCTCGAGGAGCAGGAGGAAGCTGCAGCAGCGGACCGGGCACCAGCGGACCAGGCAGAAGATGGGTAGCTGGCAGTTGCCCAGATTGGAGAGCAGGCTGCCCAACATGCCGAGGAGGAGGAGATGCCGTATGAGGCCTCGTGTGTACCAGCATCGCCTGCCATTCGAGGACCCGCTGGACCAGACATGCCATTGAAGACTCCAGCTGGGGGTATGGGGGTGGACACCCACTAAAGGTGATGGTCGCCCTGAACCTTTATGCGACGGGATCCTTCCAGGCGCCGAGTGGTGTCCTGTCCGGGATCTCAGAGATCTCGGTGCACAGGTGCATCCACGTAGTCGCGGAGGCCCTATATGCCCAGGCGCCTCAATACATCCATTTCAATGTGGACCGAGCCCACTATGATGCCCGGGCAGCGAGGTTTGCCACCATTAACCAGATGCCACGGGTCCAGGAGGGTGATCAGCGGGATGCATATCCCCCTGTGGGCACCTGTGAATAAAAGGCTGTGGTACACAAACCAAAAGGGATTCCACTCGATGAACATGCACTGATATGTGACCATCAGATACGCAGTATACACGTCTGTGCCCGGTACCTGAGCAGTGTGCACGACGGTGGGGCCCTGGGTTGGCAGTAACACCCAGGTCTGGTCCATGGGATGGAGGATGATGACAATCCGCTTTGCGATAAGCTCTGGTGATCCACATCATATGACCACGTGAGACTCGTCACCAGGCCACCGTTCTGCCCACCAGATGCACCAGGGACAGGAGTGGGGAGGGTCCGAGGCGCTGCGGTGTTCCAGCACCTCCGCAGTGGGAGTCATCGGCACGGGCCCCTTCACCTCCTATTCCCTCAGAGTGCTCGATGGCTCCAGGGGTGCCCCATGGGACGGGGGTGTGAAGGGAACTCCCCCACCAGCTGGCACTGCCAGTCCTGGAGGCTAGCTCTGGTCTCGACCAGGGTCTTCATGCTCGCGGCCATCAGGGAGTGGACCATCTCCGTCTGGGACTGCGCCACATTACGCTGTGACTGTGCCACGATATTCTGGGTTTGTGTCACATCAGCCAGAGACTGTGCCATCTCCCTCTGGGAGTGGGCCACCTCCTTCTGTGTCTGCACCAGGTTGGCCAGCGTCTGGTAAATGCCAGCTACATTCCCAGCCATGGCCTGCTGTGACTGGCTCACGCTCAGGAGCACCACTGTGATTTCGAGGTGGCTCTGGGACATGATCGCCTGTGAGGCAGCAGCCCTGTCCTGGGCCTCAGTCAGCGACTGCACAGAATGCCCCAGGCCTTGGACATGCTGATCCAGAGCCGAAATCACAATGCCTCCACCGTGGATGCCACCTGTGAGGTGTTAACCTGGGCGGCACACATTGTCAGCATCACCTCTTGCTGCTGCACGTGGTTGGACACCTCCAACGGCATCTGAAGGTGCTGGATGCCCACTGTCAACCCCTCATGCAGTCCCTGGCTCTGTGTCTGCATCTGCACTATGGATGCCAGATGGACCCGCCCATCACCAGCAGGTCCTGTAAGACACAAGACAAGACACATGATTTTACCATGGGCTGAGTGGGGGGGGGCATGTGGGTGGCGGGTGGTGGTGTTGGTGTGAGGGTGGTGTGGGTGAGGGTGGTATGGAGGTGAGGGTGGTATGGGGGTGAGGGTGGTGGGGAGTTTGGGATGGGTTAGCACACGTGTCACAGGGAACTGCAACTAAACAAGGTCTCACATCCTCGCCCACGGCCGAGCTCCACCTCGGCGACCTCCTGTTCCTCTGGGCCGCCAATCACATCTAGGTCCCCCTGCTCCGCCAAGGTAAGGAGCTGCATGTCTGGCAGTACCCATCCAGTCTTCTCCTGCTCCCGGCAGCTGTATGCGGCCTTCTCCTGGGGTGGGGGAGGCTATGGTGATCTTTGTGAGGGGATTCCAGGATGTAAGACGTAGTGATAACAAAGATACACAAAGCTCTTTTTAAAGAACTAAACTAACTTTATTTTAACACCACTAAATGTAAGTTCGACACTTATTCCAAATAGCAAACGTACATATAAGCATATACGAATTAAACTCCACACACTGACTCTATTGATTAACTAAAACAGTTATATTTTAACTAACTCTGCAATACACTATGAATCGAGCTCCAACCTAATCTGCCCAGAAGTTCAAGAGCCTGTGCAATATATAGCACTGTCCCTTTGCTCCCTCTAGTGGCTAGATTTAACACAACATTAACTCTTTACATGCTGTACATTTATTTAATGTCACGGGGGTGGCCTGGGGTGGGGGGGGGGGGGGGGGAACTGAAAATCACAGTGTTAGACAGTCCAACGCATGCAGCCCAGGAAGTGGTTTGCTTGTGACCTCAGTGGCCAGGGCACCTGGCCATGGCAGCCGGTATGGATTCCAGCATGTGGTGCAGAGTGGTGGTTCCGCCGTCCTGGTGGGAGGGGGGGTTGGGTACAGTTACGGTTGTGTGGGACGCGGGTTACTGCCAGGGGCACAGTGCTGCCTATTCACCCTGGCCACCCTGAGGAGGTTGTGCAGTATTTTCCGGCACTGCTGGCCTGTCTGGACAGTGTTGCCCATGGTGCTCAGGGCCATTTCCACCTGCGCCCAGGCACAGCGAACAGCAGCAGCTGGCAGCCTCCGCCCAGGGCGGGGTACAAGGTCATCTGCTGCTCCTCCACCGCGACCAAGAGGGTCTCCAGCTCGGCATCAGTAAACTTCGGGGCTGTTCTCCTCGCTGCCATCTTGTTGGCTGGAATGGTGTGTGTGGTGAATGTACTGTGTATAAGCGGCTGTAGCTTGTCAACCTTTGAGTGTCAATTGTGAAATAGCGAATACAGCACAGTTTCTCATTCGAAACAATTGTGTTCCATGCGGTGCCGGTGCTAGACCCTTATCAGTAGCGGAATCAGTCCAGGTTCGGCGCCAGATTTTCGGTTGTGAAGGTCCTTGAATTCTGTGTTACCTTCAACACTTAGGGCTGAATTCGCCGCTGTTGGAATACTCCATTTTGCCGGCAACCCGGGGATTTCCCGACGGCATGGATCTGCCCCACAATGGGAAACCCCATTGACCAGCCGGCGAAACGGAGAATCCCGAAGGCATGCAGCATGGTGTGGCGGGACGGAGAGACCCGCGATTAGTCTCAGAAATGGAGAATCCCGCCCAGGATGTTTAAGCAAAGCAGGTTCCCCTAGTTCTCAGCTAATTGCTATCAGATCAGCTTGTTGTTTTTCCTAGTTCTTCCTCTAGTTCATAGAATTTACATAGAATTTACAGTGTAGATGAGTTTCTCTCTCATCTTCCCTAATATCCTCTCTGAACTAATTCTGTCCAAGGCCATCTCGTCTGACCTTGATCCTACTCCTACTAAACTGCTGATCACTCAAATTCAATTCCTGGCCCCCATGTTAGCCGATATTGATAACGATTGTCTCTCCATCAAATCTGTCATCATCGGCCTTCTCATCAAAAATCACCCCTGATGCCACATTCATTGCAAACTACTGTCCCATCACCAACCGTCTTTCCTATCCAATGTCCTTGAATGTGTGATCACCTCCTAAATCCTATCTTTGTCAGAACACTTCATTGGAATCCCTCCATCAGGCTTCCGTCTCTGCCGCACTAACAAAGCCGCTCTAATTAAACTTCACCTGATGAAGGAGCTGAAGACTCATCTGACGAAGAAGCTGCTGGACTTTAACCTGGTGTTATGAGACTTCTTATTGTGTTCCAATTAAAGTCATTGTTATAACCCCCACGAGGATCATGAGGAAAAAATCATTGAACGCCCTGGGGCTCATTATGAGCAAGGTATAAAAGCAGGCCCAACTCAGGGCCTGATGTAACAAATCCTCCCATCTAGAATTGCACTGGGAGTGAGATGCTGCATTATACAACCTAGTGTAAATATGTAAATAAATTCATCTTTGTTAATGACAGCTTCCTTATGAGTCATTATATTGGCGGTGATGATTTATGGAAACTCCGGACTCGCCAATTGATTCGCCGGTCCAACGGAAGTTCGTATTGAGTACGTACGTCATATTGTTTAAAATGCCGTTATTCAGTAAATTGGATGCTTTCGATGTGGGGCTGGAGGATTGGAATCAGTATGTAGAGCGCATGCGATACATCTTCCAAGAAAACAGTTCATTGGGGGAAGACCGACAAAAAGTTACCCATCTGACCGCCTGCAGGGCCCAGACATTTGGGATCATCAAATGTTTGACATACCTGGCTGCACCTGATTCTAGGTCATTCCATGCACTCGTGGAAATGGTTTTGGACCACTATGACCCCAAGCCGTCTGTCATTCTGCAATGGTACCGGTTTAACATGGCTAGGCGCTCTATTGGTGAACCGGTTGTGGACTTTTTAAACTTGTTTGTGGCACTTGGTTAAGCACTGTGAGTTTGCCCGTCCCTCACAGAAATGTTAAGGGACAGATCTGTGTGTGGTATCAATAATTTGGTCACTCAACGGAAGCTGTTCGTGGAAACTACGCTGGATTTAAAGTGTGCCATTGAACTTACCGTCTCTCTTGAACATACAGAGGAGGGTGTACAGGAATTGCAAGGGTCCGTTGATTATGGTGTGCAGGGCTTGGGCCGACCTTCCGCTCAGACTCCATATCGATCACAGGATGGTACGAGTCTGGCCAGAATTCCTCTGACAGAGCAGCCCCTGAGGCCGTTATTGTGGTTGAGGATCTCGTGAGGGTCCTGGCCGCCCGATGCGGTGCAGGGTACGTCACCCACGACAACAGCTGAGTCGTCCCGGACAAAAGCTTTGCACGTGGTCACCCAGGAGGACAACAACAACAGCTTGATGCAATTGAACTGTGTCTCAACTCCAAGGGTCCTGCCGATTTGGATTACTTTGCATATTAATGGCCACCCAGTATCAACGGAGATGGACACGGGAGCTGCCATCTCCATTGTAGACTTCCGCACCTTTCGCCGGCTGCGGATGGGAATTATGCCACTGACCTGCCACCTCTATGGCGGAATCGTTGAAAATTGTGGAGGCCACCATGATACCGGTGACGTATGGATAGCAGATAATCTGCCTACCTCTCGAGGTTATACATGGTCCGGGTCCAAATTTACTCGGAAGAGACTGGTTGAGAGTCCTTCGATTCAATTGGCAACACATCTTCTGAATTGGCTCCGGCAATCTTTATGATGTGTTGTATAAATATCCGCGGATTTTCCAGGAAGGTCTGGGCAGGATTAAGGGCTCCAGGGCCTTAATCTATATCGATCCTGCTGCTCAGCCCCGGTACCTGTGGGCGAAGCTGGATCCGTAAGAGTTAGGTCTTAAGGTGGACGCAGAACTGCAACATTTACAAGGTCTGGGGGTTTGCGGAATGGGTTGCACCAGTGGTGCCAGTGAAGAAACCTGATGAAGTCCCCCCACTGCTGGATGGTTTTAAGTTTAACGCAAACAGGGCTTCACCGTTGAACTGTTGCCTGATGCCCTGAGTCGAGGATCTGTATTCTCAGATGGCTGGGGGCTGTTCATTTACGAAACTAGACATGAGCCATATATATCTGCAGGTGGAATGCGACCCAGAGTTTAAAACATTTGCCACAATAAATACACATCAGGGATTGTTCGAATACACCCTCCTTCCATTTGGAGTTTCGTTGGCCCCCGCAATATTTCAGAGAGTGATGGAAAACATCTTATAGGGCTTGCTAAAAGTGGCCATCTACATAGATGACATTCTTATCACCAGTTCCATGGAGCAAAAGCACATGGCGAATCGCCAGGAGGTGCTCCGCTATTTTGGTCATGTGGGTGCCCCACTGAAATGAAGTAAACGTGTTTTTTGTGCCAAGGTAGTGACCTATGTGTGATAGTCACCACTGTTGTATTATATTGTATATATGGGTATTACGGTAAGGTCCCTGTACTACAGGTACGGGGGTAGATCCCTGCCTGCTGTCTCCGCCCAGGAGGCGGAGTATAAATGTGTGTGCTCTCCAAACAGCATCCATTTTGTAAGCTGCGTAGGAGGCCACACATCTGTGTAATAAAGCCTTGATTACATTCTACTCTCGTCTCGTCGTAATTGATAGTGCATCACAACGTTGGATATCGTGTGGACAGTGATGGGCTACAGTCAGTCAATAATAAAGCCCAGGTTATCAAGGGGGGCCCCCCACACCCCGCGGAACAACACTGAGCTCTGGTCCTTTTTAGGCCTTGTCAGTTATTATGGAAAATTTATCACAAACACAGCCTCCCTATTGGCCCCATTGCATATGTTGTCGCGGAAAGACCAGAAATGGTGCTGGGCACGTCTCAGGATGATGCATTCACGGCAGTAAAGAGGTGCCTATCAACTCATGACCACTATGACCCAACTAAGCCCCTGATTTTAAGGTGTGATTCTTCTTCTTACGGCATTGGGGCGGTGCTGGCCCATTTGTAGGATGAGGGCACGGAACACCTCATTGCATTTTCCCCGAGGTCCTTTGCGAACGCGGAGTGCCGGTATGCACAAACTCAGGTGGAATTTCTGACTGTCACCTTTGGAATTGAGAACTTCCATTGGTGTGTGTATGGTCGGCATTTCATTATCATAATCGACCACAAGCCATTGCTCAGCCTATTCCAGGAGGGCAAGAACCTCCTGCCCATTGCGTCGGCCAGCAGTCGGTACTCCTGCTTGCCGCTTACGAGTATGCTTTTCAACACCTTTCGGGTACCAGGATTGCCAATGCAGATGACCTCAGCCATTTATCATGGTCCATGAGTGCCCTGTCCTCCCTCACCTGTTGTGGATGAGGAATTTTATGGACACCTTTCCGGTGATGGCTGCTCAAGTGCGTGCACAGATACAGAGGGACCCGGCATTGGTGAAGCTTCGCTTTATGTTACTCAACAGTGGTAAAAAGGAGACCTTTCCAGTGCCTCTGTAACTCTTCACTCCGACGTTCTCCAAACTGAGTTTGGAGAATAGCATAATATTGTGGGATGCTTGAGTAGTCGTTCCCCCTCAGGGACAAGAAGCCCTATTACAGGATTTGCACGCTGACCATCCGGGGGTTTCAAAAATGAAAATGTTGGCCCAGAGCTATGTTTGGTTGCCAGGAATCGATTGGGACATCGAGAGAATTGGAAAAGACTGTCCGGCACTGGGAATTTCAGAATCTTCCGTCGTCAGCTCCACTCC